>NC_051847.1:2559144-2578666 GCF_002237135.1 Teleopsis dalmanni | reverse complement strand
TAGTTGTCCAAAAGTCATTTCCCGAAGCCGCAAAACTTTATGACCTACAAGGGTATTAGTATGCTAAATGACCGTCTACCTCCGAAACTAGTAGAACCGAATGGCATGATAGCCGATCCGAATTGTCCGCCAGTGCAAATACCATCTCTGCATCCACCTAAAAGCGGTCCGCGCTTGCCTCCTTGGTTGGCATATGATAAACAATGTTTGTGTTTTCATGCCTATTTCAAGGAAACATTGCAAGAGGTTTATCACGCCCCTTACCAAGTACGCAAAGTAAAAATTTACTTCTACTTGGAGGATGGTACAATGCAGATTATAGAGCCTTGTGTGCGAAACTCTGGTATTCCCCAAGGTTGTTTAGTGCATCGCCAACGCATACCAAAGCCACCACCATGCGAATCAGAGTTTTTAACTCTTTTGGATTTAAATGTGGATGCTACAGTGCAAATATATGATCGGGTTTATCATATAACAAACTGCGACCGTTTCACGCGTAATTTCTTGAATCGTGCAGGAATATCAGTACCGGATCCTATTGATGAACCAGCGTAAGTCAATTACAATAATGAAAGTCAATTACAATGATAATATTTTGCAATTATATATTATTTAGAGACCCGACAGCTGAATACCGTAAACGTGAAGGCATAAAAATTGTGAATCCACCAGCGAAGAAACATCCTTTCACACAGTTTCTACTATACGACCGACAAATATTGAAATTTCATGGTTATTGGGATGATCGATCAGAATTTGGAGATGTACGCAGATTGGAATTGTGTTACTATTTAGCCGATGATACAATAGACATCAAGGAAATTTATCCTCGAAATTCGGGTCGCGAGGGCCCAGCTAGCTTTTTACGTCGTACTAGGCTACCCAGAGTAATATATATTTATAGTTTATTTTATTTGTTAAAAATATACTTTTGTTAATATTTTTTAATGTAAAATCTTTTTATTTCTCTACAGGAAACATATGCATTACCACTTCCAGGGCAGGAAACTCCACAAACTGTATTAAATGTTTTAGGTAGTGGTGTACGAGATGTACGTTATGTTATAGACCCACTAAATACTGGATGCAAAGAAGTACTCTATTACTCCGATCGCGATCTTCAAATAGGAGCTGTAATAAATGTTTTCGGTCGTGCAGTTATGTTAGTCGATTGCGATGAATTTACTAGGTCGTACTATAGAAAAAAGGTATGCTTTACAAATAATTTATAATCTTATATCGCACAGTTACGTATCCGCTTTACATATCTTCATATTATCTTAAATTAGTATGGCATTGAAGATTTCACCCCATTACCTGTTCCACTACGTGAGATTGAAGAAGTCGAAGAAGTAGTCGAACGCATTCTGCCTCCATATAATGGTTGGGGCACATATGAAGATTCAGAGGGCAACTGTAAGTCTGTTGAACCTAAACCACCGCGTATTGATTTCAATAAGTGGTATAATTATGAGCGTTATATACTGCGCTTTGGTGCCAAACTACTATCAACCATACCGGAAAATTGTGAACGGTCGTTTGTTATTTCCTACTATTTAGCTGATGACACAATTCAAATTTACGAGATCGCAATTCGTAACTCTGGTTTCTTAGGTGGAGAATTCTTAAAACGTACCCGTATTGAGCTGCCTGGCCAAAAGAGGTTCAGTGTCAAGCGACCATTATGCTATGAAGCCAGTAATTTCTACATTGGCGCAACTATGAATATTAACGATTTCATTTTCACTGTTGTATCGGCCGACGAGTTTACTCTAATGTATATGGAACACAACTGTAGTGAGGTATTATAAAATCGTTTTAAACAAAATGTTTGTTAGTTAAAAAACAATTTATATTTTATAGTTCCCGAACTCTGATATAAAGAAAATTATGGAAAAAGTGCGCGAAGCTATACGACCCAACTACAAAGATTTCGTAGGTAAATGTTTACCAGCAACAGCTGAAGGTGCTAAAGAAATGAAGTTTATAAATTATGAAACGGTTAAGCGTGCACTTTCTGATTCTTTGGGTAATGGCATTACCAATCACGAAGTAATTACGTTATGTCGGTACTTCGGAGTTGAGAAAGAACAAATACTATCTTGTGATAGAGAATATGTACGATCTGCGGCGCATCTTGAAATAAAACGCAACCTGTGGAATGCAATAGATGAATTAAAAGAGCACTTATATCACTTAAATCCGGGCCAAAAACCATTTGTTTCAGAAATGAAAATACGCTCTACACTTAAGGGTTGTCGGTTGCCATTTGGCCCTGAGCTTATAGATAATATATTAAAAGTTTTGAGTCGTAATTCTTGCGGTGATATAGAAGTTTGCGATTTTATTAACTTCTTGGACATGGGATGTGGCAGAGTATGCGATATACCACCAATGAATATTGCTTTTGAACTGTGTCCAAAGATTCCAAATTTAAACAAAGGTCGCTTAATTAATTTCGCTTGCTTCTTAGATGAATTAGGATTAGAAAAGGAAGTCCTGGAGATTGAAGAAGAAAATTAAATACTGTTCTAAACTAAATACGAAATTTCAATGAAGTTGTATTGTAAAGTAAATAAAATAAATTAATCATAATTAAACCAAAAACAGAGTGACCCCTTATGGAAGAGAAAAAAGTCCAAAATTAAAAAAAAATTTTTTTTTTGCTTACCTTATATTTTAATACATATAGTTTCTGCATAATATAAAATAAGTGTTGTTTATTTTTTCAAATACAAAAATTCTCAAATAAAATTAACAAGATTTTTAAATGCTATAAGAACCCAAACCAGAACGATGTGCATTAATAAAAAACTCTACCACACAAAAATTAATTATAAAAACCAAACTAACTTTTATATACAAAAAAAAAAATAAAAAAATAAATAAATAAATATATTTTAAAACAAGTTTTTGAACAGGAACCCTGAATTACCGCTTGAATTATTTAACTGACTTTATACTATTATAATAAGTGCTTTAGATCACATTATTAAATGATTAATCTTAGAATATAAAATCAGTTCAATGCTATATATTAAAGAATCCATTATCGTTGATGGGTCTAAAATACGAATTTCTCAAAACATTTTAGTTAACTCTACTTTTCTACGCACACACAAATTAAAATGAAAAAATAAAAATTACTTGGAATGCAGTTTGAAAGGCTACTAGTTTCTTCTAACACTGATACATTTATTGCTGTTTAGGTATTAGTGATGACTCCTTATAATTTCGATTCGGTTAACCAATTAAATGTTTGTGGCTTTCTGTCCGATGAGGGATTTATAGCCACATTAATTATGGTTGGTTTATCTGTAAGCTTTTGTGCTTCTTTAAGCGCTGATTGTAGTTCTACGATTTCCTTGCAGAAGTAACCTTTCAGACCGAACATTTTCATCATTTCTTCATAGTGGACTTGAACACCCAATGCTGATGGTGGAGTACTAAAAGATCAGAAATTCAATAAATATATATATGACTTTCTTAATATATGATAAACTTACACCTGTGACAGGTCACCGGCACTACGAATTGCATCAAATGTGTCTTGATCAAAACCGCCATATATGCCATTATTATTCACTATCACAATCGTTATAGGCAGGTTGTAACGTACCATTGTTTCAATTTCCATACCTGAAAATCCAAAGGCACTATCACCTTCAACACATACCACACGTTTACCAGGGAAACGATCACGACAAAATAATGCTGCAGCAATAGCAAAACCAGGGCCAACACCCATCGTTCCAAAAGTACCAGCGTCTAAACGATGTCTTGGTAATATATTTAGAAGCATAGATCGTCCAATATCCATAGTATTAGCTCCCTCACTCACAATAACTGCATCACGTGGTATGAGTTCACGTAAATGATGAAATACTGCGTAGTAATTCAACGGGGCACTTATTTGTTTAGACATTGTCTGCACAGCTTCTTTATTTTGTGCACATTTTGTGGCAAGTTGTTGCCACCAGGGATTTTCATTAGAGAAGTGGAAATTTACCGCATTCATCTGCTCAAATAATTGTTCAGCAAATGGTTTAATATCTGATTGTATCGCCACTGTTGATATAACAGAGTTATGCAATTCCTCCGGACAAATGTCCACCTATATATGACATGACGAAAATATATATATATATAATATTCGTTTCAGGTGAATACAGTCGAACCCCCCTATAGCAACTCCGTAGGGAAACAAAACTTTACTTCATTATAGAGGAAATTTGTTATACATAAATCATAATTTTAGGAGATTAAAGTAGAACGCTAAAACTGTGTACTTTATATCTATTTCTAATAGGGAAAGCCTCGTTTTATAGAAGTTTGTTATAGAGAAGTTCGAGTATTTATCATACTTGTATGAATTTAACGTCCTTGTCGTAACGTGGTGGACGACCGAAATGCAAAATCCAGTTTAAACGTGCTCCTAAAAGGAGTACAACATCGGCTTTCTGTAGTGCTAAAGTACGTGCTGAAGACACACATTGAGGCGCTGAGTCTGAAACAACGCCTTTACCCATTGGCGATGGTAAGAAAGGCAAGTTGGTATTTTCAATGAAATGACGTAATATATTTTCTGCGTGAGCATAAGCGGCACCTAAAAATAACAAATATTTAGTAATTATATCAACGTTCTGTTGATAGTATGCATTAATTTTGAATTTTGGAGTGTTATGATGTACCTTTGCCAATGACAACCAAAGGCCGCTTAGCTGATCGAAGCAAATTTACCGCGCGTATTACCTCATCATGTGGTGGATACACGAGTGGTGGAGCAGGATGTGCCAAGGCTTTATAAATTTTTTCTTCCGGTGCACGCGACTGCAAAATATTACCAGGGAAATCCAAATATGCAACACCAGGACGGCCGTAAGTAGCATAACGAACCGCTTTCTCTACATGCAAAGGAATAAGTGCAGCTGTAGGTGGGCGCGCAGCATATTTGCAGTAAGGGCGTGAAAGTTCTACCTGTGGGCACTCTTGAAAACCACCGATACCTTCATGATCTTCATTTGTTGCGCCACCAATTACTATCAACGGCCAACAATTCACTTGTGCATTTGCCATACCACCTAAAAGTTGAGTTTGATAAGAGTGTGTGTTCATAAATGAAATTAAGTATTTTAATTTACCGGTAACATGTAATAAACCAGGTCCACTTACTACCAGACAAACACCCGGTTTGCCTGTTAAGTAGCCAATAGCTTGTGCTGCATAACAAGCAGATTGTTCATTGCGCATGCCAATGTACTTGAGCCCTGCAGCCTGCATGGCCATTGAAAGTTCAATAACTGGTATGCCAATAATACCAAATACATATTCGATACCCTGGAAGAAATATATATCATTTATTTGTACTTTTATAGGCTGCAGTTCTTTAAAGCGATTTTAAGACTAATTCACATTACTTTAGATAAATGATTATGACGTTTTAGTGGCGTTTCAAGTAATATAATTTGTATTTACCTGTTATACGTAAATACTCATTTACAATACGTAAAAAATAATAAATGGATTAATCTACGTAAATTGCTTTGACGATCAGTAAATTTGTTAACATTTTCTGTTCGAACATAGGCGTAACATTTTTGAACACGAATTGTTCTGCTAACTGTTAACATTGAGTAGATTAAGAATTATTTTTGGCTGGTTTTATCAAGTGTTTTGTTAGCTGGTTGGGTGGAAAAATAAACGGTTGCCAATAATCGCAAACGCAATCAAACTGAACTTTGTACAGATTTTGAAAACTGTTAAGTCTGATAAAGTTTATTGTTTGATAAACATTTTGATAATCTTTACATTTAACATTATTAGCAAGGACTCCAAATTTATGCAATGCAAAAGCCTTGTATTTACCTAATTTATGCATTTGGGCCAATAAACCACATATTCGCAAAATGTATAAGTGAATATTTAGATAAAAAAAATAATTTCAGAAAAAAAATACTCCAAAGTTCGGAACTAACCTGTTGTTTCAATGATTCCGCAATAATTTGAACAGCTTCTACCTCCGACATTTTGAATAATTATTAATAAATTGATGACTTTCAATTGTATTCCACTTTTATTTCGAACAATCGAAGGCCTTTTAACTACGAAACAAATTACTTTTTACAACTGCGGACCACAACTGTTGCCGTTCAGACAATAAGCAGAAGTAAAACGAATGTGCACAATAGAAATCAGCCGCAAAGAAACAAAGACATACAAATGCAAATAACTTGGCAGCACTGTTGATGTCATATTCACCATATGTCAAACCAATCGTAAAATGTTCGCATCCAAAGCAAATTTAAAATGCTTACAATTATAATATATGTACTGTTCTTTAGCAAAATGTTTATACAATGCAAAATATAAACATTTATTTTTATTGCAAATAGTAAAGTGAGATCAAATTTGATTCTTTAATTTTATAAATAACTTCGATGAACTGAAAATACTTGTAGAGCAATTTAAAAATAGAGTATGACGCCTATTTTATTATACCAAAAAACTACTTGCAAGTAACTAATTTACCTCTACAACATTCACATTATTTTAAATGACGTATATTAGCGAAGCTATAAAAATTCGTTAGCCACAGACGAATGTATACATACATTACGTGTTTAATATACAACTCGCAGCGAATTAGTTGGCGCAGACGTAGCGAACGTAGACAACGTAAACAAAAAACAGCGTTGTGTCAGTGCATTTAAACATTTTTAGTAAAATAGCTCAGCACGTCTCTAAGTGAAATTATTAAAAAATAATTTAAAATGTATATAATACTGTGCACAAAAAAAAATGTTAACAATTCCTATTATAGAAACGTTTTGCTCTTAATAGCATTCCTACTGGACTATTTCCAATATATTTTAGTTTTTGAGTTATTATATTTAAAATATTTTTCTCTGAAGTAGTTCATATTAAAAATAAAAACAAATTTGATTCTTACTTTAAACTCATTTTTAAAATAAGCTCAAACCGTTTATTATTCATTTATTGTTTATTTTTTAAAAAATTTAAATGTAATTGAAAACGTTTTTTATATATTTACGAAGTTATTTGTTCAAAAATATGAATGACTTGGTAACACTGAAACACAAATGATTTGGTAGTACTATTAAGCTCCAAGTGGATCACATCAGGGAACATTTGTGATGTGTTCGGATTTATTGATATTGCAAAAGTATTGCGTATATACACGTTAAAATAATTTAGTTTAAATTTTGAATATTATTAGCAATAACTGCACTTTAATGAATTAATAAAATTCAAGCGTTTTATTTGTTTTCCATTAAAAGCAATCGCATAAGAGTATCTCGTTATTTGTTTTTCGAATCAACATATGCTGGTATTAACAGTAAAAAGAGATTATAAACCCAGAAAAATTAATATTAATAACACCAGGAGCAATGAAGAAATGAACGTAGCGTGAAATAAGAGGTGGGTATGCCAATATACTTCTGTGTTAGATGTTCGTTATTAGAATATATAAATAATGTAACATTTTTTTCAAAAGTTTAATATTTGAAGTTAAAAAATGACAAGTGCATTATTTATATCCAAGGAAGACAACTATCTTCTAAATCTGTATAAATTGATAAAGCAAATAAAACCCGGAATGAAATACTATGCAGTTTTTATTGCTGTAGATAAAAAAACTCACTATACTAAAAAAGGAAATGAATAAAAATTTAAAGAAATTAATATAACCATAAATCAATCGAAACTCTCATTGGTCAACTCTATAAAGTTAAATCTATAGATATTAGTTTTAAGCTCTTCAAACCACCAGGATCTGATGATTTACACCTGATAGAGTTCCAGCGCTTCTGTGAGCAAATATACAACCGGTCATTGGTCATTTTACAACATTGTTTATTTTTCAACTATTTTCCAAATAAATGGGAGGAAATTAGAGTTACTTTTATACCCAATGTAGGTAAAACTTCTCACAATAGCCGCAATGAAATCCATTCTCCATTCTATCACTTATATCTTTAATAAATCTTTTAAATTAAAGGAGTTTTGTCTAGTTGCTTTTATAGGTATTAAACGCGCCTTAAACAAAATACTTCCTAATAGCTGCTGCACTCTAGTAGCTGGGTGTTGATAATACACTCATTAACTTTATAAGTCAGTTACTAACTGGCAAGATTATTAAAGCTACTATGGGTTCGTTGACGGCACACAGAGGAATAGTTAGGATTACACCCCTAAGTAGGGTATTCACATCTCTGTTTTGGGATGAGAACACCTGAATGCGGATGAAGTAGATAATATATTTAATGGCAATATATATATACTATTAGACAGTGAAGCTGTTTAAAAGTCGGTGAGTTGTATTTTATTTTTATCCAGGACAGTTTTTGGCACATCTGTGAAGGAAATATTGACTTAGGGCTCTCTCTTAACTTATCTCTTCTCTCTGTTCTCGGTCATAAGGATATTTTTGGTAATTTCAAAGTATATGAGTTGGCCAGACGACGTACTACTGGTAAGCATTTAGAACATCTAAAGAATGTGAGCATACCACTAGCATCATGAAAAACAGTAGTTGAATTCTTTTTGTATTGAGCAATTTAATACAAAAAGGAAAGACTTTGGAAACATTTGAGTCGTATTTTAGGCTTGTTGACAGATCACTACCATTTGAGGAGACACAATAGAAGGTTGTATCTTCTGTTTATTATTTTGTATTGCAGTTGTGGGGAGGACGATAAAATAGACTCACTTATGCTTTATTACTATCCAACACATACACGGCGTTCTTTTTACTATGGCAGGAGCTTCGCCAGTTCTACGACTCCCTTTGAGTTCTTATAGGGTATCAAAATGGTCCTATTTTAAAAATGCAAAACTCAAATAATTCTTCATATGTCATCTTTGATCACCCATAGCGGGTAAATAAACGGACTCACTGCCCAGAATTTTTGTAGTTGCGACAATAAAACAATAAAATATTTATACATCATTTCTTTTTAAATATATATTTTTATCACTAAATCTTAACAATATAGAAACTTATAATTATAATTTAAATCAGAAATCTGATTGTTTTAGAGAAATATATCTCCTTAGTCTTAAAATTAAATGGACACAATATCGTTGTGAATACATAGGTATAATATACAAGTACTAATATATACTAAGTGTTGTCATTAAAATACTTTCAGTTGCGGTAGGATGATTGCAGACATTTAAGAATAGTTTTTATTTACAACTTCGTGTTAACTATTTCCTCGCGCGATGAAGTATTGTTCAGTTCGTTCCATTTTTGTATTTTACCCGACCCAAAAATCCAGTAAAACAAAGCTGGGATTACGTAAGCCGCAGCACCAATCAGGAAAATGTAGTGCCATTCATCAATAGTATTCTAAAAAAGTATTTTTAATATTTAAAAAGAATGTCATATTTTAGAAGTTTATGTACTTACATTATCTTTGGTAAAGTGTGCAACTATCATTGGTGAGAATATACCAGGAGTAGTGCCTACACAGTTTATTATACCATATAGTGTGCCGGCATAGTTTGGTGCCAAATCTTGAGAGTTTTGAAGGTTCGAAGCTGTTGCAGCACCATTAAAGCCCAAGGATATTGTCATTATTGCCACACAAACATATGGATCCTTACCGAAGAAAGCGAGTAGTACAAGGAAAATACCGGGAATGACATGTGCTGTAAGAAGACAAAAATTAATAATATATCACAACAACGGAGTAAGCGTTATTTACAGGGTAAACAAAATATTTTTCGCATGCGTGTTACGCTTAACCACTCTTTGCGTCTTATAAGATCAGCTAAGGAACCAAAACCGAACGCACAAATAAGACGTGCTAAGTGAGGTAAACTAGAAAGGAAGCCGGCCGAGGATAGATTAAAACCTAGAACCTTTAAATAAATAAAAAAATAAAAAATTAAGTTTCAAATAACTATAAAAACTAATTATTAAGATCTTACCTCACTAAGGAATTTAGGTGTTGCCGTAAGCAAGAAGAACAATCCCCACATGCTGCCATAATGAAGTAACATTAGAGACCAGAAAGGCATAGAAACAACAAGGCTTTTATATGGTGGCCATCTCTGGAGGTAATAAATATTTTTGACATATTATTAATATTTGTACTGAAAATAAAAATAATGTAATCATACCTTCTTATCATTAACTGTTTCACCAAGACTTTTGACAATATATTCACGCTCCTCAGGTTTAATTGTCTTATGTTTGGCTGGACTGTCGGCTACAACCATAAACCAAATAGCAACCACGAATAAAACGAATATGCCAATTATATAGAATGCCCAATCCCAACCCATATTCTCAATGATAAGACCACTTATAGGCCAAGTGATGACTGTACCAAAGGTCCCACCCATAAGTGAAGCTACAAATTTTCCTTTTTCATCTGGTGGCGACCACTTTGATATTAAGTTATGGCAACATGGATAAACTACACCCTGTTAAAGTATTAAGAAGAATATAAATGGTTATTAGTTTGGATACTACTATAAAATAAAAAACTTACAGTGAAAAACCCTATAGCAAATCGTAATACAAATACTGCCCATTTATCCCAAGTAGCTGCAACCGGTGTTAACATAGTCAGAACACCAGCGACAAGACAACTGAAACCAGCTACCGGTTTTCCTCCGAAATTCTCCGCTAACATACCAGCTGGAAGTGATGTAATCATATATCCGTAAAAATAAGCACCTAATAAGAGGCCTTGATCACTTTGACTCCAATTATATCGTGGTCCGTACTGTTCGGTACAATAAAGAAAAAAAAATAATTGAAAAAATTTATTAACACATATTATTTCGTGTATATCATATATATCGTATATATATATATTCTTGAAATAAAAAACGATGGAACCACTTTGAAAAGTGCATTAAGGACGTATGCGAGTTAAGCTATGTTGATGTTAAACCAAATGGGAGATTTTTTGGGATTTTTTGCACTGTACACATTTAGCCATTTATCAACACGCATCGACACATCACTACTTCGAAACATTATCGGCACAACTTAGAATTTCCCTCATTTAGAACGAGAACGCAACTTAGCCTAACTCGCACACGTCCTAAGAATATGAGTATATTTAAAATATTATCTAATGGATTAAATACAATTTTTTTTTGAGAACTGAAATCACAGAATTAATAATATTATTTAAAATTTGAAAACCACGAGCTAATTTTTTATATAAAATTACTTTAATAGAATTAAGGGTTATGTTCTTCTTAAAAAGAAATTGTGGTTTAAATTTATATTAAATAAATACGAGTATTTCTAAAATTGAGTATTTTTATTTTACGATTCCGATCCAGATTTTTATTTATGGTTTGCTACTGTCAACATAGCTAAGAGCATAAAAATAATAAATAAATCACTTACGTCTGGTAAAGGTTCTGTGGCGTTGGCATCGGTTGACTCCACCATTGCTACGATGTTAATGGAAAGATTGACTCGCATCACATAGCTCATCAGGCAAGCCATGAAAAGCATAACAGCGATGTTGAAACGCTTTGGTATTTGAACTGAAAAAACATAGAACAGAATATATATAATATATAATAATATATGTAATAATATATAATAAGTAATAAAAGTTAAACTTAAAATATAAATTATAAGCATTTTCTAGGTCAATCAATATTTTTAACATTAAAAACATCAAAAAAAAATATATATTCTTAATATAATCTTTCGAAGTTTCTGGAGAGGTCGCAAAAAATAGTTAAAAGTTTTTTATAATATATGTAAAATTTTATTACAGCATTAAACTGTTTGAAAATGAAATACATAAATAAGTCTGTTTTTGTTTATCTTATTTTTTTTTATTTTTCTAATTATTTATTTGCATGTCAATAATTTTGAAAAAATTTTTACAAAAACCTAAACACCAAACCAAATAATTGGAATTAGTAGTGCAACATAGTGTTGCGCACACTGCACATGCACATTACGTGACACCTTGAGGAAGTGCTTTGAAGTGTGACTGTGACTATAACTGCAAATCTGCACCATTGGACACTAAACAAGAGGTTATGGTTATGACTCTTAAAATTAAATCTTCATTTGAAACCCGTACTTAAGTTAAGAAGAGTTTTTACCTTTTAAAAAATTTTAATCAATTACTTACACATTAAAATGGGTCTTCATTTTAATAGAAATTTATCATTAAAATGCAAACTACCTATATAGGCTTTTTCTTCAAAAATGTTGCACATCAACATATTTTAAGAATAAGGCTAATTAAATTGTTATAATTAGATATTAATTATTAGATATTATATTATATATAAAAACAGTAAAGAGGTTACATATTATTATAATCTCTGGAACTACTAAAACAGTTATTTCCATATTTATCTAGAATCTTGAATTTATTTCTGTTAGACATTTCTTATGAAATAATCTGAATGCAAATCGTTTATTTTGATTAAAACAGTTTATTCTTAATAGTTCATTCCGAAGGAAAGACACTGGGATTAAACAAATAAAAGAAACATTGAAACCACGTCCAGTCCTACGGGTACGGGAGAACTGAGAATGTCATAACCTAAGCAGCGCTAGTAATGCGATGTGATCACAAGCTCGTTGTTTAGCTGACTGTCGTTTAAAGAAATGTGAATTTCTTTCCTGAGGTAAAAGTTTTGCTATGAAATGTGAATTTCGTAGCCGCGACGGGAAGACAATGGATTGGTGATAGAAATTTAAATTTCTATCCACATATAAAGTTTACCAAAGTAGAGATGTAAAGTTCTGCTTCAACAACACTCAGCACTTATTGGAACGATCTGGATACCAGCTCGTTGTTTTGCTGACTGTCCCGTTTGCTTCTTCGGCACGTCTTTTATATTCCTTGGAAGTATAATATGCGCTATTGTTTTGTTAGTGTAATTATACAGGAATTTGTTGACTATTTTGCAGTAGTTCTTGTTTTTATTATTATTCTATTTTTGTTATTCTTTGAGATTTTGTATTGTTGGCGGTTGTTTTTAGCCGTTGTTTTTATTAATATTTTATTTTTGTTATTGATTAATGTGAATTGAAATTTTGAATTGAAATTTTGATTTCATAGTACAGTATAATATAATGTCTACATTCCATACATTTATGCCAAACGGGACTGCAGTTAGTGGGTGGCAAATTGAGGGTTGGACAATAGGGTCCATCATACCGAGACGTTGTCCCCAAGACGAATAAATTCTATAATATTAATATGTTTTTATTGGGACGTTAAAACCCTATGGTAAGTGATAAGTGGTAAGTGGTACATTCGATTATACTATTATATGTATCTACTTAATGTAAACCAATCTGGATTATATTACAATATTCCTAAAGGAAGCAATGGAATAATGTCTAGATTAAGTTAAATTTAGCGCATAGAGTCAGAAAGACTATATGGTCTGACGAATAAGAAATTATTACTAGTTTTAAGGAATATCATATCTTCGTAAGAAGCCACGTTAAAGCCAGTTTGTACATAAAATATTTACATACAATATCCAGAAGTAGTACATATTTACAGTCCAAAATACTCTAATAGTTTACGAACTCTTCATGTTGTTTCAAATTTTTATTTATACCTTCACCTAACAGCTACCAACTACCAATACCAAAGAAGTAATGAAGATATGAGCACACGATAAATCAATGGTTCCAATACTCTAATAGTCTTGTTTCTACTTTAATGAACCTCAGATTGGTGTTGTTAAGAGTCAATTATAAGGCTCCAGAAGATTTTATTATTTGAAATCTTGAATAAAACATAAAAATTAAAATGCATTAAGTAAATTAAGAATTAAATAAAATTGACGTAAAAAGGCAGTTGTGACATCAGTATTATTTCATCCAAGATTTAACGCTTGTTATAAGACTATAATTGGTACTATGAGGACGTTTATAATATTATTATTTATTATCTGTACTAGATAGATTGGTACAAAACAAGTTACTAACAAAACGAGAAAAAATATTAATTCAATATTATTTTAATTTAATATTAATTTAATTTAAAAGGAAAGCAGGACGAAAGGTGTTTGTAGACTTAATTAACTTTTTTTTTGAACAAAATAAACTGGATACGAATATTTATATTCATTTGCGTGTAGAAATAAATTTATTAGAATTTCAATTTAAAGTGGCAATAGCTTATATAGTATATAAATTAATTGTACTACTTTCAAATCAAGAAGTGAAGACTATAAAATATAAGCTAACGTTATGAGGTGATGGGACCCCCTTGTGGAATATTGATTATCAGAAATATTTCGGTTTTAATTTGCATGCAGTATTTGTGTGACAGTTATTTTTAAAACGACTTCTGTTATTTTTCGCATTGAAGCGCTAATAGACGTCGCTGTCACGTAATTCTTATTAGCGCATTTTAGACACAGCCCCTGCCCACCTTCCATTCACAATCGATGCCTTCTTCATTTGGCGACATATTGCCAAATGGCTTGCAAATATTATTATAATTATTTATTTAATATTAAAATATACAATAATAACTTTTTATGATAAGACACGCGCTCGCGTCCAGCTTCAAATGTTACTCAAAAGTGTTTATAAAAAATATTTGTTGGTTGTTTTTTGATCTTGAACCGAATTGTCATAAATAATCTTGTTTATACTTTAAATTATCAAAACTCGAGAAATTTCCAAGAACAAATGGACTTTGTATGAATTTTTAATAATATTTCTGATTTGAATTCATTTTATATGTAAGACTTCTTTTGAAAGTTATATATTAAATTGTTTCGCAATAATTGGCAAAATCTATTTGCTCAGCTCTAAATTGTTTATATACACAGTTTTCGCAATAAATACATCATATGTTTTTATATAGAGTATATGCTTTTAGATAAAATAAAATATACTTACAACATTCTGGAAGCTTTATGAAAACCATTTTGTTTACTTAATTTGTCCTCTGAGTTTGTTTAAAAAATTCGAGCATTTAACTTTCACTTTTATTGGTGCATGTCCTTATAACTAGGCTACGATCTGCAAATAAAATAAAAATAATATCAAATGAATGAATAAATAAAATTATGACTTGAAAATACTTATAGTATGAAAAATATATATTAATACTTTTTAAATGGTTAATCGTTGAGAAAACAATAATTCCATCAAATTGGAGTAGGTTGTGAATAGAAAGTTACAGTTATTAATAAAGTGGGAAATACCCGCAGTTACCTACTTAAATTTTTTATATATCGTATATACTATTTAAGTATTTAAGTAACAATTCGCTTATAAACTCTAACTAATCGCTTTCAATATTCAATATTAGTGAAATACTAATAGAACACTGTTTAATATGTAGGTATCTTGACCGGTTAAGAACACCTTTTGACGACTACTCTCAAAGTTGTGATTCTTGTGTGATCCACCTATAACCACAAAAGCACCAAGTATTTGAGTGGTCTTGATTGGTCGCTATTTAAAACAGTTAGCAATGATTTTTTATCGAAACTCACTGTCTAACATAGTTAACGTACAGAACATTATCTAATATGTAGACAGGTCAACTGCTAAGCACATCTTTTGAACGAATATTGTCGAAGTTATGGTTTTGGTAGGTATGCTACGATCTGCATACAATCACATAAGGACAACTCAATTAATAGCTTTAAAGTATCCAATACAAATACACTAAAAAGAGATTGTCTCATTCTCGTATATATGTAGACATGTCAACCAGACAAAGATAGTTCTCAAAATGCGTTTATAATCACAAAAGAATAAAGTAACTGACTGATTTTGATCAAATTTCGTTGGCCAAAATAGGTGATATACTAATAGAACACTGTCCATTATGTACACGTCTCAACAAGTTAGAGACTTCTAACTTGTCTACACTCGTAGTTGTGGTTTTCGCATGATCCACCTATAATCCCATAAGAATAAAGCAACCGATTGATAATTATCGCATCTCGCTGATGCACTGTATCAAACAGAACACTGACTAATACGTAAGCAAATCAATGGATTAAAGACTCCTTTTGACTGCTATTGAAGTTGTGGGTCAGAAAATGAGAAACAATTTTTTTCATAGTTTCTTAAATAAAAAAAAAATCATTATTTTGTACATTTATATAGCTGTACAACACCATTAAAAATTCATTTAACTTCAATTGTAAATTGTAAATTGTAAATTTTTTTTAATATGTCGAAAAACTATTATAGACGTTAACGATCATTATTTATACAAAAATGACTGTCATCAGTTTTTAAGTGATATAAGAATATCTTTGTTTTGATGTTTAATTTGCTTTTGTATCTAATGTCTTTCTGAAATGTGTTCAGCTTATTCCGAGATATCGTATATCGTAATATGCAATAATTTTCCTAACAATTCTGTGACACGAGAGCCCATTAAATTTTTCGTAATCTGTCAATAGTTTAAGTACAGCAATAAAGCCGTTTTTTTGATAAGGCTTGATTATTGTTTTATACGTACTACACACACACAAAAGATAAAAATCTGTTTTGTATTTAAAATGTTTTGTTATTTTGATACACCAAATTACATCCATTAAACAGTATTTAAATCATAAATCAATATTGCAATCTAAAATGAAATCGCTCGTCATAATTATTGGAAACCACAAAACTTAGTTAATTACTGATTAATGATTAATTGCCCTATTAAGAGAGGTAGTAGTCCGTGTACGGGAAAGTTAGGGGGAAGGTGTACGGGTTTAGTCTTGAGATTAGGCAATGATTTATGTGTGCTTGTCTGTTGCCTTATGGAATAATGAGAACATATCACTGTTATTAGAAACTTCTTTTGGTTTATTCTATGCTACAACTCATCTTCTTTAATTCATCCTTACAAATTGAAAAAATCTGTGTTACTAAATCCATATTTTATCACAAAATTTTTTCTTTCGATATAGAAATAAAGCTACAAAGTAAATACGGAAATTGTAGTTATCTATACGATAACATTCAGACAGATTTAAAATAATATTTATTGCATCGTAAAAATGTCTATTAAATGCATTTTATGTTTCCGTCAACTTCTTAAGTAGACTCGTAAAAGCTAATTGCTTACCCTTCTAGTATCAAAATAGTTTATTCCTTATCTGTGCTTAGTTGTGCAGTTATTTTAGCCCAGAATTTCCTATAAGCTTGGAAGCTTTGGATTATCTGTATATAAAAATATTTATTACGTGCAATCCGAAGTTTCAATATTGAATTGAGTTTAATTAGCAACAAAGTTTGCTCAGCTAAAATAAAAATATGTGCATTTATTATTTTTTACTGCAATAATCACGGTTATTAATGATTTCTGTATTAATTATTATTGTATTATTACAATATAAATTAATTTTTAATTATTTATTTACGTATTGATAAAATTTATGTATAATAAAATGAATCAACTTTTTTCTCAAGCTCAAGCTAATTAAGTAATAAGTCAGGCATAACAAATAAATATAGTTTTTGCTCTTCTTACACGAGTATATATGTACGTATACTTGAATATCTATATAGTACAGGTAGCATCTATATATGTACATAAATTCACTGTATTCCATCATCTATATTCTATAATATTCTATAATGAATGAAGCAAAAAATTATCTCTTCTTTAAGTGACTCTTCATTCCACGGGCTTCCCTACTTCTGTACATATCTATGAAATGCAAGATACTTTTGTTAGAAGTCAATTATTAGAGCGATTTATTTATAATTATTTACAAACACCTTTCCATATCGAACATACCGAAATTTTTTATAAAAATTTATATTTGAATGTAAAAAACACTTCTTTTCTTAATTTTTAAAATAAAAATTTAAATATTTCTTGTATAAAGAAATTTCTTACTTTAATTAAGTGGCAGTTTACACCTTTAAAAACAATAACTATTAATTAATTAATAAATTAAAATAAAATAAAAACAATTGTATTAATTGTAATCATTTTTAATTTTTGTATTAAAATTGAGCTCTTATTTATAGGAAGTACAGGTGTATCCTCAAATACTTTAATTAAAGTTAAATGACAATAAATGTTGAACAAAATAAATACAAAAGCCAAATTTAATATCATTTAATTTTCTTAGTAGAAGATTCTTAGTAGATCAGAAGACTTATTCAATCATATTTAAACAAAATTTGTATCAGTCAGCTACTTCAACTAAAACAGAATCAACTCAGTATTACGGTATCGGTTACGATAGTTCACGGCTTGCTAGGTTCATAGGCTTTTTAGGTTGGTATCCTTCTAATGCATTGAGTAGCCGTTTCTTCTCAAAGGGACGATGTTCGTGCACTAGACGTTTAGAACTTTTCCATTCAATGGAGTTTTTTACTTCTGGCACACGGATGACATCGTATCAGAAGGACCACCTTTATTATTGTTTAGTAAGCTTTGGTGAATGATTTCAATCTTAAGTTCACTTTTTGAGTTTTTGGTATTAAGCGTGATAGATTATTAAGCGAATTTTTTCTCTTAAAATGCAGAAACGAATTTCATCAACATCAATTAGCATTGAAATATCAGATTCAAGTGAATTTGATAAAAAAAACAGCTTTATTCTATTATATAGAACAAGCTTTAGAATCGTTAGAAGTTGTAATTATAAACGACAAAATATTTTGAAAGTAGTCATATATCACACCAATTATGTGTAAACGATTGTGGATTATTTATAACTTCAATTATTGTAATAAGTAAGATTTATTGTGATATGTGTCTTAATGAAACCCTGCGTCTACACAAGCTAGACTTTGGTAAGACTTTTGCGTACACTCTCACTTTTTCACTAATCCGTACAAATTTTTCGAACAAAATTCGAACATAATACGTATATCTATTTGAACATAAAAGTCTTTCCAGATTTAGATTTAGATAAGATGTAGATTTATTATAATAATAAAGCGCAGGGTTGCATATGAGTTTTGCATTAAACATATTCAATAAGATAATTCAACAGACCTATTTGGTTTGTGTATTAATTGAACTAAAAAGAAAGATAAAAAAAAAACAAAATTAAACGTTTATTGTGATAATTCGAAATGTATGTCTTTGTTGTGAAAAAATTGATATATCATTTCAATTTATTGTAATAAGACAATGCCAGCGTATTATTGAACGTATTATTTCTCATATTAGGTATATACGTATAAAAGTTTTATAATAAAAAGAATCAACGTGCCTATAATTTAAACACGTAAAGTTTGTAGAAATGGTTTTCTAATCATTTTAATTACTAAGAGAGATTCCTAATATAGAAAAACTTTAGCATTCCTAATTTATTCACATTAATTTATATGAATTATTTTACTTACTATACTTTTTTGTTGAATATAAATCTTAGTTACATCTAACCGCGGGAAAATATTTAATTTATTATTATTGTTGTTAAAGTTAATTAAGTCATTTAAATAAATTGCGGTTAAGAAATGAAAAAGCGCCTACATGACAAAAATCTCAAAATATCTGTTGTTTTAAGTCGCGTGAGCAACTTTAATGTCAAATTAAAATTATCT
>NC_051847.1:2510706-2559044 GCF_002237135.1 Teleopsis dalmanni | reverse complement strand
AACTATTAAGAATAAACTGTTTTAATCATAAACGATTTGCATTCAGATTATTTCATAAGAAATGTCTAAACAGAAATAAATTCAAGATTCTAGATAAATATAGAAATAACTGTTTTAGTAATTTCAGAGATTATAATAATATGTAATAATATGTATATAGTATTATTTTAATCTCGTAAATTATATATTCCATTCAGAAAGCACTACAGTGCTCTTTTTATGCTATGTGAGGGTTTTTTTGGCAAAAGCACTCGAACCATCTATCTACTGTTTTTATATATAATATAATATCTAATAATTAATATCTAATTATAACAATTTAATTAGCCTTATTCTTAAAATATGTTGATGTGCAACATTTTTGAAGAAAAAGCCTATATAGGTAGTTTGCATTTTAATGATAAATTTCTATTAAAATGAAGACCCATTTTAATGTGTAAGTAATTGATTAAAATTTTTTAAAAGGTAAAAACTCTTCTTAACTTAAGTACGGGTTTCAAATGAAGATTTAATTTTAAGAGTCATAACCATAACCTCTTGTTTAGTGTCCAATGGTGCAGATTTGCAGTTATAGTCACAGTCACACTTCAAAGCACTTCCTCAAGGTGTCACGTAATGTGCATGTGCAGTGTGCGCAACACTATGTTGCACTACTAATTCCAATTATTTGGTTTGGTGTTTAGGTTTTTGTAAAAATTTTTTCAAAATTATTGACATGCAAATAAATAATTAGAAAAATAAAAAAAAATAAGGTAAACAAAAACAGACTTATTTATGTATTTCATTTTCAAACAGTTTAATGCTGTAATAAAATTTTACATATATTATAGAAAACATTTAACTATTTTTTGCGACCTCTCCAGAAACTTCGAAAGATTGTATTAAGAATATATATTTTTTTTTGATGTTTTTAATGTTAAAAATATTGATTGACCTAGAAAATGCTTATAATTTATATTTTAAGTTTAACTTTTATTACTTATTATATATTATTACATATATTATTATATATTATATATATTCTGTTCTATGTTTTTTCAGTTCAAATACCAAAGCGTTTCAACATCGCTGTTATGCTTTTCATGGCTTGCCTGATGAGCTATGTGATGCGAGTCAATCTTTCCATTAACATCGTAGCAATGGTGGAGTCAACCGATGCCAACGCCACAGAACCTTTACCAGACGTAAGTGATTTATTTATTATTTTTATGCTCTTAGCTATGTTGACAGTAGCAAACCATAAATAAAAATCTGGATCGGAATCGTAAAATAAAAATACTCAATTTTAGAAATACTCGTATTTATTTAATATAAATTTAAACCACAATTTCTTTTTAAGAAGAACATAACCCTTAATTCTATTAAAGTAATTTTATATAAAAAATTAGCTTGTGGTTTTCAAATTTTAAATAATATTATTTCTGTGATTTCAGTTCTCAAAAAAAAATTGTATTTAATCCATTAGATATTTTAAATATACTCATATTCTTAGGACGTGTGCGAGTTAGGCTTAGTTGCGTTCTCGTTCTAAATGAGGGAAATTCTAAGTTGTGCCGATAATGTTTCGATGTAGTGATGTGTCGATGCGTGTTGATAAATGGCTAAATGTGTACAGTGCAAAAAATCCCAAAGAATCTCCCATTTGGTTTAGCATCAACTTAGCTAACTCGCATACGTCCTTAATGCACTTTTCAAAGTGGTTCTATCGTTTTTTATTTCAAGAATATATATATATACGATATATATGATATATACGAAATAATGTGTGTTAATAAATTTTTTCAATTATTTTTTTTCTTTATTGTACCGAACAGTACGGACCACGATATAATTGGAGTCAAAGTGATCAAGGCCTCTTATTAGGTGCTTATTTTTACGGATATATGATTACATCACTTCCAGCTGGTATGTTAGCGGAGAATTTCGGAGGAAAACCGGTAGCTGGTTTCAGTTGTCTTGTCGCTGGTGTTCTGACTATGTTAACACCGGTTGCAGCTACTTGGGATAAATGGGCAGTATTTGTATTACGATTTGCTATAGGGTTTTTCACTGTAAGTTTTTTATTTTTTAGTAGTATCCAAACTAATAACCATTTATATTCTTTTTAATACTTTAACAGGGTGTAGTTTATCCATGTTGCCATAACTTAATATCAAAGTGGTCACCACCAGATGAAAAAGGAAAATTTGTAGCTTCACTTATGGGTGGGACCTTTGGTACAGTTATCACTTGGCCTATAAGTGGTCTTATCATTGAGAATATGGGTTGGGATTGGGCATTCTATATAATTGGCATATTCGTTTTATTCGTGGTTGCTATTTGGTTTATGGTTGTAGCCGACAGTCCAGCCAAACATAAGACAATTAAACCTGAGGAGCGTGAATATATTGTCAAAAGTCTTGGTGAAACAGTTAATGATAAGAAGGTATGATTACATTATTTTTATTTTCAGTACAAATATTAATAATATGTCAAAAATATTTATTACCTCCAGAGATGGCCACCATATAAAAGCCTTGTTGTTTCTATGCCTTTCTGGTCTCTAATGTTACTTCATTATGGTAGCATGTGGGGATTGTTCTTCTTGCTTACGGCAACACCTAAATTCCTTAGCGAGGTAAGATCTTAATAATTAGTTTTTATAGTTATTTGAAACTTAATTTTTTATTTTTTTATTTATTTAAAGGTTCTAGGTTTTAATCTATCCTCGGCCGGCTTCCTTTCCAGTTTACCTCACTTAGCACGTCTTATTTGCGCGTTCGGTTTTGGTTCCTTAGCTGATCTTATAAGACGCAAGGAGTGGTTAAGCGTAACACGCATGCGAAAAATATTTTGTTTACCCTGTAAATAACGCTTACTCCGTTGTTGTGATATATTATTAATTTTTGTCTTCTTACAGCACATGTCATTCCCGGTATTTTCCTTGTACTACTCGCTTTCTTCGGTAAGGATCCATATGTTTGTGTGGCAATAATGACAATATCCTTGGGCTTTAATGGTGCTGCAACAGCTTCGAACCTCCAAAACTCTCAAGATTTGGCACCAAACTATGCCGGCACACTATATGGTATAATAAACTGTGTAGGCACTACTCCTGGTATATTCTCTCCAATGATAGTTGCACACTTTACCAAAGATAATGTAATTACATAAACTTCTAAAATATGACATTCTTTTTAAATATTAAAAATACTTTTTTAGAATACTATTGATGAATGGCACTACATTTTCCTGATTGGTGCTGCGGCTTACGTAATCCCAGCTTTGTTTTACTGGATTTTTGGGTCGGGTAAAATACAAAAATGGAACGAACTGAACAATACTTCATCGCGCGAGGAAATAGTTAACACGAAGTTGTAAATAAAAACTATTCTTAATTGTCTGCAATCATCCTACCGCAACTGAAAGTATTTTAATGACAACACTTAGTATATATTAGTACTTGTATATTATACCTATGTATTCACAACGATATTGTGTCCATTTAATTTTAAGACTTCGGAGATATATTTCGCCAAAATAATCAGATTTCTGATTTAAATTATAATTATAAGTTTCTATATTGTTAAGATTTAGTGATAAAAATATATATTTAAAAAGAAATGATGTATAAATATTTTATTGTTTTATTGTCGTTTCTTCACAATATAATTTATGGTAATATCACAACAGATTTTTGCAACTACAAAAATTCTGGGCAGTGAGTCCGTTTATTTACCCGCTATGGATGATCAAAGATGACATATGAAGAATTATTTGAGTTTTGCATTTTTAAAATAGGACCATTTTTATACCCTATAAGAACTCAAAGGGAGTCGTAGAACTGGCGAAGCTCCTGCCATAGTAAAAAGAACGCCGTGTATGTGTTGGATAGTAAGAAAGCATAAGTGAGTCTATTTTATCGTCCTCCCCACAACTGCAATACAAAATAATAAACAAAAGATGCAACCTTCTATTGTGTCTCCTCAAATGGTAGTGATCTGTCAACAAGCCTAAAACACGACTCAAATGTTTCCGAAGTCTTTCCTTTTTGTATTAAATTGCTCAATACAAAAAGAATTCAACTACTGTTTTTCATGATGCTAGTGGTATGCTCACATTCTTTAGATGTTCTAAATGCTTACCAGTAGTACGTCGTCTGGCCAACTCATCTACTTTGAAATTACCAAAAATATCCTTATGACCGAGAACAGAGAGAAGAGATGAGTTAAGAGAGAGCCCTAAGTCAATATTTCCTTCACAGATGTGCCAAAAACTGTCCTGGATAAAAATAAAATACAACTCACCGACTTTTAAACAGCTTCACTGTCTAATAGTATATATATATTGCCATTAAATATATTATCTACTTCATCTGCATTCAGGTGTTCTCATCCCAAAACAGAGATGTGAATACCCTACTTAGGGGTGTAATCCTACCTATTCCTCTGTGTGCCGTCAACGAACCCATAGTAGCTTTAATAATCTTGCCAGTTAGTAACTGACTTATAAAGTTAATCAGTGTATTATCAACACCCAGCTACTAGAGTGCAGCAGCTATTAGGAAGTATTTTGTTAAGGCGCGTTTAATACCTATAAAAGCAACTAGACAAAACTCCTTTAATTTAAAAGATTTATTAAAGATATAAGTGATAGAATGGAGAGCTCTCTCCACAGATTTCTCTTTGGTTTGAGCGTGTTAAAAGAGAGATCAAAGTTTAATAGAACAAAGTCATTTCATTGTGGCTATTGTGAGAAGTTTTACCTACATTGAATATAAAAGTAACTCTAATTTCCTCCCATTTATTCGGAAAATAGTTGAAAAATAAACAATGTTGTAAAATGACCAAAAGCGCTCGAACTCTATCAAATGTAAATCATCCGATCCTGGTGGTTTGAAGAGTTTAAAACTAGTATCTATAGGTTTAACTTTATAGAGTTGACCCATGAGAGATTCGAACGATTAACGGATATATTCCTTAAAACTGCAAAGTATTTCTATAAAAACTGTAAAATATTTATTCCGCGTTTTATTTGCTTTATCAATTTGTACAGATTTAGAAGATAGGTGTCTTCCTAGGATATAAAGAAGGCACTTGTCATTTTTTGACTTGAAATATTAAACTTATAAAAAAAATGTTATATTATTTATATATTCTAATAACGCACATCTAACACAGAAGTATATTGGCATACCCACCTCTTATTTCACGCTATGTTCATTTCTTTCTTGCTTCTGGTGTTATTAATATTAATTTTTCTGGGTTTATAATCTCTTTTTACCGTTAATACCAGCATTTGTTCATTCGAAAAACAAGTAAAGAGATACTCTTATGCGATTGCTTTTAATGGAAAACAAATAAAACGCTTGAATTTTATTAATTCATTAAAGTGCAGTTATTGCTAATAATATTCAAAATTCAAACTAAATTATTTTAACGTGTTTATACGCAATACTTTTGCAATATCAATAAATCCGAACACATCACAAATGTTCCCTGATGTAATCCAGTTGGAGCTTAATAGTACTACCAAATCATTTGTGTTTCAGTGTTACCAAGTCATTCATATTTTTGAACAAATAACTTCGTAAATATATAAAAAACGTTTTCAATTGCATTTAAATTCTTTAAAAAATAAACAATAAATGAATAATAAACGGTTTGAGCTTATTTTAAAAATGAGTTTAAAGTAAGAATCAAATTTGTCTTTATTTTTAATATCGACTACTTCAGAGAAAAATATTTTAAATATAATAACTTAAAAACTAAAATATATTGAAAATAGTCCAGTAGGGATGCCATTAAGAGCAAAACGTTTCTATAATAGGAATTGTTAACATTTTTTTTTGTGCACAGTATTATATACATTTTAAATTATTTTTTAATAATTTCACTTAGAGACGTGCTAAGCTATTTTACTAAAAATGTTTAAATGGACTGACACAACGCTGTTTTTTGTTTACGTTGTCTACGTTCGCTACGTCTGCGCCAACTAATTCGCTGCGAGTTGTATATTAAACACGTAATGTATGTATACATTCGTCTGTTGGTGACGAATTTTTATAGCTTCGCTAATATACGTCATTTAAAATAATGTGAATGTTGTAAAGGTAAATTAGTTACTTGCAAGTACTTTTTGGGTACAATAAAATAGGCGTCATACTCTATTTTTAAATTATTCTACAAGTATTTTATTTTCAGTTCATCGAAGTTATTTATAAAATTAAAGAATCAAATTTGATCTCATAACAAAAATAAATATTTATATTTTGAATTGTATAAACATTTTGCTAAAGAACAGTACATATATTATAATTGTAAGCATTTGCTTTTGATGCGAACATTTTACGATTCGTTTGACATATGGTGAATATGCCATCAACAGTGCTGCCAAGTTATTTGCATTTGTATGTCTTTGTTTCTTTGCGGCTGATTTCTATTGTGCACATTCGTTTTACTTCTGCTTATTGTCTGAACGGCAACAGTTGTGGTCCGCAGTTGTAAAAAGTAATTTGTTTCATAGTTAAAAGACCTTCGATTGTTCGAAATAAAAGTGGAATACAATTGAAAGTCATCAATTTATTAATAATTATTCAAAATGTCGGAGGTAGAAGCTGTTCAAATTATTGCGGAATCATTGAAACAACAGGTTAGTTCCGAACTTTGGAGTATTTTTTTTCTGAAATTATTTTTTTTATCTAAATATTCACTTATACATTTTGCGAATATGTGGTTTATTGGCCCAAATGCAAAAATTAGGTAAATATAAGGCTTTTGCATTGCATAAATTTGGAGTCCTTGCTAATAATGTTAAATGTAAAGATTATCAAAATGTTTATCAAACAATAAACTTTATCAGACTTAACAGTTTTCAAAATCTGTACAAAGTTCAGTTTGATTGCGTTTGCGATTATTGGCAACCGTTTATTTTTCCACCCAACCAGCTAACAAAACACTTGATAAAACCAGCCAAAAATAATTCTTAATCTACTCAATGTTAACAGTTAGCAGAACAATTCGTGTTCAAAAATGTTACGCCTATGTTCGAACAGGAAATGTTAACAAATTTACTGATCGTCAAAACAATTTACGTAGATTAATCCATTTATTATTTTTTACGTATTGTAAATGAGTATTTATGTATAACAGGTAAATACAATTTATCTTACTTGAAACGCCACTAAAACGTCATAAGCATTTATCTAAAGTAATGTGAATGAATCTTAAAAATCACTTTAAAGAACTGCAGCCTATAAAAGTACAAATAAATAATATATATTTCTTCCAGGGTATCGAATATGTATTTGGTATTATTGGCATACCAGTTATTGAACTTTCAATGGCCATGCAGGCCGCAGGACTCAAGTACATTGGCATGCGCAATGAACAATCTGCTTGTTATGCAGCACAAGCTATTGGCTACTTAACAGGCAAACCGGGTGTTTGTCTGGTAGTAAGTGGACCTGGTTTATTACATGTTACCGGTAAATTAAAATACTTAATTTCATTTATGAACACACACTCTTATCAAACTCAACTTTTAGGTGGTATGGCAAATGCACAAGTGAATTGTTGGCCGTTGATAGTAATTGGTGGCGCAACAAATGAAGATCATGAAGGTATCGGTGGTTTTCAAGAGTGCCCACAGGTAGAACTTTCACGCCCTTACTGCAAATATGCTGCGCGCCCACCTACAGCTGCACTTATTCCTTTGCATGTAGAGAAAGCGGTTCGTTATGCTACTTACGGCCGTCCTGGTGTTGCATATTTGGATTTCCCTGGCAATATTTTGCAGTCCCGTGCACCGGAAGAAAAAATTTATAAAGCTTTGGCACATCCTGCTCCACCACTTGTGTATCCACCACATGATGAGGTAATACGCGCGGTAAATTTGCTTCGATCAGCTAAGCGGCCTTTGGTTGTGATTGGCAAAGGTACATCATAACACTCCAAAATTCAAAATTAATGCATACTATCAACAGAACGCTGATATAATTACTAAATATTTGTTATTTTTAGGTGCCGCTTATGCTCACGCAGAAAATATATTACGTCATTTCATTGAAAATACCAACTTGCCTTTCTTACCATCACCAATGGGTAAAGGTGTTGTTTCAGACTCAGCGCCTCAATGTGTGTCTTCAGCACGTACTTTAGCACTACAGAAAGCCGATGTTGTACTCCTTTTAGGAGCACGTTTAAACTGGATTTTGCATTTCGGTCGTCCACCACGTTACGACAAGGACGTTAAATTCATACAAGTATGATAAATACTCGAACTTCTCTATAACAAACTTCTATAAAACGAGGCTTTCCCTATTAGAAATAGATATAAAGTACACAGTTTTAGCGTTCTACTTTAATCTCCTAAAATTATGATTTATGTATAACAAATTTCCTCTATAATGATGTAAAGTTTTGTTTCCCTACGGAGTTGCTATAGGGGGGTTCGACTGTATTCGTCTGAAATGAATATTATATATTTATATATTTTCGTCATGTCATATATAGGTGGACATTTGTCCGGAGGAATTGCATAACTCTGTTATATCAACAGTGGCGATACAATCAGATATTAAACCATTTGCTGAGCAATTGTTTGAGCAGATGAATGCGGTAAATTTCCACTTCTCTAATGAAAATCCCTGGTGGCAACAACTTGCCACAAAATGTGCACAAAATAAAGAAGCTGTACAGACAATGTCTAAACAAATAAGTGCCCCGTTGAATTACTACGCAGTATTTCATCATTTACGTGAACTCATACCACGTGATGCAGTTATTGTGAGTGAGGGAGCTAATACTATGGATATTGGACGATCTATGCTTCTAAATATATTACCAAGACATCGTTTAGACGCTGGTACTTTTGGAACGATGGGTGTTGGCCCTGGTTTTGCTATTGCTGCAGCATTATTTTGTCGTGATCGTTTCCCTGGTAAACGTGTGGTATGTGTTGAAGGTGATAGTGCCTTTGGATTTTCAGGTATGGAAATTGAAACAATGGTACGTTACAACCTGCCTATAACGATTGTGATAGTGAATAATAATGGCATATATGGCGGTTTTGATCAAGACACATTTGATGCAATTCGTAGTGCCGGTGACCTGTCACAGGTGTAAGTTTATCATATATTAAGAAAGTCATATATATATTTATTGAATTTCTGATCTTTTAGTACTCCACCATCAGCATTGGGTGTTCAAGTCCACTATGAAGAAATGATGAAAATGTTCGGTCTGAAAGGTTACTTCTGCAAGGAAATCGTAGAACTACAATCAGCGCTTAAAGAAGCACAAAAGCTTACAGATAAACCAACCATAATTAATGTGGCTATAAATCCCTCATCGGACAGAAAGCCACAAACATTTAATTGGTTAACCGAATCGAAATTATAAGGAGTCATCACTAATACCTAAACAGCAATAAATGTATCAGTGTTAGAAGAAACTAGTAGCCTTTCAAACTGCATTCCAAGTAATTTTTATTTTTTCATTTTAATTTGTGTGTGCGTAGAAAAGTAGAGTTAACTAAAATGTTTTGAGAAATTCGTATTTTAGACCCATCAACGATAATGGATTCTTTAATATATAGCATTGAACTGATTTTATATTCTAAGATTAATCATTTAATAATGTGATCTAAAGCACTTATTATAATAGTATAAAGTCAGTTAAATAATTCAAGCGGTAATTCAGGGTTCCTGTTCAAAAACTTGTTTTAAAATATATTTATTTATTTATTTTTTTATTTTTTTTTTTGTATATAAAAGTTAGTTTGGTTTTTATAATTAATTTTTGTGTGGTAGAGTTTTTTATTAATGCACATCGTTCTGGTTTGGGTTCTTATAGCATTTAAAAATCTTGTTAATTTTATTTGAGAATTTTTGTATTTGAAAAAATAAACAACACTTATTTTATATTATGCAGAAACTATATGTATTAAAATATAAGGTAAGCAAAAAAAAAATTTTTTTTTAATTTTGGACTTTTTTCTCTTCCATAAGGGGTCACTCTGTTTTTGGTTTAATTATGATTAATTTATTTTATTTACTTTACAATACAACTTCATTGAAATTTCGTATTTAGTTTAGAACAGTATTTAATTTTCTTCTTCAATCTCCAGGACTTCCTTTTCTAATCCTAATTCATCTAAGAAGCAAGCGAAATTAATTAAGCGACCTTTGTTTAAATTTGGAATCTTTGGACACAGTTCAAAAGCAATATTCATTGGTGGTATATCGCATACTCTGCCACATCCCATGTCCAAGAAGTTAATAAAATCGCAAACTTCTATATCACCGCAAGAATTACGACTCAAAACTTTTAATATATTATCTATAAGCTCAGGGCCAAATGGCAACCGACAACCCTTAAGTGTAGAGCGTATTTTCATTTCTGAAACAAATGGTTTTTGGCCCGGATTTAAGTGATATAAGTGCTCTTTTAATTCATCTATTGCATTCCACAGGTTGCGTTTTATTTCAAGATGCGCCGCAGATCGTACATATTCTCTATCACAAGATAGTATTTGTTCTTTCTCAACTCCGAAGTACCGACATAACGTAATTACTTCGTGATTGGTAATGCCATTACCCAAAGAATCAGAAAGTGCACGCTTAACCGTTTCATAATTTATAAACTTCATTTCTTTAGCACCTTCAGCTGTTGCTGGTAAACATTTACCTACGAAATCTTTGTAGTTGGGTCGTATAGCTTCGCGCACTTTTTCCATAATTTTCTTTATATCAGAGTTCGGGAACTATAAAATATAAATTGTTTTTTAACTAACAAACATTTTGTTTAAAACGATTTTATAATACCTCACTACAGTTGTGTTCCATATACATTAGAGTAAACTCGTCGGCCGATACAACAGTGAAAATGAAATCGTTAATATTCATAGTTGCGCCAATGTAGAAATTACTGGCTTCATAGCATAATGGTCGCTTGACACTGAACCTCTTTTGGCCAGGCAGCTCAATACGGGTACGTTTTAAGAATTCTCCACCTAAGAAACCAGAGTTACGAATTGCGATCTCGTAAATTTGAATTGTGTCATCAGCTAAATAGTAGGAAATAACAAACGACCGTTCACAATTTTCCGGTATGGTTGATAGTAGTTTGGCACCAAAGCGCAGTATATAACGCTCATAATTATACCACTTATTGAAATCAATACGCGGTGGTTTAGGTTCAACAGACTTACAGTTGCCCTCTGAATCTTCATATGTGCCCCAACCATTATATGGAGGCAGAATGCGTTCGACTACTTCTTCGACTTCTTCAATCTCACGTAGTGGAACAGGTAATGGGGTGAAATCTTCAATGCCATACTAATTTAAGATAATATGAAGATATGTAAAGCGGATACGTAACTGTGCGATATAAGATTATAAATTATTTGTAAAGCATACCTTTTTTCTATAGTACGACCTAGTAAATTCATCGCAATCGACTAACATAACTGCACGACCGAAAACATTTATTACAGCTCCTATTTGAAGATCGCGATCGGAGTAATAGAGTACTTCTTTGCATCCAGTATTTAGTGGGTCTATAACATAACGTACATCTCGTACACCACTACCTAAAACATTTAATACAGTTTGTGGAGTTTCCTGCCCTGGAAGTGGTAATGCATATGTTTCCTGTAGAGAAATAAAAAGATTTTACATTAAAAAATATTAACAAAAGTATATTTTTAACAAATAAAATAAACTATAAATATATATTACTCTGGGTAGCCTAGTACGACGTAAAAAGCTAGCTGGGCCCTCGCGACCCGAATTTCGAGGATAAATTTCCTTGATGTCTATTGTATCATCGGCTAAATAGTAACACAATTCCAATCTGCGTACATCTCCAAATTCTGATCGATCATCCCAATAACCATGAAATTTCAATATTTGTCGGTCGTATAGTAGAAACTGTGTGAAAGGATGTTTCTTCGCTGGTGGATTCACAATTTTTATGCCTTCACGTTTACGGTATTCAGCTGTCGGGTCTCTAAATAATATATAATTGCAAAATATTATCATTGTAATTGACTTTCATTATTGTAATTGACTTACGCTGGTTCATCAATAGGATCCGGTACTGATATTCCTGCACGATTCAAGAAATTACGCGTGAAACGGTCGCAGTTTGTTATATGATAAACCCGATCATATATTTGCACTGTAGCATCCACATTTAAATCCAAAAGAGTTAAAAACTCTGATTCGCATGGTGGTGGCTTTGGTATGCGTTGGCGATGCACTAAACAACCTTGGGGAATACCAGAGTTTCGCACACAAGGCTCTATAATCTGCATTGTACCATCCTCCAAGTAGAAGTAAATTTTTACTTTGCGTACTTGGTAAGGGGCGTGATAAACCTCTTGCAATGTTTCCTTGAAATAGGCATGAAAACACAAACATTGTTTATCATATGCCAACCAAGGAGGCAAGCGCGGACCGCTTTTAGGTGGATGCAGAGATGGTATTTGCACTGGCGGACAATTCGGATCGGCTATCATGCCATTCGGTTCTACTAGTTTCGGAGGTAGACGGTCATTTAGCATACTAATACCCTTGTAGGTCATAAAGTTTTGCGGCTTCGGGAAATGACTTTTGGACAACTAAAATATAAGTTCAATTAATTCAAATTCATGATACAAAAGCGTGCGTAACTTACGTCCCGGAAAAGTGAGCCCGGTAAGAGGGGCATGCCAGGAATACGAAGCATCTTGAACGGCTTAAGTTAAATTTTTTAAAACAAAATAAAAAAATTCTTGAAAAATATATGAAATTTTCAAAATCAGTGCAAAATTTTCACAGTCGTTTTAAATTTCGATGACTTTAGTGTTCTTGGATGATTTTGGCTTCACTTTTGAAAGAAATATTTTGTCATAATATTTTCAATAATTTTAATTTGTTTATTAATTCAAAATGCTTTAATTTGAAAAAGTCTAAGATAGTGCGATTATTACCATTAAAATTGAAAAAAATCAAACAAAATATTAATCAAGTACTTCTCTATAGCAATGCCAAGGTAAACATTTTGGGCTCCAAAACAGTTGCTATGAAAGGTCTTGGTTTCAAAGCAAATTCCAGAGGTTAAATCAATGGAAATTATATAGAGCACCTTAGTAACGGTGAGCAAACATTATTGTCAATATTGGTATATGTGAACATATTTAGGATTTTATAAAAATTATCGGGCAAACCATCATCAGTGGAATTTTATTTTAAACCGCAATCCAGTGAGTTACAAAAATTGATGCCAAAATCTTGCTATAGTCAAAATACTATATCATAAAGAATAATTACATTCAGAGATAAAAAGTAATCACTTTAATAATAATACGTATTATCACTTCAGTAATAAAAAATACGTAAGAATATGTTTTAAAAATATATTTACTTTTGTTGTTGTATTTGCTGCAATTATTTAAATCTGTATATTTCTTTCTTATTATGTTGAAGCTGTTTTGAGCTAGTGCACTTAAGCACTTATACTCTTTTTTAATTCGAGGTATTTAAAAACCCCTCTTTACACCTTGACTAGATTATTGTTTATCACTTCATCAGACTAAGCAATAATTGACCTCAGATCTGCATACCTCCCCGCGCAGCCTATAACCATTCTGAGATTTGATAACGCGGTGTTGGTAAGTCTGTCAGTTTTCTTACCACACTCTTAATGTAACATAGCGCATATAGCTCCAATAAATAAGTGCTTATTATATGTTAGTGTTATACGCAACACTATATTATATAACGTATTGAAACTAGAAATTCCTATTAGTTAGGTTTATGTCTATTTAACTTAGACGTAGGGACTGCTGGGAAATTTAACGTACACCATTTCTCGTCAAATTGCCAATTAACAAAACTAGCATATCATGTTGCTGGAACATGAACACATTGCACATGGTCTATTATTGTCTCCTGACATGGACATACATTTCTAACTCAGCAGAGTGATACATCTTGACGAACCTTAAATACTAGAAAGGCAACTTTCTGGATTTAATACATATCCTTCACTCTGCACATATTTTTGATTCTTCCTGATAAACTATGAGTGCTACAACTACTTGAAGCAAAATGTAGGATGGCGTTTTAGAGCTTTTTATGGTGGGTTGAAGTTTTACAACAAAGTTCTAAAATTGCTCGCAGGCTGCTATTAGATAAATCTAAAGAAACTGTGCAAAGTAGTATGTACTACTCTTTGCTCCAGTATGAACCCGTAGCTCTATAACACGTTTTGGCATAATATCAGTCATATCAATTTCGATGTTTCTTCCCTGTCAGGTCTCTCTTCTGTGTTTTTTTCTGCGTGACTTTTACCTATTTTCCAATTCCATCATTGTTACTGAACCCTATTACGAGTACATTATTCGTACGGTGCTTCACGGTACCATAGTAATACTTTTTGTGCTTGACTAATTTATATGCATACACTATCTATATAATAAATATCTTTACCATTAATTTTCATGATATGAACAAAAAAGAATCTAATAAAATGTACGAGATTTATATGTAATATTCATAAATTTTTTTATTCTCTTTTAAAAAGTCGGTTTTATTCATATTCTACATTAGCATGGGGGTACACACATTGATCTGATTATATATCAAATTAAGATTATCAAATATGTGGGAAATTTATTTCAAGTATGAGTAATTAATCCAAATTATTTATAACTCAAGTAGTAGTAAATAGTAGTAAATACCAACGTATCAGCAGGCGAACGCATGATGCCTAAAAATAGTGTGATTCGTCGATTAAGATCGATCCAAATGAAGAAAGACAATGCAATTTCAATTAAAAATACTTTCGAATCGAATATTTTGCAATTTAATTTATAATCAAGCAAATTGAATTAAAAGTGAAAAATTGATATCAATTACCTTTTATAAAGTCTTATCATAACCAATAAATAACGATGATAACGTTCTGCGGTGTAGGTCTTAATACGTCATTATCAGAATAATAGAATAAAATCGGAAGTTTTATTAAGTGCATTTAAACTTGATATTTTTAATCAGTTATCAATAAACATAAATTAATTATTTGTTTTTGTGATGTCATCTCTGGTATATTATCTTAATGTTCTATATATGTTAGGCCTTAGTAGTGTGCAATATACTATTATTGCACTTTTTTTTCAATTTTTACAATGCTAAAGCCATATCGAGTACCACCTAAAAAATTGTTATATTAAGGTCTTCAAAGAATTCCTAAAGTTCCCTTTTAATGTATATCTCTTACACATGTGATAAGTAGAAAAAATTGTTTTTTAAAGATTGTCCAAATAAAAAAATAATTAACTATTAAAATCTGATGTACTGATCATTGGATATCAAGGGACTCTCTTTTTCCAAACACTTACTTGTAGAATCGAAATTATTAATTAAACAAATTTATTAATTTAAATATTTACAATTTGGAGTTAGCATGAATGGCTAATACACCATCTTCCTCGTTGGTTGTAATGGAGATTGTAGCACATCCATCAGAACCAACCACAACGGATTTTCCAGTACAACTTGAACCAGATTTGCTGCCAGAAATAACATCGCAATAAGTACCAGCAGGTAAGCAGGTTTGTATTGAAGAATTCAAATCATAAGAATCGTTGTTGAAGGCAACGAAACCCTTGCTGCCGCGGCAGAAAGCAATTTGGTTGCTTCCATTATCCCACCAATTCTGTAAACCAGTGCCAGCAACGGCATTCTTAAAACCAACCATATTGTAAATCTGACGCCAACGATGTTCACAAACCCAACCACCGTTGCAAGAGCCATCAGCATTGAAACTAGGACTCCTAATAGTATTACCATCAGTTGTTGGTGGACCTTGATCGGTGTCATCGAAAGCGAATGAAGACATAACACGTGAAATACCAAATGGATGTGCTAACATGAAAGCAGTAGCCATTTTGTATTGCTTAGATGTTTTATAGTTAAGAACATCAGCACCACCGGCACCATGACCACGTTGATTATCATGATTATCAACAAATACCAAAGCCAAATCAGAAGGTAAGAAACCCCAATCGGTACCCCAATTGACGAGCCAACGTAATTGATCTTTACCACGGAATACTTTACCAATGGAATCTGAAAAACGAAATTCAGTAATTGTACCAAGATCTGTGTATTCATATTTCGAAACAGCTTCACTGCCCATATCAATAACTTCTTGGAAGATGAATGGTCGTATATTTGAGGCGAAACCATGACTAGTGCTTAAGTTGTTAAGACGGTTAAAAATCACCTAAAATATTATTTTTATGAAAAAATAGATCTTAGTTTAAATTGTAGGTAGCAACAAACTTGCAAATCTGAAGGCCACATATGTTTAGCAGCATCAACACGGAAACCAGCTATACCCAATGAAATCAATTTGTTCAAGAAATCTACAATACGGTCTTGTACATAACTGTTGCCTTGGTTCAAATCCTTAAGGCCGACCAGTTCGCAATTGCGAACATTATCAGCATCGTTGTAATTGGTGATTGCACAAGTGGGATTAAAGTCCAAAGATGAATATGGTACGGCAGGAAAGTTTTTATTATCCGGATCAGCGGTAGAACCAGCAGTTCCAACATTGCTACCAGATGCAGCCATATGATTGAAGACAACATCCACATAAATACGTACACCGGCATTGTTGCAACGTTTAACCATGCTTGCGAACTGGTCTTCATTACCGGAACGAGTCACCAATAAGTATGACATTGGCTGATAACGTTCCCACCATGAACGACGACCGGAAATAACATTTTCATTGACTGGTGAAACCTGGATAGAAATTAATAATGTAAAGTGCCCAAATATGTTTTATAGTTCTCTGCACTCACTTGTACACCGGCATAACCATTTGGACCTAAGAAATTTTCACACTCTGCTGCAATGTCATCCCATTTCCATTCGAACAAATGTACAATGGTATTTCTGCCGGACTGGTAATTAGGATTAAATTGACCAGCAGTAAATTGGCTGGAGACAACCAGAAGCAATGCTACACTCAAACTAATTTTAGTGAAAATCATTTTGAAGTTAGTTAAAGTAGTGCCACAACTCAAAGTGGACGGATATTAACTAGTCTCAATCGGTCATCGGCCAACGTTTTATAGTAAATTTCTGAAAATGTAAATATTATGATTTTTCCATTATTAACCTTTATTGTTAGTATACCGGTTTTGAAAGGGAGTGCAAGGAAATCAAATAATAATTGGCGGTTATATGAGTAAGTATAAACCCTTAGACTGCTTATTTTTACTATTCTTAATTATTTTATAGGGACTTTAGGCATCTGTATTATTTCTTTATATTCATTATTGAATTTTATTGTTTATTTGCGAACTTTCTAGTATTGTTCTTATGCTTGTTTATATGCTCAGGTGTGAATTATTCAATGTACAATAAGTCATTATTTGAGTTGTTTTGTACGAGTATCTTATTGTCGTTTCTTATATTATAGATACTGTATATTGTTTTATATAAGAAATTTCCTCCTCTGCAGTATCAGCTATGTAATTTATTGACTAATTAGTGACAAAATAATGCTCGTATAAACAGGAACGTTTACTTCAAATGGTTAGTTATCGATCAATTGTAATTCGTATAATTTTAGTACTCTGTTATGTATAATATAGTACTTTTCTAACAAAATCAATAACTAATATTAAAATGATCACAAATGAAACTAATAGTTAATCTCACTAAAACGCTAGCCAACAGCACCAAAAATAGCGATAAAAACTAAACGAGAGTAGTTTCCAAAAAACATTTATTGGCAACGAAATACTGGTTGTACGTCAGTGTTTAGATAAAAAGTGTGAAAAGTTGTTTGTTTTAGTAAGGCTCACTTCCTTAACTGGTGTCATTAGTTAATATCTATTGTAAAAAACACAAGCTACTAAATTATATTTTAATGTAAAAAATGCAAACTTTATTTTAATAAGTATTGTTTAATAATTTACAATTTGGAGTTAGCATGAATAGCCAATACACCATCTTGTTCGCTAGTTCTAATAGTGATGGTAGCACGTCCATCAGAACCAACCACAACCGATTTTCCAGTACAACTTGAACCAGATTTGCTGCCGGAAATAACATCGCAATAAGTACCAGCAGGTAAGCAGGTTTGTATTGAAGAATTCAAATCATAAGAATCGTTGTTGAAGGCAACGAAACCCTTGCTGCCGCGGCAGAAAGCAATTTGGTTGCTTCCATTATCCCACCAATTCTGTAAACCAGTGCCAGCAACGGCATTCTTAAAACCAACCATATTGTAAATTTGACGCCAACGATGTTCACAAACCCAACCACCGTTGCAAGAGCCATCAGCATTGAAACTAGGACTCCTAATAGTATTACCATCAGTTGTTGGTGGACCTTGATCGGTGTCATCGAAAGCGAATGAAGACATAACACGTGAAATACCAAATGGATGTGCTAACATGAAAGCAGTAGCCATTTTGTATTGCTTAGATGTTTTGTAGGTAAGAACATCAGCACCACCGGCACCATGACCACGTTGATTATCATGATTATCAACGAATACCAAAGCCAAATCAGAAGGTAAGAAACCCCAATCGGTACCCCAATTGACGAGCCAACGTAATTGATCTTTACCACGGAATGCTTTACCAATGGAATCCGAGAAGCGGAACTCAGTAACTGTACCAAGACCTGTGTATTCGTATTTGGAAATTGCTTCACTGCCCATATCAATAACTTCTTGGAAAATGAAAGGACGTGAATTGGAGGCGAAACCATGACTTGTACTTAAGTTGTTAAGACGATTGAAAATGATCTATAATGAGTATTAATGAAAACAATAATTTTACTTTTTTTTCAGTTATTTACCTTCATATGTGAAGGCCACATGTGTTTAGCAGCATCAACACGGAAACCAGCTACACCCAATGAAATCAATTTGTTCAAGAAATCTACAATACGGTCTTGTACATAACTGTTGCCTTGATTCAAATCCTTAAGGCCGACCAGTTCGCAATTACGAATATTTTCAGCATTATTGTAATTGGTGATGGCACAAGTGGGGTTAAAGTCCAAAGACGAATAAGGAACGGCAGGGAAGCTTTTGCTGTCTGGATTAGCAGTAGATCCAGCAGTTCCAACATTGCTACCAGATGCGGCCATATGATTGAAGACAACATCCACATAAATGCGTACACCGGCATTGTTGCAACGTTTAACCATGCTTGCGAATTGGGCTTCATTACCGGAACGAGTCACCAATAAGTATGACATTGGTTGATAACGTTCCCACCATGGACGACCACCAGAAACAACATTTTCATTGACTGGTGAAACCTGGATAGAAATTAATAATATAAAGAGCCCAAATATGTGTTATAGTTCTCTGCACTCACTTGTACACCGGCATAACCATTTGGACCTAAGAAGTTTTCACATTCTGCTGCAATGTCATCCCATTTCCATTCGAACAAATGTACAATGGTATTTCTGCCGGATTGGTAATTAGGATTAAATTGACCAGCAGTAAATTGGCTGGAGACAACCAGAAGCAATGCTACACTCAAACTAATTTTAGTGAAAATCATTTTGAAGTTAGTTAAAGTAGTGCCACAACTCAAAGTGGACGGATATTAACTAGTCTCAATCGGTCATACGGCCAACGTTTTATAGTAAATTTCTGGAAAGATAAATATATAATTTGCGATGCTTCTTTTATCAACTTTTTATTCTTAGCGTTGGTCATCTGAAAGGGTGTGCAAGGGAACCAAATAAAAATTCGTGATAAGATTAGAATTTGTGTGGAATACTCGTGTGCCTGAGACGAAAATAATTTTTACTATTCGAAATTTTTTTGCATGGACTCTAGCAAGCTTGATTAATTTGCTCTATGCATTATTGATTTTTATTGTCTTTCCTAGGTACTTGTTTGTTTGTATGAGCGAGAAATATTCAATTGATAAGTGCCTATGTGGGAATCTATTTTTCGGATTGTTTACAATTTTCTTATTTGTTTTTTAATACTTAAGATATAATTTATTGAATTCTGTGAAAAGCTCTAATTAAAATTTTTTTAATATTTGCAAAAAACAGATAATAACATTTAATCTGGATAAGAAATGCTTTAAAAGGAATATAGCCACAGAAATTTTTAATGGGGGGTATAATGCGTTACCAAACTCTTTGCGAAGAAAACAACAGTTTATTTTACATATATTTTTATATTTTAGATAATTTCTAATAATTTTTATAAAATATTGAAAAATGTATGTTCTTATGATTTTTAAGACCATTTTGCAAAGACTAATTCTAAGATTAAATCGTCTAATCGTCCAAGAAACCTTATCAAGTAATTACTAAAAATAATTGTAATCTAATGTAATGTAATGCACATTGCGTGCTTACAGATATTTCTAACAGCAAATATATATATTTAAGAGTACGTGAAACTAATATGACACTCGAATTGAACAAATTGAAGTAGCATTTCAACAACGAAACTATGTAAAATATCCTCTGAAACACGGACGACAGTACACTCAAGCGAATCTTATGGTACGATAGGCCTTATACCCAAAGCTCACTTGAGCTCAAATAATGGTACATTGTGATAGTAGATAGCCTTGTTAATACGAGGATGAGAGACATTCCCGAAAGGATCACAGTGGTCAGCGTAGAGGAGCGCCGAAAGGCACGACTCTAACAACCTAACAAGTCTATAAACTTGTCCAAGTTCCCAATTCTGCAGGAGGAATTCTGCCGCTCTGTCAAATGAAAGTTAATCTATAGAAGAAAACGAGATTCATCGAATGCAATAGGGAAGCCGTAAAATTGAGGTGTGCAGAAACATTCGTAAGAATCATGAACATCCGACACTATGGAATCAAGACCATTAACTGTATATATTGAATAAGTACAATAAGAATAATTAGTTAAAGATATATGTCTAAGAATCTAATATATAATTCAATATTGAGTAATCTTTAAAATTTGTTTGCTAAATATGTAATATATGTACCGTATTACCCATATAAATAATTTTTTTAATTTATTCAGAGATATATTATACAACATAGAACATAATTTAGTTTACTACAACCTAACATTATTATGTAAATTTTATGATATTTGAAAGAACCAATATAACCAAAACGTTAGAAGTCTGGAAATCGTAACTTGAAATTAAAAAACCCCCAAAAAATATACGCCTGTGCAGCCATTTATGGCAGCTCGTCTAGTCTGAACTAGCCTTAGAAATCAGCAGACCAATGCGTGACATTCATAAATAATTGAATTCATACGATATTTTGAACTCTTCGCATAAAACCAAAGCTATGTGAATAACCGGGTGCACAATGATTTTATCAAAATGTTAAATATAATTTACAATCTTTCTATCAATAAAGCTCGAAGCGCAGAGCAGGATTTTATCAATATTTATATGTTCTGAAATATAATATATTGTGCATATACGGTTTTGATAAATTTCATATTCGCGATCAACACGTCATCAATTAAAAAAAGAACATTCGTGTTCAAACTTCAATTAATCTCGATTATTCCCATAAATTATGACAAATTAATAAATTAATTAAGAGATATCGGTGAGAGTTTGATATAAGGATAAAGCGGAGTCATATAATGTCACGCGAGGGATTCTCCTCGATTATTTCATGGAATTATTTATGTGAACCATAAAATTGTCTGATGTGTACATAAAATAATTTATATATTACCGTTTATTTTCAAGTGTTTAGACAAATCGTTTTTCGAACATAAAATTTAATAAAGTGCCTTAAAGAGGCGATGGACAAGTTTTAAATATGGAGAACTTTTATTACTTATTATTTATTATTGATTTCCACTGATTAAGGCTTTTATGAATAATTTATTTTTACATTAAAATTAATAATAATATGGTAAAATTATAGTTTTACATTTTAATTTTATATATTTTTAGATTATTCTTGCGAGTCTCAATCAGCAGAAAAAAAAAATCAGAACCAATAGACTATAACGCGATCCACAAATTTATCTATTTATGTTTGATTGCAGTTCGATAGGCCATTCATATAAAATAAACATTAATGAATAGACTGCAAATGTCAGTAGAGGTATGTTTAAAGGATGGCTTTAAATGAAGTTTTCATTGGAAGTAAAGTTAGGTAGGGCTTGCTTCAGATATCTCAAGTTTATAGTCCCATGTCTCAGCTTCAATGTTACAAAAAAAATTATTAATTATTTTCAGATATGTTTTGTTATTTCTGATTAAATCGTTTTTAAAAAAATAAATTTAACAACAATTATTTGCTTTTAATTATTAGTAATTATTAATTTTATTTGCACTGGTTTACGTGTTATAATTTTAATTTGTTTACACTTTTTATTATGTGAAATGCTCGTAAATTATTGTTGATAAGAAATCTTTGAAAATGCACAAATTATAATTGAAACTTTTTGATTTATTTACTTATTTACTTATTTACTATGTGATATTGCACTATTTACGATGCAAATATGCACAGAACCTCGTCGATACTATTTGGAGTGCAATTTGCAATTCTGTTTTTAATAAGTGATGATGCAAAAGTTTCAATTTGTCAAGTTCTGCATTTAAGAGAGAAATCTCTATTAGTTGGAATGAAAGAGAATGAAATTACACAAAGTTTACTCCATTAAATTGCACTCTAATGACGTCTACCATGAGCGAGTATAAATGAAGAACTGTGAGAAGAATTTGACCTATTGACCAAAAATTTAAGTGAATTATATAGAATATAGTAGTAGACACAGACACAGTCTTCTTTTGATAAATAACTATAGCCAGCAATTTAATTCTCAAATAAAAATAATATTTTTAGTAACTAAAATTAAAAAATGAAACAAAATAAATACTTAAAAATACTTATTTAATTAATAAATATTGTAGCTTTGTATCAATTTATTGTTTATTTGTGACACAAACAAAAAAATGCGTTTCCATGAATTAGAAATCTGGACCCTAAAGCTAGGGAAAATCGATCATCCATGTGCACCTAAACGAAAGTTCACATTGGGGAATTGTTGAAATGGGCATGAAAATGTTTATGAGTTTCAGTCAATCGGATAGGTTGAGTATAAAGCACAACCAATATGTACTGTCCTTTGAAAATAACTGTGACAAATTATCTGTGCGTCATCTCCGATACCGTTTCTTTGATGAAATAAGATATGCTTCCAGACGATAATTCGTCGATGGCTAAAAAAGTGGATTGCAGTTACAGTTCTGAAGAAGAGATATCCATAAGAGAAAAGAAGAAGTCCATAAGAGATTTTTAATTGGTTAATTTATTAACTTCTGAGGTTTTTAAAACTATTTTTAATTTGCGTAAATGTGAATTCGATTAGAATATACTTTCTGTTTTGTAAATTCTGTCAATTATGTTATTATTCTGTTAATTATGTAGTTAACTGCGTATACACTGTTAATATAGGAAATACTGTGGCATGGGAAGTACTGTGGACTTATTGAATCAATAATTTTACGTGAAATATTTTATGTTACGTTTTATTACAAGTAAATGATCACATTCGGTGATCCTTTAAAAAAAATTGATTAATTCACATTTATAATAAAGAACTAGTATTAAAATTGCAGTAGCTACTAACAAAATAATATTTTATCTACATCAATGATAGCACGGGCCCTCTCCAACATAAACAACAGTTCATAATTTCCAAAAAAATCCGACATTCAAAATTGCTGGCGTTATATTGGTCTGTTAGGGTTGGTTCCTTAAACTTCAAGACGTGTTATAATAACAATCTATACTATATTTGTAGAAATAAAAAAAATTATGTGTAACATAAATAACTGCTAAATGAATTTAATTTAATTGTATTCAAAATTATTTTCATAAGAGATAAATTATTGTGAATTTAAAAATGTATTGAAACTTAAGAGGTTATTGTAACTTTCTTCAGAGTTTTATAGCCTTCAGCTTCTAAATGTAACCACGTAGAAAATAGATTAGATTAGTACTATATAAGCTCGAATATCCTCAATAAGAGATAATTGTTTATTTTGCAATATCAAATAAATTTCATAATATGAAAACTAAAAATCTATTAAAATTTAATTTTTTATTTTTAATTTTTGTTTGTAGTGCATATGGCACCGCTGCTAACATTAAAATGTTTTGTTAACATTTTAAAGCTTTTCATAGAAAGCTTTGGTCGTCGTTATTAGATGTAAATTATTTAATTAAAATTAATTATACTTGCTTACATATTTAATATATCAACGATTATTACATATGTACTTATTTGTAGGTTCGTTAATTTTTTTTCTTATTAAAAATAATTATTTATTATTTTTAAACAATTAAATTGAACAGTGCACAAATTTAGTTTCTGATGTCATAACAGTTATGTTAAAGGTAAGAGTTGACTTTTAACATTGAAACTATTTACATTGAGGTTTTCTACAGAAATTAAAATATCCTCCAAACATTCCAAAATCCTCAACAGCATTATTATTTCATTATTATATTTAATTAATTTATTAAAATATAATTAAAATAAAATACTCTGAATATTAAGTTGCTTTTTATTTAATTCATAACATTTACATTATTATATTAAAATAAATAACAGTCGAAGTGCTAACTAACAGCACCAAAGAAATCTAGCGGTAGTAAATAAATATACGAAAAATTTTACAACAAAAATCTGTAGAAAACTTACGTATAAATATTTTTAAATTTTAGATTCCAAAATATGTTTTATTAAATATTTATTATTAATAACATTTAACCACATCACAGAAGAATAATTTTAATTAAATTATATGGTCAAAAATTAAATAAAAAAAGCACAGTGTTAATGTTAAGATTTAAGTTTAACAGTTTTTTGTTTTTATTTGAATTTTAACACAAGTCAATAACTTTTGATGTTAATGATTTTAATTAGCACTTAATAATTAATCCAATTAAGAGGCCGTTACCCTTAAATTTTAAAATATGCATATGTTAATGTTTCAGAGAACAATAAGTGTTTCAAGAGTGTATATTTCAAATAACATCAAGGAAATATATTGATATTGATATTAATTTAACTTGAATTTAATTTAAATACTGAATTTAATGAGGTAACGAGTGTGATAACGATGTTGTGATACATGTACATTATCATTATATAATATAAAGATAGTGATAATGTCAGTATACATTACTTAGTTAGTTAAAATATATTTTACTAAATTATTTTTTCGTTACGACCTTCGACAAATAAGAACCTTTCGCCATTTACTTTTAAAAAGTTTCAACCAAATATGGTAAGATTACCCGATGATTACAACGAATTATCTGTCCGATTTTTTAAAATGATCAGCAAAATAAAACAGCCAGAACATTTACCAGAACAACTGACATATAGTTGATTTCGATTAAGCAAAGTAACCATAATAATTTTCAAGCCATTCGTGGGTTGACTTGAAAATTTATCTCACTATAAAACACCGTTAAACCAACAAACGCAATCATTTATCTACCATTGCTTTGCGAATATGAAACGTAACGTCAATTAAACAGCTGTAACTCAATTTCTAATGGTCTAGTTAGAGTGTGATGTTGTCTGATGGTTAACCGCCGGATTTAAGAAGCATAGTTCATTGATTGCGGGACATGGAAACTTCAAGTATAACCTTAAAAAGATACCTCTTGTTGAGGAAGTCACTTGCAGAGTATGTCTAGAAGAAAATGTGGCAGCTGTGCATATATTGTACCACTGTGCGGCACTAGCAAGCAGGAGGAAAACTGTCTTTGGACACCATTGGGTTGGACACCAATTTGGCAGGCAACCTTAAGTTAAATGAGTAACTTGCATAACAAGCGATATACCATAGTTATGCCAACGGAAGCCACTCTAGCTTTAACTCAATACGACATCCGAGAATCGAAGGATGAAAACTGACCCAAGTCGTTTCATGGTCTACTTCGGCTAATCCTTCACTTCAGTGGGGCCACTTGGCAGACGGTGCACTGTCTCAATGTTCCACAATATATATATAAGTAGCATAGTGAAATTTTTTTCAGTGTATTTAGTTCCCAATTGTTTTATTTCTAAACAAATACTCTAATACAGAATATTGAATGTATATTCTGAATATTGAATGAGAATGCAAGATATTCGTGATCAAATAATTAAAATAATTAGAAAAGTTTCTTTTTTGTTTTAATTTATGTTTTAGATAGATTTGTGTATGAAATCATTGGATACGTAAACTCTACATCTATATGGAGTGTTCTAAAGTTAATGGTAACGAATTCAATATGTATAATATATTTACCTTCTAAACTTCTTAGTTACATTGGTGTGTCTTTACACCTGAATAGCGTGTTTTAAAGTCGACTTTTCCTTAGATATTAAGTACTCTGAGTTCTTGTCTTATATGTAAACTATTTTTCTTTTCATTATCATAGGCTGCTAATAATAAATACAGGTTAAGATAGAATCAAAGCTATTATTTCTGTAAACACAAATCAGTTGATCCAGTGCAGTGTGCAAATAAAGATGAATATTAAATGAAAAACTTTAAGAAAAATTTAAAAATGTTCCGTAATTATTTTTAAGAATTTTTAAAACAGATTTAATTAATAAAAAATAATAATTTCAAAATATATTAGTACTATTTTCTGTTTGGAACAGAAAATTAATGTAATTTAATTAATATACAAAATGCAATTATTGTGAGTTGAGAGTGAAATATAAATATAGACGGCGATACATGGATCCTTTAACCTATTTCTTTTTCAATTATTTTCAACTTTTCCAGACTTGTCCAATTGTTAATAACAAGTTCAGTGCTCTCCATTTATGCAGATGGTCAGTATAGCTGTCGTGAGGCCAATTTAACGAATTGGAGAGAGCACCGAAGACAGAAGCGGTTTATAATATTTACAGACGCAGGAGTATGTAAGGTAAATATGCAGTTGACAGGTAATATTGAAGGTACTCTGCTAGACTATCAATACGTGTTTCTTATGCAGTTAACAACAGGCGTTTCCATCCCAGTTGATAGGAGTATAAAGAAACCTTGGGTGCAGCTGGTTATGTTAGTGAATCTACAGTATCAATTTTCAGTTCCAATTACTCCAATATACTGGTGGAATGTGTGGAAGGATCGCGCGCTGGTAGGCAATTCCGATACTCCGATTAACAGCAAAGGAAAATACGTGGATTCAGCACAAATTTTAATTTATAAATTCGTTGTGGAATTCATGAACCAAAAGGGTTTACATGGTGGCGCTTGCCTTAAGTTAGCGATTTGTGAAAACGCACAAATCGATAAACATGCCGGGGTTTATGCCGAGATACTGCATAGGTTATTAATGTAATTATTTGTTTTTAATACAAAAAGACATTGTTTTGAATATTGAAAAATTAAAAAAATCCTTTTCAGACCTCACCCAAGTGTGGATGAAGTATATGTGGATGCTTTCCGAATGGGTCGACATGGTGTAGACTGCAGAACTAAATTTACAAATGCGCAGAATTGTTTATTGGATAAGTACACACATGTTCGGGAAGAACTTCTCACGGGAAATGTTATGCAGAGTTTTAAGATATAAATACTTGCGAATAGGTAGATGTAACAGCCTATATTCAATAATCCTTTTATAAATATGGTGAATATTCCTCAGCAGTTATCAAATATTAAAAATATTATGTATTATTATTAATGGATTATAAAAATGTAAATAAGAATAAAAGATTTATTAATAAATAAATACATTTATTTCAAATTAATATTTAAAATTTTTTTAAAAATGATCAATGATTATTAAGAATTGTGTGTCCTATGCCCATAAATCTATTTCGATTACAAAAGGGAGGTTAATACTGCGGAAATTTTGAAATCCAAAAAAATGTTTAATTACGTGAATTCTTGGGTTGAATTTAAGAGTCCAATTCCAGACACCTGTATTCCAAAAATTATATATGATAATTTAACCAACAAATTTTCCATAAACCGCTGATGATGGTTATTTAGTGATATCGGAAACAGCACTTGATAAAAAAATTTTTTACGATATTAATAAAAATATCATTATTACCACTTCTAATCAATTATAGGGGTAATATATATGTAATATTATTTATATGTTCGGGATTTACTATAAAAAACCTATCTTAGATTTATTACTCAAGAGACGTTTTGTTTTTGTAAGGCAAAAATTAAGAGACTAGTTTGCACATTAATAAAATCATGAAGAACGTGAAGAAATTATAATAATTTTGTATCTTTAAGCTGACCAATAAAATTTGTGATTCATGGTATTATCGTTGTCTCTTTCACCACTTTACTAATATATTGATAAGTTTTAATTTTTTTAGACAGCTCGTAAAATAGGTTATATTGTTTTATTTTTAGTTTAAGAAATGTTTGTTTTAATTAACATATTTTTAATTAGCAGGTAGTGTTAATTACATTTCTTTTTTTACAAAGCATGGGAGACATAATTAAAGATTTGTGTTAAATAAATGTGAAAGGCGTTGGATTTGATTTAAATCTTTTCAATTATTTATTTATAACTCAAAATTTTAAATTCTAATTAATTTCAACTTTTTAAAATATTTATTTATATTATATATTAGTAGTGCAATTTGCTTATATATCGTTAATTATATAATAAATCAATATATGTATTATTATTCAATATTTTTGATTAATTCTTTACATATAATATTAGCCAATAATTATATTATCATTAAAATTAAATAATATATTATATATTAATAATTCAATAATATATTTAATTATAATATAATTATATTAACTATGAAATAATTAAAAAATATAAGTATTATATAATTAGCATATATTATTTTTTGATTCAAATTAGATTATAAGTGTTTTCAAACATTTTATTATTATAATATATGTATAAATAAATTCAATATGCACCAATTATTTAATTATCTAATGAATAGCAACATTATTACTTTAATCAATTTTATATATAAATCTTATATATGTTATTAAAATGTTCTTGAGATTTTATTAATTATTTGAAAAATAGATTATTTTTTTAATTTTCTAAAAACTGTTTTTATTTTTTCACTTTTTTTATTTTGTTTTTTTTTAATATTTTTATAATGATATTAACCATGATATGCTGTCTTATGTCTTACCTTAATATTGGCATTTTCCAAGCACCGCCTTAATGCTTTTTTAGAACTCTTGATCACTCCAACATTTCACTACGAAACATCTTCACTCGCTGCGCACTAAAAACCAACTATTTGACTGCTTGGACGGATTTTTGAACTTCATCGAAAGGTAAAATACTTCGGCGCCACAATCAAGAAACTTTTTAAATGTATAAATTGGTCCGGCTTAATTGAAATCGCAAATAAATTTGAATACGTGAAAATGAATAAGCATAAAAATATTACTCTACACTACCTCCTCATAGAATTTAGAGTAAAGTCTTTGCTATTTAATATGTTTTGTGTTACATTTTTACTGAGATAAGAGGAGAAAACAGAATTATAAGGTTTGAAATATTATACGCCGTCTTATAGACCGTCTTATGAAAGGAGGGCTTACTCACACCCAAAGAAGTGGCGTCACTATGCTTTGTCAAAAATTAAGGATTGGAAGAAGATGGTTGACTGTGCTTAAAAGGTTTATGTGAGTCATTAATGCATGGATTTAAGGTTTAAATAGATGTTAGGATTATTATCGATCAATTGTCATTTACTTATTATATTGCATTAAAGCTGCCACTAACAGTTAGAATATATGGAGATATATGAACAAAATAATTATTCTTTAAATTTCTGATTGCTTGAGAACTCAGTGACAAAGTGTTTTCAATTTAAGATCTATGTTAGTTTTCTGTATATTTTTCCTAACACCTATTTATCCTATCACTTTTCTGTCATTCACCAGAGAGTTTAAATCTTACATTGTAGAGTGTTTCTTACCGAAATATATGTTGGATATCATCGGAAAAAGTATGAGACTGACGCATTCACCGTGTCACGGTTTAGTACTTACCATGTATTCTATATCCTGGTGTTTTCCTTTCTGAAGCATGTGTCTGATATCAACGATAAAGGTATGAAAAAGATTGCTATTTTTAATGCACATATTGGTTACGGTCCAAAACGGAGCTATCATTCCTCAACAAGTACAAATACTATGATAATAAAGTAGGTTTTTTAATGAAGGAGATAGGAAAACGGCATCTCATGCGAGTTGAACAGCCACTGGATCTAACTTTTTTCCTGAGAGAACATTTTTTTTTTGACTTTATTGGATATTTAATATATTTCTTCATTTGTGAAGTTGCCTAGTTAATGTATATTGCCGATAACTTATGGAATAGATCTTACCACATATAGAGTATTTGCTTGTTCTTCGAGTGGATTCTTACAATTAGTTGAATTATGTCTACATGATATGCATTAATATTTTGTTCAAATAAAAGAGAAGCGATCAGAAAACAAATTGAATTCGAAAGTATTTAACATTTTTATGGAACTCTTGCTGAGAATTTATGCTTGAGATCACTACGACTTACAAATATTGCATTTCTTTTAGAGGAGCGGTTTAAATTAAGAATGCACGATTCATATCTAATATAGAAACCAAAAACCAAAAACCAAAAAATAAATCATTTTGGTAAAGGCGCCCTTCAGTTCACAAATGCTTACTTTTATGTGATAATAAACCGTAACTTAATTTGCCAGCACGCTTTGTTTTCTTTTAATTAAGTTCTACTTTTAGTTACCATTAAAGATATTTTTTTCCGATTTCATGAGCCACTAATTAAGGCGTTTCTAGACTAGCTTATAAATACCAGTGGCATTCATATCTGCACTTCATTGTTTTTACGACAGAAGACTTTTGCAGTAGAAGAATATCTCTTTTCGTAGGAATACGGGAAGTTCTAAACGCTGTTCGAAGATTAAAAATAGTTTATTTGCCGCTTTCGGAAGAACTTTACCTTTCTCGAGAAAAATTTGAAATAAGTGAAATTTTAAACCGAAGTGAATAGAAAGGATTTAAAAAGTTCGGACAGAATATGAGAAGAGTGTGGGTTATAATAAAATAAAGATTTGTGGTCCTTATAATTGAACTACATCTTCACTTTAGTTTATTCAGTTTACTTTTGTTTTCGGTCCTAAGTTTTCTGGTAGCAGAGAGCCACTCCCAGTTTCGAGAGGCTAACTTAACACAATGGCGGGAACATCGACGACAAAAGCGATTTATACTGTACACTGATGCAGGTGTATGTAAGGTACAAATATAATATTACTTGGCTCAAATTGGGTTCTACAGCTTGCACAAGTAATAAATGATTTTCTATCAATTATTTTAGTTTAGCAGTGGTATAGCTCTTCCCGTTGTCATGGGTATGAAGAAACGCTGGGCTTCATTATTCGCTTTAGTTGCTATTCAGTATCAGTTTTCTGTGCCAACTGTTCCGATCTATTGGTGGGATGTTTGGAAAAATCGTGCGCTAACAGATGTTTCCAAAAATAACAAAGAAAAAACAAACAATGCAAATTATATAGACGAAGCACAAATATTGCTCTACAATTTCGTCGTTGAATTTATGAATGGAAAAGGCATAAATGGCAGTGCTTGCCTAAATCTGGCAATATGTGAAAATGCTCAGATCCACGAACACAGAGGGGTCTATGCAGAAATACTGCACAGAATACTAATGTAACTAACTATGAAGTTTATGAAGTAAACTAATTTCTGTAAAATTTTATAAATTCGATTTACAGACCACATCCCAGTGTGAATGAAGCATATGTGGATGCTTTCCGTATGGGGCGACATGGCGTCGACTGTAGGACTAAATTTATGGGTGCACAAAATTGCTTGTTGGATAATTACGTACATGACTATGTACACGATTTGGAGAAGAGTTTTTTAAAAACTAATATTTTCAACCAAAAATTAATATAGTGAATGAGTTTTAAGTACAATATATAGGAAGATTTTATTATTTATATCACAAATTTTGCTTAATTATAAACTGTTTGGTTTTTATATGGTGTATACGAGTATACGAGTATATGGCATTAGGTGTTTTGTGAGCATGCTTCATCAGGTATCTGTGACAAATGTTCAACAGTTTCGTAAAATATTTTATCTATTACTAATTAACGATATAATAAAAAATATTTATGTATACATATATAGATCTCGAACTAATATGCGAAATCCATTTTTCTAAACCATGTATACGGTTCTAGTCTTCATCTTTTTAGTATTTGTAGTCAGCACAATGTATTCAATCTTCAAATACTTCCCAAGCAATCTGATAATATTTTTTTCCATTCTCTCCCAACCACGTTAGACCACAAAATTGTGAACAGAAATTACAGGTAAAAAGTTGCTTAGATGAGCTTCCGGATCTTTAAGGAAGAGAGAATACATGTTAATATGATTTATAATATAATGATAAAGATAATGTAATATGATATGATATTAAAAAGTGGTTTTCACACTTAAGATAAACATTAATAAAAATTAAAAGCAAAATATATAAAAAAAGCTATTGTATTTGAATCTCTATTAGTGATACTTAGTTGAATAACTTTCCTAATACTAAAATGTTTAGTGGTAATCGAACCGATAATGTGTTATTACTGTTATTAATCAGTCAGATTAATTACACTCGGATTAATCACACTCGGACTACTATGTTAATACTGAGGGGAATGCAGATAAATAGAACTGAAATTAAGTAATAATTAAAGAAGGGCAGGTGAAGCTTAAATTGGATTAAAATTACATCAAAACACACAAACATGGCTTAAAAAGGCTTTACTTATTAGGATTTTACAGGGTATAAATTCAGAAAAACGAAAATATTTTATCGGTGATATATTGACTGAGTTGAGTACAATATTATATGAAATGGTTGTAATACATTATAATTTACAATATATACCGCACTCACCTCTTTACTACCATAAAATAATAGGTTGTGTACAATGGGTTTGCACAAGTCGTTAAAGAACAACGCGCAATTGGTCCATTTTTTATGTGATCTGCCATATACTTCTCCGGAAGTAAGCTCCTAAGTGCCTTATTACTATAAAGTGGTACAAAACGATTGAAATACTGTAAAGCATGTAAGCAGTCGTCGTAGAGTGTTGTTTGATTCTCACAGGAAGGGATAGAAAATATTCTGCGTGTACCTATGGGAAGTAAGAGTTTTGTATATGTTTCTTTCTCCAGTACCCAGAAGAATCCGTCAGATCTTTTAGTCCTAGAATTAATTGCTTAAAAAATGAACTCCACTGAATATACAATAATATTCACTTACATTGGTGTTGGTTTCTGGCGATTGTCAAAGAAGTTTTGATAGAAACGTTCATAGCAGATGGGAATATGTGTTATTGGCGTATTGTGGAAGATACGCACAAAACTTACAAACTTTGAGAGTGCTACTGGTAAGTAAATGAGTGAACAACCTGTTGCACAAAGAGAACGAAAAGATTTTAGAATTGCAAATGTTATGTGTGTGAAAGAGTATATGATTTTACTCACGATCTGCCATGAGAGTTTGCAATGATTGCATATTTGATATACGCTCGGGTATCTGCCAGATTTCTTTATTATCACTAAGGTCAAGAACATTAAGACGGACACACTCACTTATTTGCAGTGGCAATCGTTGCAATTGATTGTTGGCGATGTTCAATTCCTCCAGAGATTTTAAATCACCAATTTCTGTTATTGGATTGAAATGCAATTATTCAAATATAATTTTTGAATTTTATGTCGTACTAACCTATAGGCAGTTCAGTCAATTGATTCCCACTGACATTAAAGCAGCGTAAACGCATTAGCAGTCCAATTGTCTCGGGCAGTTTAGTCAACTTATTGTGAGATACATCGAAGAACTCCAAGTTTTCCAGTAAGTACATTTCATCTGGTAACGAACCGATGTTGTTGCCAGCAAAATGCATAAATTTTAAGGTGGTTAAATTGAGCAACCATTTGGGTATTGTCGTGATAAAATTTTCCTTTAAATAAATTTCCTCTAGATCCTCATATAAGAAGAGATCCATTGGCACATCCTTGAAGTTCAAGTAACTCCAGTGAAGCGTGGTTCTATTCATAATTTTCTCAATTTATATTTTGTGTCTTGTAAGAAATAAATTGTTTATTTTGACAATTGTTGATAAATTGAATTTTTAACGTTTTATGAAACTTGAAATTTAGTTGTGTTCCAAATAAAAAAAAATGTGTTAATTCACTTGTAAATTTTGAGATGAGATGTTGCAATTCGGCCGAAAGCAAAGAAACTGCAAACAAGAAATTTCCCTACATTCGAAACATTTTCGACTTTTCAAAAACATTCTCTCGAGAAAATTTAATTTTGAAATTACTTTAAATGCAAAGATTGTTATATACTCGTTTTATTTATTATAAAAACAGTTCATATGAAAAAACGGTGAAAGCCAGAAGAAAAGCATTAGAAAGTGCTGAAGAAAATTTTGTTTGCAAACAAGAAAGATGCAATATGTGTTGCCTACGCATATCATTTTTAAATGCTGAGAATACGACTTGATGCATATCATATAGAACCAGAGCCGTAGGATGCGAGTAGGGACTCTCGCTAAAGGTTGAAATTTATTTTACTGCATGCAAAATACAGTAAAATTGAGCATGAGACGCAGTAGGAAATGTTAAAATAATTTTATATGATCTACTAACAGTTCTTATATATTATATGATATAACTTATATCTATAACTAATTTTAGATTTTAGGATCTCGACAGAGAAAGAGGGCAAATGAATTTAGTTCTTCGGCTATCATTTCTCTTTATTAAAAATTTTCCTGGCTTTCTAGTTCTTCATTATCCAACTCATTTTGCTCATGCATGATCTCGCCTTTTGTTGTTGTAGAGATCCAAATCTAATATATGCCGGTTCTTAATTACATTCTTTTGAGGGTCAGCTATCGAAAACTATATCTTTAAAATTTTTCGTAAAAAGCTACTTATTAATATTCGAATCATTCTTACAAGACCATTAGCAGTAATCTAGTTTTCGTAGCGGTACAATGAGTCGCTTACACCTACAAATATAAGTTTTTAGTTTGGTAGCGAAGAAGTTTAGTAAAATCACTGATCTCTAATTCTTTTGCAATTAGATAAATGCTCCTCCCTTTGCCATCTATATTCTAATTTTGTCGACATCAATGAAGACATCAAGAAACCAAAAAAATTTTTAGATGGTATCGACATCTAGATCGATATCTTAACACATAATAATAAGTAGAACAATAATATTGGGAGTAACTGGTGAAGACAATGGCCATAAAATAAAGACTGATAAATAATAATAATGCAGCTTGAATTGCTAAATAAATCAATTATTAGATAGGTAAATAGGTACACGTGGCATACTAACTCTTGCAGGCAGATCCTACATTGAATCAAGATAGTCAATTGAACAACTGATGGTCAATTATTTTGCCCTTGCGATTTCAGAAGGCTTATAGCCTAAGAGAGCTTCGGCAATACGCTGCATCAAAAGCAAAAGACTGGAATAAGAAGATGATGACTTAAGTATGAATGAAGTAACCAAAGTTTTTGACTTAAGCATAATTTAAGTCAGTATTGAGACTATTTTTAAGTCCGCTAACTAAGTCAGTATTGAGATACGACTGTGAAAGTGGCATAAACATGCTCAACTTAAGTTACTCATGCAATGTGCCATGACCAAAACTGATGCTAAGTACTATCACTTTTTCTATTATGAAGTCATTAAACAGATGATATGTTATGAGAGAATATAAGCAGGTAATGCGATTAGAGTTACCTGATAAAAGAGTAATAAGAAGAACTTTGACAATAATCAACTTTTTCGCAGTTATTATTTAAATATTTGTTTTATTATATAGTAATTAAAAGCCCCAAGAATTCGTCACCTCTGATTTGCAAAATAGTAAAATTAGAATAAACACTTGAGTTTTATATTAGAATAAAACAAAACAAAACTAGAACAAAATAAAAAGCAAATTTGTTGCCAAATTTTTCTGTTCTAAATATTTTGTTTATATGCGACTTTTTCACTTTTCTTATTGTTTTATTTGCTTCAAAAACGTTTCAAGTTCAAATACGAAATTGCATATATTTCACTAAATTACATAAATTGTGGCATACTTTTAGGCCCGCGCTTAACAGAAGAATTCACTTCTCACACAAATTTCAAAATGATTTAAAATGTGATATTATTATTTATTTATATTAATTTAATTTCGTAGTAGTAGTTACAATGTGCGTATTTTAATTTATTGTAATATTTTTTTAACTTTCGGTATTTTGTTGACATTGACATTGAATTTGACGTTGCACTATCTCTAATCATGCCATGCCATGCCAAGTAATGCAATGTTGCAGTTTATTTACTACTGACTCTCAAGAGTAGTAGCACGCATGCCTATTAGCACTCTCTGCACACTGCATTAGTGGCCAAATGGCAATGTACCGGCAATGCTTATATACATATAATTATTTATTTTAATAATACATGAGATATTAGTCTTGTTCTGCTGATTATATATATTTTACACATTTCTATATCCTCAATAAATTCCAAGAAATAAAAGCGGCAAATGCAGCAACTATTCAAGCTGCATATAAGTTATATGATATATTATATGATACTTATAATTCTAAATGTCTTTAAAGCTGATCATAGCTCTACCATGTATTGATTGTTGCGGTGTGCACATTGTTTTTCAAGGTCGTTTTTGTTTTGAATTTGAAAATGCACACAAAAACTTTTTAGTTGCTTTTTCGTTTTATTTTTGTTTCTAACATCAAAAATTAAACATAATTAAAAACATAATTAATAAAATATATTCATTCATAGACTTTTATTCCTGTAAAAATTCATTATTTTATTTATTATTTGTATAGGCTGTGTTTCTTTTAAGAAGCGTGCAACATAAAAAGCTTTGCAACAAAGTTGATAAACTTTGTATATATGCAGTTTTTAAACTTTTCAATGTGAAAGTAACGGATTTAAGTTCTTGCGGTTTTTGACTGCTTATTTCATGAGTATGTTAACCAGGAGTTGCCATATCTGTTTTAAAAAATTACATAAATACACTTATTTTACCAATAAAGTTTAAATGATTAATTTTTAAAATCCTTCTACTTTTTATTTATATATTAAACAACTGTGCATCACAACATTTGAGATCTGTTGTGTTATTCCTAGAGTAAGTCTCCTAAGTTAATTTGGAGAGATGAAGACTACTGATAAATCTAATAATATAACTTTGTCCAAAACTTCGGATCTTTAGCGTGTGACTTTTGGTTTAATGAAAACCAGAAGCAGGTACTGGATCTTGACAATTACATGTCACGATAAGTTGAGATGCCTGGATATTTCACTTGAAGTTTAACTGTATTTATAGATGTCAGTATCCTGTGATTGCACCTTTGAACGCTCTAGCATGTCGTGTGAAGAAATTAGTAACCAGTATTATTTAAAATACATTTAAACTGAAAAACCTGTAAGAATTTTTATTATTAACCTAAATTAACTGTTGGGATTGGCATAATTTTGGATATTGACTCATTAATTCGCAAATAAAATATATTTGTTGTTGTCAAGTACAATTCCAGTATTATTTGAAATAATATCGTCCAATAGTTAATTAGCCTCTAATTATGTAAATAACTGTTACTAATACTAGTAAATCTGTACCAATTTTTTAATATAAATTTCCGCAGTTTAAAAAACCATAATATGTGTTTAATAAATTATCAAGTTTAAACGTTTATTTGTTGTATTAATATAATTTTTTGTTTCAATATATCACTTCTGTACAGCAACAGCAATAACTCACATTAAATACAATTATTATAATAAATAATTTCACTGAATCCTTTCCATTGCCAGTTGTTCAAAAAATTCCATTCAAACGGATCCTTAACCATAGTACCCATAACCGCCAAAGTGTGAATGATAGTCATAGTGGTGATGATGATCAAAATGAGGATAATACGATCCGTAATATGATGGCCCGTAATATGAGGGCACTGGTACAGGCAGACCAGGTATTCCTACAATAACACCCACGTGAGGCCGTGCTTCCGTCGGTACTGTAGAGACCAACAAACAAAGTAACCAAGCGAATATCAATGTCAGAACTTTCATCGCGAAACTCAAAACCAATAATGCCGCGCAAATGGAAAGATGAATTTTATTTATACTTTTTATTAGATATTTACAGACGTCAATGCAGGTATATATAATACATACAACAGAAGTGAGAAAGTAAAACACGTAACGATTAAAATATTTTCTTTTTTTACATCTAGCAAACATTAACCCATCGACTGAGGTAAAACCCATTTAATATTTTTATTTGATGGAATATTAATACTTCTGCACTGATTTTTTCGGCAAACATTTTTCGTAAGAACATAAAGCATCGTTCAGTGATGCTTTTATAATTTGCGAATTCACTAAGAATTATTTGACAAATACTGAAAATGAGTAGTGCAAACAGAAGGCAGATGACTAAACTTACCGCCATTTAAATGTCTACTAAATATATGGCAAAGTATATTTCCCACCTTTTGTATTCTCTAATAAATTTGCCGAAATAATTATTTACAGTTTTGTTTAGTTTTCTTAATCGTCATTCACATTATTATTTACATTTCAGTTCGTCAATCATACTAGTAAACATTATAAGTAAGTCAGTTATGAAAGCAACTGCTAAATGAGATCGTTATTTTTCGTTCAATATCAGTGTGATTGATAATTCGTAGAAGAATATACATAAGATTTAATCCTTAAGTGTTCCTTAATGGTCACTCAAAGTCCGTGATTAGCAGTATAAAATGCACACGAATCTGTTTACGTTTTCTTTGGCGCTCTCAGTGTGTAATTTGGTTCTTACTTTTATAAAAGTAATCACATCAATAATAAAAAAACTTTGAGATCCCATAGGCTGTCATTATAAGCCACATGATATCTATCTACACTCGGTATATAAGAAGTGTAAGGGCTGATACAATTAGCTGATGTCTAAGCAATTTCACCCCGCCTGTCACACAAAAGAACTCCTAAATGACGAATCAATTAGTAGCGTCTTTATATCTTGTCGTTGATCTGTTCTTCTGTTACGCCGTGGTAGCAAAATATCTGAATCTTGATATTAGTTAGACTCATCTCCCCAATTAATTATTAAAAGAATGTTATGTATTTTATCGTTCTCACTCTTAAAGAGACATTAATTACTTAAATATTACTGGTATCAAATTACTTAAGTATTACTCCTCAAATCGTCAGTTATTGTATCATGCGTTTGAAAAAAAAGAAAATTTGTAGCACCTTCAGTTAGTTGTTAATATATGGTAATTACCAAAATTCCAGTATCTTCTGGTAGCTTCATCATTATTTTTACCTAATTTTTTCGAGGAAGGTAGATTCTTTTCACCCTATACAAATAAGAATAATTGAATCTTAATTATTTTATATGATTTTTTAGAATATACGAATTAAGCCCCTCATTTTAATGTTGCGTCTCCACTTAAATTAAGCCCATTTTAAATAGAAGCTAGATTGTCTTTCATTTAGTAGTGCCAAACTAGAAATGTGGACAAAAACAACCGGTCAGTATTATTTACTTGGAAAATGGTCATTATATCATGTTATGAAAATAGTTCAGCATATATTCTACTTCCCTAATGAGTCCAAGTTATAGGGTTTATATATAGCTATTTATGTTGTAGTGTCATGAACTTAAAAGTATGTGGATACTTCTATAAATATATAATCTATGTAGTATACGTAGTAGGTTTATAGTGAAAGTTTTAAGTATTTTAAAAAAAGTTTTTTAGATTTTAAAAAAACTGTCTGCACATATTTTAATTGAAAAGATAAATTCTTTTTCTACCTCCACTGTACAATTTTTTTACTTGCATACTTTTAGGAATTATTCTACTAAATAACAAACATAATATGATATTAACATTCAGTACGGACTTCCGCTTCAATTTTCATGTAGTCAGCATCGTTTAATAAATGCCACTTGTATCCAAGTATTTGTGACACCTCGATTTCAGTAGACTCATAAGAACGAGACGAAGCACGGAGCCATTCATAAAACTCATCCGACCATTCTGGATGTCTGGGCCAATCGAAACGTTTGACAACGCAAAATCGCCGTACATATAAACGCCGCAGATTTGAAGCGGTGCGCGCGATTAGTAACAATGTACATGTAGAGATCTTTTCACGTATGAGCTGCCATGGAGTGCAGGAGTGTTAGAAGCCATATAAAAAACATATTTATAATATTGAAAACTTACTAAAGTGGTGAGATTGAAGCATTGCCGGCAAAGCAACAAGATTAAGCTATCAGTGCGGTTAATAAATGGTTTGGGAGTGTGGTAGCGCGGTAGCATCTCATGGCCATAGGTGCTTAACGTGTTTTTGTACTGGTCCACTATGCGCATCAGCACACACGTTTTTATCTGTAAAAGTTGATAGATGTAGACTTTAGGAAAATTTTATTTGCTTTATTTGCAAACCCTTGTCTTCGTTGAACGGTAGACGACGCTGCTTACAGGTGCTTCAGGTTGAAACACTATTTCTCCATCTTTGACTGACTCAAGTCGCAAATGTACTCGCAAAAGGGGATTATTACGTTTTAGTAAGCGCCAAGCCTTTACAGTGCAAGGAAAAATATACTCGCAGGGAGATGTATAACAATTTTGTAGAAGATGCAAATGTCTTAGTTGAGTGTCAGCCAACAACAATAAAACGTCATCGTCTATATTTTGTGGTGATATTGTTAGTATCTAATTAGAAAGTATTAGAAAGAAATAAATAGTAAGTAAAAGTTATAAATATGCTATGTCTACCTGTAGGTTAAAAAACAAGCCAACATGCATAATCGGACAATGTCCAGTTGTCACATTCACTAAATTTAAAACACGCATTTTATTACAACAGGTCTCTAGAACCTCATCCAGTAAATGATTAGCCTCGAAACGATTCAAAACAAAGTCTATTAATTTGAGTGTTCTCAAATTTTTTAGTCTCGAAAGTAAATGCTTTAAACCCTGCAGGAGTTGTCCACCAGTGCCAAACAGTTTTATGCCTTCAGGATCTGTGCGGTGTGACATATTGCATGGAAATATATAAACCAAAGATCTAATGCGGCTGCCAACTCCTATAAGTTCTGCTATAGGTTTCGGATCCAAACTCTAGCAAGAAAAACAGAAAAATTTAAATAATTTCGATATTAAAGAACTATTAATCCCTTACTTTATCTATGCTCCATGACATCATAGACATGAACTGATAAATATTATTGAAACTATGTTCTGGTCTAAACTCTAAGCCTCGTAAGTATTTTCCAATTCTAGCTATACAATTTTGTGTGCGCATATGATCCAAACAGTACTGCCAACCGGAATAATAATTATACTTAGGCCTTGTTAGGGTGCGATCGTCAACCAAAAAATTGTGCCAAACCATTGGCAAATACAAGCAACGGTACCACTGCGTGCAAACCTGAAACAATAAATTTTAACTGCAGTCCATTTATGTATTTTGTATTATGGTTACCAGACTGGCATAGTAGCGTTCCTTCACATCCAAATAAGAGAAAATTTGCTCTAAAATTAAGTCAGGTAAATTGCACCAATCTGAATATGTGCGATTATCATCTGCATCCGCAGTTGTTTCATCTTCGTCTATATCAATGTAGCACGCTATGTACATGAAAGAAATAAGTATATAGGAAAATCCATTTATGGACTAATTAATTAATAAATAGTCTTCAGGAGAAAAATTAAAAAAAATTTGGGAAACGAACTACTACTAATTTCCGTCATCGAATATTAGCATCATAGAAATTGTTGATAACATGTACTGGTATGAATGGGAGACCAATAAATATACTAATTTATTTGAATTGTTATTATTAAAGTCTCCTAAATAGTTAAGTTTTTTTAAATAAACTTCCAGGAGAGGATTTTAAGACTTAAGAAATCTATAATAATATTACATAGAACTCTATTATGTTCTGATCCTCGATGATCCTTCTTAAACAAAGCATTTTTGCCATTAAAAGAATTTTTTTTATTAAAAATCATAAAAACGTTAATTTTTACTATGGTAAAGCCTTTTAAAAGTTCTTTTAAAAAGATAATTTCATCCAAAGAAAATATTTACTATTTAAATTTTTTTATTTTAGGTTTAAAACTATTTTTCTGACGAAAATCAACTGCATTATCAGTTGGATGATATAATTAACCATTTTTTTCTTTTTATCTACTTTTGCCATCGGAATATACACAAAGTCCGATATAAGGTTTGATGCAATTACCACAAAACTTGAGTTATTTGTTTGTCTACCATTATTTTGATTGAAGAAAGGATAGACACATAGACAGGGAGGGAGATGGACAGTTAGATATCGCTTACACGATTCCTGAAGAGTTTTTGATTAGGAATACAATATAGAGTGAATTCTTTTTTTAATATAGTAATTACATACTACATAATATATAATATAATACTTAATATAATATACTAAAGAAAATGAGTACACAAATTGTAAATACATCATTGGCAAAATATCAGTAAAATTGGTCTTAAAAGTGAGATAAAGTTTAAAATGTAATACTGAGATATCTGCAAAAATATCTGTTTAAAATTTTTTTAACATTTTCTTTTTGTATACAAACAAAACTATTTGTTAGAGCAACTAAAATTTATAAAAAGATATAGCGAAACTTAGAGAGAGATATTTAAATAAAGAGCGAGAAAGAGAGAGCATGCAAACAAATTTTTGCGCAACAATTTCATAGAAGATTTTATAATAATAGACAATAAAGTTTTTTTATTTTTAATCCAACATAATTGATCTTTAGAGACCTTAACAATCAATGGATTTACATTTTTTACCTTCTTCATTTTGATCCATTTTCCAGCCGGCTTTTTGCATGCCATCCTTGCTGTGTGAAAGCGCAAAAGCCGCCATTTTTTTTTTGATATTTTTTCTTTAACTTTATGTAATTTGATTATTTATAGAGCTTAACTATACTAATTACACTTAAACTTAATTGAATTAATTTCACATAAATATCACATAAACACAAATTGGCATATTCGAAAAACAATAATTTATCAATTATTTCAATAAATAAATTTCAAAATTTTCTCATTGTTCATTAAAAAAAATTCATTTAAAATTTTTGTTACTAAAACTGACGGCACTAAGATTTTGACTAAACGTAAGATTTTGTTATGTTTAAATTGTATTTTTCATTTGTAAAAATTTAAGATAAGAAAATACAATTTTTTTTTTTTGCTTTTTTCAAACTAAAAATTGTGCCTTTTTCATTTATATGTGCTGTGTTGTTGTTGTGATATACGAGCAAATCGTAAAAAGTGGACACTGTGTTCTCGGAGATTTGCTCGGAAATGTGCGCTTTTTAAAAATAAATTCAAAACATTGCAAAATACTTTTGATTATTTTTATTATTCCGCTTGCTTTTCGTTTTATATCAGAAAACGGAATGAAATGAAATGTGAACGGAACACTCAGATTGTCAACAAATTTTTGGTGCTTGTTTTTTTTTTTCTATTTTAAAAACAAAACCAGCTGTTCAAAAACTTTTTTTATTTTCAAAATAGTTTTATGGAAGAAAAACCTACTCTCTGCGTAAGTTACAATAACAAATTAGAAAAATTAAAACGATACATATTCTCGTGGTTAGACGAGAATATTGAATCCTCCAGTATCTGAGTCTTATAAATGGATAGGATAATTAAAACAAAATACTTGAATTAAAAACTGATACAACTGTGGGATAATCAATACATTATTGCAATTAAATCGTTATTAATGTAGCTATTAGTGTCATTTTCCACATAAAATCCATTCCAGAATCCGTACAAAATATTCAAAATAATTTCGTCATAACAGCACATTGAGTGAATGCTGACTCGAAACATTCCAATATGGCAACTATGCGTGCTAGTGTTGATAAAAGCAAGTATAAAATCTGAGGGTAAATCAAATTGAAACTAAATTTTAAACAAAGAACAAAGTTGCAGATAAGTTGAATGAAAATCAAAATAGTGTATATTTAAGTGTTCTGTTTAATAATAAATATACATTTCTTGCGAAAATGGCACGAATCACAATTAAAACAAATTAGTAACGCATTACATTTGTATACTGCATTTGCTTACGACTTCATACTTTTTGAACATTTAATTTGCATATTAATTCTACATTGAACAGGAATGGAGTCATATCAACTACTGGTACCGCATTGTTATTATTTCTATGTTCATTAATCAGATCATGGTTTGTTGATATACAAAAATTCCGATATATATAAAGGGTTATGCATACCTTAGCTTTAGTTTGGCAATTTCAGTAATATGTTATCCAAGACATGGATCATTTACCAACCGTTTCGAAGTTTTTTAAGAAATGAGGATTATATCTTTCTTGGTACATATACCCACAGACAACTATTATGTGCTATTATGTCTTTTAAGTTCGTCTGAATGCTCAAGTTAAAATTCTTGTGATGTTATATAGGAGTCCTGCAGTAATCCTATATTCATATGAGAGACATGATTTTAACTTCTGTAAGCTGTTATGCCATATATTGTGGAACGCTATGTCTAGGAAGACAACAAAGCATCTATTTTGTTTTTTAGGACTTGCACTTACACAGTAGTTTATAGTTTTATCACATTCAAGGTAAGATATTTATGGCATTCGTATGTTATGACAATATTATTGTATGTATACCATATGTTGGCAAAAATGCCAACTAGTAATATATAAAACAGGTTATATATATATAAGCAATAGTATATATAAGCCGAACTTACTTTATTATATTAAGTAGTTCTTATCTTTGAGTGAAATATTTATCTAATTCTGAACTATAAGCTTATATATTAATTACAATCAAAGATATCATCTGAATTTAGAGAGATAAATGGATATACGTTAAAATTCTTCGTTCACATATACCTATTATATTATGTATGTAACAATTGTAATCCTTTACTTCCAGGTTTGGTGAAAATATATGAAGCAACGAAAGAGTTTTTCTTTGAAGAATTTGGATCTGAATTGCTGTTTGGAAGCTGTGTTTAAAAGTTAATCAATGTATACTACATATATTATTATAAATAGTAAGACAATTCGTGATTTATTTACTGAACATAGAGAAGTAGAGTAAATTAACTCAAACACCTTTGATCACTTATATTATTTTTATTGAATAAATCGAACAAATTAATAATAGATTTATAAACTAAACTACGAAAGCAGCAACTAAACGTTTTCGCATCAAAACAACACGTTTCCTAAAATAGTTTCTCTCATCGGTGTTCCTGATTTAGAATCCACGGCGTGTGCCAGCCTTCTTTCTATTTTTCGGATGACGTCAAAAAATATTTTGAAAATCTTCTCATGTTTTTACTTTCTCAAGAATTTTCTAATAATTTTTAATAATTTTGAGAATATTCCGATTATTGCCAATTATTACAGTTGCTATAAAATAATTCCTTTCGCAATATAAAAACAATTTTTTTCTTGTTTAAATATTAAAGTGCTTAAATAGAGTATGCTATATACCATATAATAGAATAATATATAATAATAGAAGACACATTATTGTAAGTGAATTTTTGAGGTGTTTTTTTTGATTCTGCGATTTGCTGTTTGTGTTCTAGCCAATTTGTCTAATCCTCTGCATGAGTATATAGTAAATTTGTTTATGTTTAATTTTAAACAAAAACTATTTTCGGTTCGTTCGAATGTGTTACGAGCACTTGGTGGGAGAGTTGGAGGGGAGTAGCTGCTTCTTTGTTTATTAATTGAAATTAATTATTAGGAATTATAGAAAATTGAAACAAGTGCTTGATACTTTTATTGCAACTGTCAAGGTTGAATTACTAAGGAAAGGAGTGTGCGAAGATCAGTGCTTATAAAAATTTCTAATCACCTATATTCATAAATTGAGTACTCATATTATTAGAATGTTGTTCAATAAATTAAAAATTTTTTTACATTGCATCTGTTTTATTTAGACTAAACAATAAATAATTTTTAGTGCAAGTAGTCGTACATTGAAGTATTTTACATATAAATAATGTTTCGATCTGAGAACTTCAGATAATCATTTAACGTACAAGTTACTTGCTTGTATTCATTTCATTTTAAAATTCAATTATTCATTTAATCGATATCTATTCATTTTTATGCAATTATTCTATTCTTATTCTATATAAAACAGTAACAACAACTGTTTACTGAGCGCTCAATACACAGAAATACCTGCAATACTTAGTGGTGGTTCCGGGTCATGTACTTCATCCTGGAAAGGGGAGTTTTTTAGCGTGTCAGTGATTAGCGCGAACGGTGCACTACATGTGTAGACATTTTATGTTCCACAGCCAAAAATACACAGAAATACTGAATGCAAGAAACTCGCTTTAGGTTCAAGTATTCATTTATTCAAAATCTTATTTACTACATTTCTGCGTATGATATTGTAAATACCAATAAAACAAAAACAATTACAGTCAAACTTACACAGCTCGAACTGTCATTTTGCAAAGAAAAGGTGACTATGAGTTAGAGAATAGTTACACTTTAAATTTTGAATCAGTCCCTGATTAAGTGGTTGCAATTTAGAGGTCACGTTCGTCGGAAGAAATGTTAATTTTATGCATTTGCACAAAGAAGCAACCTAAAAAAAAATAAATATTTAGTTTGGAAAAAGGGACTTCCCCTACTTAAAACAAAAATTCGACTTATAGAATACACTTTCACACATTCCTATTGGCACGTGACGATATTATTATTCGAGTTATAGAGAAATTCGAGTTATAGAAGTTCGAATTATAGAAGTTTGACTGTATTTAAAATTATTGGATAGCGAATTAATCTGCTCTATAAATTGTTCTCATATTTTTTGTTATCCAGCTTGTTCATTTGATTTAGCTAACTTTAAAATCATTCAATATTCGGCCCATTGGTTTAAACATTGAAGTTTAAGCATTGAAGTTTTTTGTTCCTATACGTACAATATATATATATATAAAGGTATTTATAAAATATCGACAATAATCATTGAGAGATAGAAAATCTACAGCTGTTCTTGCAAAATTAAAATAATAAAAGCGCGTAATTTGTTTATAGCAGTTAGGATTTTTTGAAAAAATATTAATTAAATTAATTAATTAAAATAAAATTAAAGATACATTTTTTTTAGGTTTTTATTGTTGTTTTTTTATTGTGTTATGTTTAAGATTTAAGTTTGCAATTAGTACAATATATATTTTTAAAATTATAATTATGTCATATATTTTATAAAACTAAAATTAATAATAATTATAATAAAAGGTATTTATTATGACGAGAATTGCATACAATTAGTTGCAAAGTTAAGAAAGTTCATTATTATTCATTGAATGATATTGATATGCTCGAAAGCTTAAAAGCTTTAGTCGCTCGAAAGCTTTTGTTTTGATTAGAAAAAAACTTTAACTTAAATACTACATGCTACTCTTTTTCACAAACACATCAAGAGCACCAATTAATTTATTAAACTTGCTGATAAAGCTGCGTGCAAAGGACGAGCATATGTACTACGTCGTACAGGGATCCTAATTTGGTTAGTTACTTTCCTTGGGTCAGGTGTACATGGCTCCTAAATTTACGAGAAGCAGTAAGCTCATTTTATCTTTCTTCTGTTATCTACATTGCGTAAGTTTGAGGAGAGCGCCGATTTAGATGCACTTGTCGTTGATGAATTCCTCAATGACGACTGGTCGTCTTTGATTAGTTCATGTCGTCTTGTTCGAGTAGAAGGTGCTTCTGACTTTTTATTGTTGCGTGTTAGTGTGCTTGTGCTACCATTTTGATGCGGTTTACGTGGTAGTGTGGACATCTGAAATTAAGAAAATAATTTATTACAAAAAATGATAGCTTTGAGGCTTTGACATTCCTAACTTACTCGTTTGTTTTGCTCTTGCGAGTAATTGATTTCGTAGCCCTCACTTATAAGTTTTGGTTTCCATGGTGCCAACATCGAGACCGATCGGGAAACTGTACGTGTCATTGGCTGCAGTGGTTGATTTTTACTTTTGTTTGATCTTAGATCATCACGTGATATGGAACGACGTCTTAAGTGATATGGCTGCGGTATGGCACCAACGGTAGTAGCGTGTAAGTAAACTACGCTACGTTGACTTTGTAGGCTCGATTCACCTTCTGTACCTGAACTTTCACCGGGGAAACGTTCACG
>NC_051847.1:2397276-2510606 GCF_002237135.1 Teleopsis dalmanni | reverse complement strand
TTATAATAAATCCACCCAACCTCATGCAACAATGCTCGATCGAGTCACAACTGGTATGATGTCCAGTTCAAACTCATTACAACCCACAATTGTTTTTATATGCCTGTTTCTTTTGCCTTTCTTGTTTTTATTTGTCTATTTTATTAATATACATTGATTAGTAGCGAAGTGAATGGTAAAGAAATCCCTGAAAGAATTTTACCATGTACTTTGTTGCTTTATTTTCTTGTACTGGAAAGGCCTATATCATAGGAGTAAAGAGTAATAGAACACATTTTTTTTTTCTTGCAAAAAATGATGCACTACAAAAACTATTATGTATGTACAAATGTGATATTGGAGACATTAAGTCTGCAGTACATAAATAGGTTTGTTTTTATTGCACATTTGTGCATATATTTTACCTCAAAAGGAACTACTTCTTAATAGTTTGAATTTTTGGTGACTTTTTGTGATTATTTTAAAAAATGTTTTTAAGATTCATATAAAAGTGTTTTAAAAGTATTTTAAAGAAAATAAAAATATTAGAAAAGTAAGAAAAATTATATTGAAAAAATGTATAGAAGTCACTAAAACCACTAATAATGCTTCCTGGTTTGAAGAAACGCATGAATGCTATTTACACCGGATTGAAATGTTAAAATTGGTGATTACGATATTGCTTCCGAAACATTGCGCATGGACAACATTTAAAAATAAAGCTTCATAGAATGGAAAAAATCAGATTTGATACATAAATAAATTTGTAATGTGTTTTTACACTACAATTCATAACAATATCAAACAGGTAATTTTGTTTCATATGCTATTAAATTCAAAAACTTATCAAATGTACACAATTTTGACTTCGTCACTGAAATGCTGTTTGATCGCTTGAACATTTTACAGCGAACAAACACACAACATGTGTATAATGTAATACAGAGGGTTGCATGTATGATTGAATACGTATGCAGTCCGACTTTTGTCAGCCTTACTCGACTCACATATAGGTTTGAACTGGACATCATACCAGTTGTGACTCGATCGAACATTGTTGCATGAGGTTGGGTGGATTTATTATAAATCCACCAGCAAAATAAAGTGGGTATTTCGTTTGTATGAGCGTGGCACTTCTTTGTACTATAGATTCTTTGGTTAAAGTTTTGTCTTTTGCTCTACTATTTTTGCTCTTTCGAAGGTTGTAGTACAGCCAAATTTTATCTACTTTTTCTGACTTCATTACCAAGTATTTTGATATTATTAATGTCTTTATTGGTTAATTACATCACAGCGGTTGACTTAAAATTAAATATGCGCGTGTCTAATGATATCACTTACAGTAAAAAAGCTTGCATATTTTCTTTGTATTTTTGTATTTTTCGTGTGTAGACTTACCATATATGCTTATATGTTCATGTTTAAATTTATGTGCTTGTGTGGACTATAAACAGTAGTAACCGTTAAAGTACCTATCCAATCATTTAGTAATATGCTCGTTACAATACTCTATTCGGAACTATACTGTTCAGCTATGGGGATAATCGATTTAACTATAGACGAGAGTTCCCATTCCTTCATGTACAGTACCGTCGGGATGTAATATATTTGATTAATTGTTAGTAATAGCTTAGAAGTAAGAGTGATGAATATTTTCATTGTGTAGTTGATACTTATTGACGCACTTGTTTAAGCAATATTTACCATTGTATTGGTATGTCTCAAATCAGAAACAGCAGTTTTGATTTCACCAGGATCTACAGATTGATGGGTGATATTTCGTAGAACGTTTATGAAAGTTTTTTTTCACTTTTTGGCTTGTAAAATGTAGAATTCATTTTTTTTAAAGAAAAACTGCTGAACTCTGAGTCAGTAAATACTGGTACATTTAAAAAATTTTCGAAAAAAAATATAAATATTTTTTAGATAAGTTTTTCTAACACAAATCTAAAAATCGGCTTCGAACAAATAGCAAATTTTTTATACTACGAGTACATGTTAATCTTACTAATTCACTAAATCAAAATTTATTTCAAAAGTTCAGATTTTGTGATTTATTCCATTAACACAAATGCACATTCTTGAACCATTAACTAGTTTAATATTTAAAGTGTACGCAGCCCTGAAGCAACTTCACTTTTCCGTTCGTGTAGTTGCTATTGCCAATAATACACATTAAAAAATTAGAATGCAATTTGGAACGCAACATTAAAATCTAACTATCATTGCCGTTGTAATAAAAATAGCATTAATTATTGTAGTGCAGCATTTAGGTTTTAAATAATATAAATATCAAAGCAGAAGACTAGAAATAGTTCGTTGCACATATAGTGCCTCTCAGCATATTTCATTCAACATCAACTTTTGAGCTATTACTGAAAAATTATGTCATCGATTGAAAATATTTAAATGCCATTTTTAAGGAAAAATATTTATTATTTAATTTAGAAACTTCAAAAATACCGAAAACAAGGTTTTAATAAATAATGAACATAAACTATAAATATCCTCCTATTTAAATGCCTTAGCTTATTTCATACACAAGAAGAAATTTTATTTGGTGACAAAGTCAATACTTGGTATGATGCCATTTCGTTTTTATCACTTCTTCAAGTCTCTTCGGTATTCAAGTTACAAATTTTTGGGTTGTTTCTAGAGTAACTTTCATCCACTCCTGCAAACTGGCTACTTTTAACTCTTCTTTGTTGGAAATAGTATATTGCCGAATGTTTTGTTCCAATATGGCCCATAAATGTTTAATGACATTTAAGTCTGGGCTCTGCGCCCTATGGTGTTATCAATTGTGGACTGTTCCAAATCAACCAAGACTGTACAAACCCGGCCTTATGTTTTGGGTCGTTGTCTTAGTAGAAGCGAAATGTTTCAGGAATTCCAAGCTTCACGGCACTTTGAAGTAAATTTTTTGAGGTACATTGTTTTGTTCATGTTACCATCAATAAACTCCAGATACCCAACGCCGGCGGTTGACATACCATTACACTTCTACCGCCATGCTTTACTGTAGCTTTTTGTTATATTTCTTTGTTTAGAATATATTATTTTCTTGTTGGAATTATATGTACACAATTATAATTACTTAAATCTATATCTTTTTTACTGTTTTATCGCATAAGACAGCTGATCACATTAGTGATGCCATCTCGTTATGATCATTGATTTTATATCGTAACACCTTCCCTTTTCGAAATGTTTTACTGTGGTTGAAACAAAGTTACTGCTTTGCGATTACGTGTTGTCCTGCAAAGAACAGGTGATGTAGGTGTTGTAATTGGTGTAGGCATTTTGGATAACTCGGTTGGCGATGTCGATAGTGGCGGAATATTAGGCAGTGTCTGATTGTTGAGTGCTCTTGTAAACTGATCTGATTGTTGCGGTAAGTCATACACATGTAGTGCAGCTTCCCAAATCTGTGGTTATTATTTTGGTCGTGGTAGCGTTTTCGTAATTGATTCCAATGAATTCGAATTAATTTTCGAATTCGAATTACTTTTCCTTTTTTCTCAATGACTTCCCCAGGTATCCATTTGAAATGGTTAATTCCATTTGGAATACTGGCGTAAATTTTATGTAATGGAAAGTATTTTATTTCCTTGGCACCGTGCCTTTTCTTATATTGCTTTTCCATTTTGTATTTGGACTTTACTTTGCATTGTGTAACTTGTTTGGTTGCAGCAAATCTATATTTATTCTCATTTTCCTTCCAAACATAACTTCTGCTGGAGATCGTTTCTCTAATTTTTACATAAAATTAATCAATATTATCGCAGCCACTACAGAGACGAAGTTTAACAAAAAGCATTTAAAAGATAAACAAATGAACAAACACAAGTAGTGACAAAAGAGCTTTTGGCGCAGAGGTCTTTTTACAAAAAAAATTGTGATTGCGCATACTATTAAAAAAAGAACTGCAGCTACAAAAAAATAGAAATGCAGAGGCAATGAAACATGTAGAATCTGTGGAGGGGAAAGTTGAGTTCGATGGCCAGATAAAACAACAGTCGGGGATACAGTTTTGGTTGCTTTGGGAGTCGCGTGGTTTTTAGAAAAAAGGCAGTACTGTTGATACACGTGGATAAATTCTGTCAGGTAAAAAAAAAAAATAAAGTGAACTGCAATTAATACAAACGAATGAAAAAAATATATAATAATTCTTATAGAAAGTGAGCAAAAAGTTAAGTAAAAATTTCGTTCTTGTCGGATTACCGAATTTACGTGCAAGAATTACATGTGAACTACAAGATAATGAAATAAAATAAATTAAAAAGTAAAAGAAAAAATAAATTCATAGAACTAAACAACTAACGCCTAAAAGAAGAAATTTACTAACTGAAATAGAAAATAACGGGTAAAAAACCCTTTTATTAAAAGAAAACTTAAACATTTGTTTAGTGGGTGATTTTTCTTTTTTTGTTAAAACACCTAAGCAGGAGTTTTTTAAGTACAACGCAACTGCGCCAACAACATTATCAGCAGCAACAGCAATTCAGACGCTAGCTAATCAACATAATACCATAAGCCACAGCAGCCGGAATAGCGCTAATATTAGTCATAACGCAAATGCCGACAAAATTTTCATGAACAGCAGCAGCTATCACAACTACAACAACGTCGCTTCTGGCTTAAAGCACCGGTGAATCAACAGTTTTTCCAGTCAATATATTATATACATATTATATGATATATAATCTTTTGTATAACTAATTGGCTTATATACGACGATCATGTGGGTTAAAGGACACATCGGTATTAAGCAAAACGAGAAGGCAGATGTACTTGCAAAGCAAGGATCAAGCCATAATTTCTGTGGCCCGGAGCCTAGAATACCATTGGGATAACCTCACTTCATCTTAATAGATGGAGAGAGTTGAGCACTTGTAGACAGACCAAACTCATGTTACCAAAACCTTGGGCCAGAGAAGCGATATAGGTGCTTAGCTATTCGCGGAGCACCCTAAGCTGGCTGACCTCACTAATTACTGGAAATGGCAACTTCAAGCATCACCTCAAAAAGATAACTCTTGCTCAGGAAGACACTTGCAGACTATGTCTAGAAGAAAAGGAGACAGCGGTGCATATATTGTGCCAATGTTCAGCACTGGCAAGTAGGAGGAAGACTGTCTTGGGACACCATTGAGTTGGTGACGACTTGGCAGGAAACCTCAAGCTAAATGAGCTGCTTGCATTAACAAACGATGTAGTTATGTGAAAGGAAGCCACTCCAGCTTTAAGTCAATAACAACATCCGAGAATCGAAGGACGAAAAAGGACCCAATTCGTTTCGTGGTCTACTTCGACTAATCCTTCAACTCAGTGGGGCCACTTATTGGACAGTGCGCTGTCCCAAAATCCCACCATTTATATATATGCATAATACATGAAGTGTATTATTTATTTCACTAATTATTGTATTATTAGTTTTGTTGATATATTCCGATTTTTTTGTTATTTATATAACATATCAGTTATTATTTTATATTATTTTATATATATATTATGTAATATTATGGCTGTATAATTAATTAAATTATATAAATATGAATATATACATGAATTATATTATATGAATTGTGTTTTAGTATATACATGTCTATTCTGTCAGTCTCTTTAGTCTTTTACACTATCCTGATTCTGACGAATGTTATTACAAATAGAATTTATTGACATATTACATAAGTTAAATTCTTGTATTCAATCTAAATCCATTGCGTTAAGGTTAACATATGTATAGGAGTAACAAAACAAGTTAAACTTTGCTGTTGATTTCGAAATTCTACGTTACATTTAAATTCTGCTGACAATGATAACTCATCTGTTGCGCTGCGTGCTGTATGTTCTCATTTGCTAACGTTATCGGCTTTTATTTTTTTTAAATTGTCTTGAGAAATTATTGTTATATCTGATGTGTCAAGTGGCAAATTTAATGATGTGCCATTAATTTTGACTAATATGTATTTGCGTTTAATCATATTGACTTTATTTGTAGTAAAGATACTTTTTGAATTAAATTGACGGCCCTTATCAATTTTATAGTATTTTTGATTTTCGTTTTGAGTTTTTCGGTATTTACAATATCCTTCTTTGTTCCCGACAAAATTGCATCTGTCGCATTTGTGATTTTTGAATGGACAGTTTTGGGTAAACTTGAAGATTCTTTTGACTTGCTATTATTTTTGAATTGTTTTTCATTTTTATGGTTATTGGCACGTAAACGATTTACCTGTGCATTGTTTTCTATGAGTATTGTATCGACTTTTAAATTTACTATCTTTTGGCATTCTGTTGATAAGGTCTCCAACGTGACTTTCGTGCTTTCATTTTCCAATTTATTTAGCATTTTTGTGCGTAATTCAAATTCTGATGGTGACTTTAACCCCATAATGAATATTAGACACTTAAATTGGTCTGTGGTTAAATCATTCAATTTGAATAATTCACATTGGTTATTAACCATGCTCGCATATGTAACGAAATCTTGAGTGGGCTGTTTTTTTTGTCATCTGCAAGCAATTATTGAATGGTAACATCTGACTACCAAAAAGTTTCAAGCTTCAAGTCATTTTAAGACACAGTCTTTAAAAGTAAAGTCACGGCTATGATTTGATAGAATATAATTGATGTATTTATTATGAACAATGGTGACCAATTTACGTAAAAGCAATCGTGTTTTTGCGACATCATCTAATTTTGCAGCATCGACTAGAAACAGATCTTCGTACCGCATGTACCAAGTGTCAAAAGTAATGTTATTTTCTGGATCATGACAAAATTCTGTGATGTTTGGTGCTTCAATTATGAATTTCGGTTCTGTTGGCTTAGATATGGACGATGAACGCTTCGCTACTTATATTTTCTTGTTGGAATTATACGTTTACAATTATAATTACTTAAATCTATATTTTTGTTAAAAATGTGCACGCGTCTTTTTTACTATTCTGTCGCATAAGACAGCTGATCACATTAGTGATGCCATCTCGTTACGATCATTGATTTTATATCGTAACACTTTTAAATTTACTTTTGGACTCAGTATTAGGTTTCCGTCACACATAAATCATGCTATCTGAGCTAGAAATATTGAATTTAAACTCATCTGGGAACATGACACAGTTCCAGAAGTCTAATTTGCTCCTTAGCACAAGCAAGCGGAATGCTCTGATTTTTTTGCTTATGAAGGGTTTTTTTTAGTTACTTGACCAGTAAAGTAGGACAGTTTTCGCACTGCACGTCTTGCCTAGTTTTAACCGTACCTTCCCGACTATATCAGGAGCATTTATTTTGCAACTCTCTTGATTTTTCTAACAATATGTCGCTCGTCAGCTGAGTTGAAAATTTTATGTGGTGCACTTCTGCCCATATCTTGAGTACTCAAATTAAAGAATCCCGCAATTTTTCGCTGTGGTTAACCGTCCTTAAAGTGGGTTAACATCAATTCTCTTTGCTCAATTGTAATGCATATTCTCATTTTTAAAAAAAAATTACTTATTTATAGTTGCATGTCCAAAATCACACAAAAAATTTATTATATTTGGTTACAAATACTGTAAGACCTCACTTTGTGTTGCTTCACTTTGCGTTTTTTCGAAGTTGCGTCGTTACTGAATTCAAACTTATTTTCGCTGTGAGTCGTTGTTTTTGCGAATGCGAAATGTGATGTTTTTTTGTATTATTATTCAGAGAATCCTTGCTAATTTAGCAAGAGAGTCCAATTTTGAAGGGATGGATGAAGTTGACATAAATGAATTGCTAGCTCAAAAACCAAGAAATATCTAATGAGGAATTGATGCAACTGGATGTGGAAATCGCTAACGAAGAAGACAGCTCGCTAAATATAAGTAAGCGTCAAAATTTATCTTCACAGCAAATTTCTAAAGCAATGAATCTAATTGATGGAATGGAAATTTTTTCAAAAAACGATCCTGATAGCTAAAGAAGTGCAAATAATTTTATAATTTATTTATTTTTTGTATCTATTTTTAATTTTTGGTTGAATTTCTAGTCTTTTGTATGTTTTTAAATGAATTAATAAAGTTTTACTTTTGTTTTGTTATTTAAATATTCTTCTTTTTTTAACATTTAAGGACTGAATGAAAAATACGGTAACGTATATTCAATATTTATATGATTTCCAACAGAAAATAGCAATTCACTTTGCGTTGTTTCAATTTGAGTCGCGATATTTTGGAACGTATCTACGACGTACTTTACAGTCTTACAGTATTTTAAAAATATTACGGAAAAACAAAAATCGCGTTGCATAGCACTACATACTGGCGACTAAGTCCAAATGATAATTTGGTTGAAATAAGCTGTGAGTTATAATTCTGTCACGCTATCGGATTTTTCCCCTTTGAGCGAAACAAAAACAAATTTTATATACTTTGTTTCATTTATTATTAAAATGCATTAAAAACATTAAAAACTTGATTGTTTTCTAATTCATTTTTAAGATACAGTGTTTTAGAAATTTAAAGCAGTGTTGGATAAAATAAGATGAGAGCCACTGTAGGTATGTTAATTACTTTCGTTTTAATTGCTTAATAAAAATATATTTAAAGTCGAAATGTTTCTAATTGTATAACGACATTTAATACGATATTTCTTTTACCCAATTTGATTCTCCGCTGTTTAAATCTTTCTGCAAATGCTTCTAATTCCCTAGGATCAGTGTCAGTATCAGGATGAAGCCCCGCAGCTGCTACTGCTGCTGTTATTACGGGATGATGTACAGCAGAGTGTCCATGATGACCTTTAGGGAATTGAATATTATTTGTAAGTTAATTATTTAATTTAATTTAAAGCATAAAGTAGTTGCGATTAATTTTTACATGTGGCTGCGCAAAAATTAATCACCCATACCCGTCGTATGCCCACTTAGCGCTCCGGGGTGGTGATGGCTCATCATATGATTCATACTATGATATGATCCATGCAAGTGTTGATGTGTTGGTGTCAAAGGAGTTTCTGTAATTGGAGCTAATGCAGTCATTGAACTTGTCGGATCTAACATATCTAATTGGTCCATGGTGTGATGCATCTATAAAAACATAAACATTTGATAAGCACTAGTTTTAGGTAGGTGTTATTTTTTTTTATATTAATTACTTAAATATTTAGAATATATTATGTATGAAAGTTATATCGGCATAAAGACCTAACAAAAAGTATTATGTATTTTCATATTGTTTAATGTCTGTATTCTATATTTGAAAATAAATATTAATTTTATTTATTTTTATCAACAATATTTAGTATTGCTTGTTCAAAATTATTTTATATCAATTTAAGTTAAATACGTTTGCGAAGTTATTTAATTTTTAATTTTTAATTCAACTGTTTTAAACACAACTTCATTTCATGACAAGTTTTACAAACTACACTAGTTTACAGCCAAAAATTTCCAAGGACGAGACTTATATTTTCTATTGGAAAATTTTCCGTAGAACTCGAAAATCACAACGATTTTTTTTTCCTGTGTACCATCCTGTGTAGCAGTGATATATCATAGCAGTGATATATCAAATTAAAGGTGAAACGTGTACGAACATTTTAAGCTACATTACATTAATGTTACTTATTTAGTTTCGCACCTATAGCTGAAAATGTACAGATAAAAAATGTTTTTTTTACGCTTTTTTCAACTTTTTCGATTTTCAATGTGATGGGACTCCCACAAACATATTTTAAAAAAAATTCTTTTTTTGATTGATGTTAAAGACTGTTTTAGTACAAACATTTCGAGTGGCTTAACATAAAAATCGAATAAAAATTTCAGAAGTTATTCGCCATTTGACCAAAATAGTGGTTTTTATTAACAAATCAGAAAAATCATTTTTTCGAATTTATTTTTTAAAATTTAAAGTGCAAATCTAAACAGTATTATATAAAATTGTACAAATTTTATTTAAAAATTAAAAATGAATGTTATTAAACATTAATATATTGCATTTTATATAAAAGTTTGACGTCGAATGTTTCGACATCACTGGTGATTGAAAATATATGGTATGTAGTTTGTACATAATATTTGGACTACATGTATCAGCACTGAAACTTGCTCAAAATAAAACCGAGTACTCACATTTGAACGAACAATCCATTTTAAGTGCTAAATAAATTGTTCCAGAAGACTGATTCCGGAGGACTAGTGAAACCGATTTTGTGTGGAAGCTATGAAAAGTATTAGAAAACATAAAGTAGTTATAAAGTCAGCCGATCAAATTGCTACAACGTAATTTGTTTTCTATTGGATTGAAATTAAAAATGACAGTGGCCCTGCAAAGGTCCAAACCGAGTTGTTCAGCGAAGCTGTAAGTATTTAATTGTCCATTGTATATGTAATCATTGTACAGCTACTACCGACAGGTTAAATCTGGCTAAGCTAACCAGCGACGAGTAAGATGTAAATAAGCAATATACACCCATCTTCGCGAACGACTTAATCATACAGGAATAAATTAAGACATCAACATCATCTCATAAATACTCACAAAAGTCAGAAAAAACCAGCCACTCAGCCCATTCGATGAATTTTTCAACGAAGTTAAACAAGTTTTGCCACAGGCTTATTGATTTGGTTATCGCATTATCGCAGAATCTCCAATACTAAGAGTATCGTCTTTCACGTCGTTTCATTACATCTAAATGATTGATTCCAATGTATTTTTAAATTAATAGTATTATAGTTAAACTTCTACTGCAAGCTTTATTTATGTCCAGCACTCCAGCACCGCCTCATCACCAACATAATATATACGATATTTTTGCATATAATTATCCAGTTTACGTTTCATTACAATATCAATTTTGATGACTTCTAATATAATTTAACTTTTGATGTCAGCTTCTATCTTTTTTAGATATGCCTTACTAAATGCTATTGTTAAGACTGACGCCTTAACCCATTTCGTACTTTCGTGTGGTACACCACACGGCTAACTTTGAAAATTATTTAAAAATATATAAAAGTAATTAATTCAATGTTTTTTATTTTTGTTCCTTAGTTTGATATCTTAATAATATAAAAATACATATTCCGAACAGTCTTCATCTGTTCATGAGTTTAACTGGTGCGAAATAAAAAGTGTCCAAAAAATTCTTCTAATCAAATGAAAATTAAAATAAATAGAAATAAAAACTAATATAATTGTTATGAAATGTGTTCACAAAAGTCCAAATATAATTTTCATAATTTTTGCCGGCGCCTTAATAACAGTTACTTGCCACCAACCGCGGGCGAAAAAAGGCGTGTGGTAAACCACAAGATGGGTCCCATAATACTATAATAATACTATAATGATAAAACAATGCCACATAAATGTTTGTCGTTAGGTAATGAAATAAAATGAGAGTAAACTCTCTAATAAATATCATACTCTTCTAATTAACTTAAACTTATGTTTTTTTCTATGCGTAATAGTAATAAGTCTATTTTGAAATTTAATTACTGGTTGAGATAGTACGAATTTGAATGTTTTATGCAGGGCTTACATTTGTTCTTGCTAAAAGTTCTGTCGTCAATTTTTAACTGTAAATAAAATTATAATGTCATTCCTAAGATATCTAACAAATCGGGAGCAAGGATGACGCATTAGTGCCAAGTGACACTCCGTTACCTATTGAATAATAATGTTTGCCACCTGATAATGTTGCTGGTCAATCGGACAATGAAATGAATGACGATGATGAAATATCAACAAACATTACATGCGACTTTAATATTTTGTTCCCTTTTTTGAATTCCGCGTGTCTAATTTTGAGATGATATTTAGGTGCTATTGACGGTGTATACGAATCAAATGCACAAGAATATGGTGGTGTTTTAGAAATGCCTGAGTCGCTACTATTCACATTGGAACTTGTGAAACCAATACGTTTCGGTTATAAGCTGTAAACCTTTTCTGTGAATAGTGGATATATCTTCCAGTTTCTGCCATACTCCAGTGCAACTGACAAATAAAACAAGCAATTGGGAATCGGTGCATTAGTTGTAAAGAAATTATTGAGCCATTGTGAGTATCCATTGCAACATACTGTATAATTCCGTTGAACCCATAGTAAATATGCAACGCTATAGCAGAGAGAAAAAAAAAGGTTGGTGTCTCATAGTTTCTCAAGTTATCAACAGCTACTACCGGTGTATGGGTGGCATCGATTTACATGACAATGGAGTTGCTAACTATCGTATCGGGAATAGAAGCAAAATGGGGTGGTGGCCATTATAGGTACAGTGTTTAGATAGCGCTGTAGTAAACGCTTGGAAACTAAATTGCTTTGTCGCTGATTCTACCATCACAAAACCGATGCCTGGATGCCTGAGTTAGACTTCAAGAATTTCATTGCCAGAAACCTTCGTCTTCCATCAAAGAACTTAATGTTCATTACAAAAGCTACCGCTTACGATAATTTGAAAAACAAAAGTCACAGTGCTGCAGAAGATATTTATCTTCCGGGAAATTTACCAAAGCCACAGTTTTTATATATGAAAAGTGCCATTTAAATGGTCATGTAGAAAACTGATTTAAAATTTTCTATGAAAACAAACAATATTACATTGATCGTAGACAATGACGCAAGTAAACTCATTTCTTTTTACATAATATAACACATATGCAAATATATTTTTTGATTAATAAATATTTGAAAAGCATAAAACATTGAATTTTATACTTACTTGTACTTTATACAACTTACAATGATAGTTACTTAATCATAAAAGTAACTAAATACGATATTTACGAACAAAACACATATAAAAATGTTTGTACTATCGAAGAGAGAAAAATGGGGTCCAACCTTTTTTTTGACCACACTGCACTTTTCCGGAAAACTACTTTTCAAAAAAAAAATTTATTTTTGCAGGGAATATTTTGAACGTAAAATAAGACCTTTCTGAAAATTTCGCCATAAAATTTCGAGTTTGAACTTGCCTGGTACTTAATGGGTTAATATTCTGCAGAGTTTGGATTTTCATATTATTTATATGTAGTAGTTATATTTTTTATTTGTATTTTGTATATGTTTTTAATTATTATTGCTTGCAGAATTTAAGTGCTACTTGTTTTTTATAGACCAACGCTTTGCAATGTTGCATTATCAGCTTTTTCGTGGTTAATGCACTGACGAAAGTGTTTGGCTTCATTAAATAAATATTCTTTAAATTAATATGTTAATTATTTAGTTTTTCTTTTTTTTTATAATGCATATTAATGCATATTTTTAATATTTGTATTATGATGATTCATCAATTCTATATATTGTAATTTTGTTTATAAATAGATACTTTAATAATAAAAGTTCAGATTAAAATCAATAATCTAGCATTTTATTTCGCACGGCAGCAGCTCAAGTGCTAGTCTGCTTGAAACGTCAATTATAAAACTACTAGTTTATGTACTAGATAGTCTAAACTTTTAAAAGGATAGCCTTTAAGAGTTTAAGTGTTGTTAAAATTTGTTCTTATATACACATAGATATGTAAGTTACAAATTGTGTTTTCTTTTAAATAAAATTAAAGCACAATTGATTCATTTTATTCTTCTTTATTGAATAAATATGAAAATAATAACTTATGTCTAAATTTTAAGATATAAGCATCACTTCCAGCTTCGCATTTTAACATTACCAAAAAAGCAATGTTTCAAAAAATTACATTACTATTGGGCTTACAATTTCCAGACCTTATTTACAGCCTTTGTTCTACTGAACTGTGTTTACAATAAAATAGAAGCGTTGCTTTCAATTGAGATTATGTTTACATTAAAATAGAAGTGTTGCTTCGAATAGAGATTATGCTTACATTAAGAAGCGTGAAAGTGTATGCACTACATTTTATATATATAAGGTATATTAGTTATGGGTATGACTATGTCACTTGCAAACTTCTACATGAAATTGTAAGACCTGAGTAAATATGCAATTCTGTATAAATTTTAGTAATAATTGGTCAAAAAAAATATCTATTTGTGCCCCAACCTAGTAAACTCGATAAATTCAACTTTTGGCTTATTTATTTATATGCCTTTTCTTTTATTTTTTAGTCTCTGACTAATAGTCAAATTGAACGGTTGTGTTTTATTATTCACGGAACGAAATTCTTAAATAACCGTATATCGTTATCTCTCTCTTTGAGACATAGTAAATTTAATTCTATAAGTGAGTGTGTGATTCTATAAGGTAGTGTTTAAAAATAAAAACAACAAAACAATACTTACTATAAACTTAACTTAAAATGGCCAAGCCACCTGATTAACTTGATCAATATAAAACATTGATAAATAATAATATACACATACCATGCCCTAAATACTTGGTCATGAAAAGGAATAACAATATCAATTTAAAAACAATATCTAATTAAAAAGGTAATTGAATATATCTGTGGTGAGGTTGATCAATACACAAAAACACGCAATGGTACAATATTGATAAAAACTAAAAACCAAAAACAAACTGAGAAATTGAGTAAACTGACGTCACTCTCCGACACAATTGCGGTAACCATCTCTGAACACTCAAATGAACTCAGAGCGATAGCAGAAGAGGAAATATTTCGAGAACTAGAAGCTCAAGCAGTCTGCGAAATCAAAAAAATCAAGAAAAAGAAAGACGGGGAACTTGTAGAAACAGGTCTTATAATTATTACCTTTGCTACACATACTCTGCCAGAATACATTAAGACCGAAAAGTTTTCGGAAATTCTCATTTAAAATTCGCGCGCTGTATATTTTTCGATATTTTAAGTTTATGTAGTTTGGCAGCAATTAAGGACAATTACTATGCCAAAAATGAGCGCGATCTGTCAGACAGTTCGTTTACGGCAGCTGTTGAAACCAGTTCACCTCAGTAGTGCGTTGCGAAAAAAACAATGGAAAAAAATATTGAACAAAGAGTTTGCATCAAATTTTGTGTTTCGAACGAAATTTCGTGTGCAGAATCGTTGCGAATGCTACAAAAGGCTTATGGGGAATCAGTTTTATCGAAAACTCAAGTTTATGAGTGGTACAAAGCCTTCCAGGACGGTCGTACGACCGTCGAAGACATTTCGCAACGCACTACTGAGGTGAACTGGTTTCAACAGCTGCCGTAAACGAACTGTCTGACAGATCGCGCTCATTTTTGGCATAGTAATTAAGGACAGTGCTGCCAAACTACATAAACTTAAAATATCGAAAAATATACAGCGCGCGAATTTTAAATGAGAATTTCCGAAAACTTTTCAGTCTTAATGTATATACACATCGGCTATGAAAGAACTAAAGCAAGAGCATACATTCCCTACCCCATGCGCTGTAACAATTGCCTGAAATTTGGACACAATCAAAAAGTTTGTAGGCAAAAACAATACACCGATGCTAATGAAATGAAAACATGTAATCAACAGCATATAAAAACAGCATATTCCATATACATATAACAAAAAACACCAACAACAAGAACATACATATACCTCAGTCACTTCACAACCAACAACTCCCAGCATTACCTCAAACTGTATGAACAACAACCATAAATGCACTTGGAAATAACGCAACACCAACTAACAATAGTAGAAATATAATGTCCTATGCTAACGCATAGGACATCATAATCGACGCCGAGAATAATAATAATTATTATAATCGACGCCGAGAAAACAAACACAGATTTAAGTACTAACTCCACCAAAAAATTTCAATTCTCCCTAAGAGCATATCTAAACGTAAGTTAGGTAAACTTAAGAGCACAGCTAAATTATCTAATGTAAAAAAATGTGAAACAAAATGCAAAACGTAACTTCCAAGAAAAACGCTCTGAGTATGAGCATGATCAATCAATGAGCTACAACTAATCAAACTAAGATAATACAAACGGTCTCAGAGCGGATGGAAAGACAGGAAAATTTCTCTTTCTCACTCTCTGTCAATTGCAATGAGACCGAATAATAATATAAACAAATATACACTGTAACATAGTAAATGTAAAGAGCGCAATAGGCTTACTATACTTAAAAAATTGTTATTCTATATAAATTTTTAATTATGTCACTAGTTATTGTTCAATAGAATATAAAAGGTTATGTAAATAACTACAGTGAATTATTAATTTTAATCAAAAAGCATTTTTTTTTTTTTTTTTTTTTTTTTTTTTTTTCAATTCATACGTTATTTATTGAATCTTTCAATTTGGAAACTAACAATAAGTGATCAAATCTTAAAACTAAATTTATTTTTTTTTTCCTAAGCCATTGATTTGGAAAAAATTATTAAGACATTAATTTATTTAATAAAATAAAATTGAAAATTAATATTAAAATTAAAATTGAGATTAAAATTAATTCAAGAAATCACATTCAGTTCAATTAAAGAAAATTTATAATATTTTAAATGAAATAAAAATTTTGAAGGTTAACAGATGTTAATGGTGTCCTTCTTTTTTAGACGTCTGTGGCCTTTGTTCAGTAGCAGCATGTAAGCTAATTGGTTAGGATGGTCTTCTAACTTTAAGAGATGCTGACGGCTACATCGAGCAGCTTCTTCTATTACTGTTGGCACGTTCAAATCTCTATGAAGGTTAGCATTTTTCAGAAACCACGGTGCACCTGTTATCATTCTTAGGGTTTTAGATTGCAGCCTTTGCAGTTTTTCAATATTTGATGGCATCGCTGTTCCCCACAGTTGAATTCCGTAACTCCATATTGGTTTTATTATCGACTTGTATAGCAAAATTTTGTATTCAAGTGGTAGCTTAGATGACGTGCCCATAAGCCAGTGCAATGAACTTAATTTTATGTTTATTTGTGTCTTTTTAGCCTCTATGTGTTTGTTCCAAGTTAAACGTCTGTCTAGATGTATCCCTAAATATTTTACATAGTCGCTTGAAGGTACTTTTTGCTCATTTATTGTAATATTGGGACAGTTTCCTGGTCTTAGAGCAAATGTTACATGGGTACATTTTTGTTCATTGACTTTGATACGCCATACTGATAACCATTTCTCAAGTTGGTGAACATGTTCTTGAAGCATGCGTTGTGCGATTGCGGGGTTTTTGTGTGCACTTAGTATTGCTGTATCGTCAGCAAATGTTGCAGTTAAAGTGTTTTCCGAAGTTGGCATATCACTTGTATACAGCAGATATAATAGCGGACCTATTACACTTCCTTGTGGAACTCCAGCTTTGATAGGACAGGGTTCTGAAACAAAATCTTTATATTTTAAAATAAAAGTTCTTCTGCTTAAGTAGTTTTTTAACAAAAGGTGAGTGTTAACTGGCATGAGAGTTGTAATTTTATGTATTAAGCCTTCGTGCCATACTTTATCAAACGCTTGGGCTACATCTATAAATATGGAAGTGCAGTATTGTTTATTTTCAAATGAGTTTCTTACGAATGATACAATACGATGCACTTGTTCAGTTGTACTGTGTTTAGCTCTGAAGCCGAATTGATGCTCCGGAATTATTTCGTTAGCTGAGAGTATTGGCATTATTTTTGTTATTAGTAGCTTTTCAAATATTTTTGATAATACTGGAAGGACGCTAATTGGTCTGTAGGATTCTACTTTGGTTTTGTCCTTTCCAGGTTTAGGTATCATTGTTATTTGTGACATTTTCCAAAGTTTGGGATAATATCCTGTCCGTAAGATAGCGTTAAATAAATGCCTGAGATGTATAATGGCACATTGTGGTAATTGTTTCACCATTGTAACTGAGATTTTATCAGGTCCTGCTGCCTTTTTCGCATTGAGATCTTTTATAATTTTATTGATATTTTCTAGTTTAAAAATAAGGGGCCTGCTCGAAGGATATAGGTTTGTAATTGGTAAAGAAGTATTTTGTGAAGCATTATTTGGAGTAAATACATTTTTCAAGTGTTTTACAAATATTTCCCCTTTCTCTGAGTCACTTCGTGCCCAGTCACCATTTTCTAGTCTGAGAGGAGATTCATGCTGGATAGGCTGTTTGAGGTACTTTGTTGCCTTCCAAAGTGAATAATCCGTTTGTTCATTAGGTGCCAAATTGAATAGAAAATTGTCTAGGGATTTTTTGATGTCTTTCCGCTAGTGCATATTTGAGTTCATTTGTACATTTAGCTAGTAAAACTTTATGTTTTGGGGATCTGTGCCGTTGCCATAGTCTTCTAGCGTTTCTCTTTCGTTGTAATAATCCCTCTATTGTTTTTGTCACACCGATTTTTTTGGGTTCTTTTTTTTCAAATCTTATAGAAGCTACTTCAACACCCATTGAGATTACTTCAGAAAATTGGTTAACACAAGCATCAATTTCATTATTCACCTTTAACGAAGCATGTTGAGGTATATGACAAGAAACATATTTACGAAATTTTAACCAGTTTATATGTTTTGTTAGACATTGCGTTTGGATAGTTCTATTCTGTTGACTTTGCATTGTTATTATTGTTGGTGAGTGGTCTGATGACAGTTCAACTAATGGAAATGCGGTGATTGTTGATGGTTTAATATTTTTGCTTAGACCAAAGTCGATAAGATCTGGGACTTTTTGTCGATCAGAAGGCCAGTATGTTGGGTGTCCAGTTGAAATCACATTGAGATCTTCACTTTTCACAACTGCTAGAAGTTTCCGTCCTCTTGGCGTTATTAGCCTTGAACCCCAGAATGTGTGCTTCGCATTAAAATCGCCTGCGACCAGAAATTTAGAACCGAGTGTTTTAAAAAAGTTTTGGAAGTCTTGGACTTCTATATTGTGATTGGGTGGACAATATATTGCAGCTATTACGATATTTTCTCCATATTCATCAAATCGGATAGCTGTCGATTGTAGATAATCTTTGCTGAAGTCTTCTAAAACAAAATGTTTAAGTCTTTTTTTTATTATAATACCAGTACCTCCTCGAGCCATACCTTTGGGATGCTTGGTGTCATAAAAGCAGTAATTTGGAATTTTGAAAGCGTTTTTTTGAGTAAGATGTGTTTCGGACACAAGCATAATATCAATTGCATTACTAATTAAAAAATATTCAATTTCAAGTTTGTGGTTGTTTATACCGTTTGCATTCCAGTGACATATTCTAATGGAGTTGCTCATTTTTTCATTATTAGAGTTTGCATTAGAGCAGTTTGATTTTTTATAAGTTCTTGCATCATACTTTGCATACTATACATAAAAAGATTAAGACTTTGGATCAGTGTTTTTAGCGTCTCTTCTAAATTATCTACTGCTGGTATTGCCAATTGTTGAGGTTGAATATTTTCTCTTAATACATTTGCATAACTTTTGCCTTGAGAGATTGTTGCTTCTGTATTGTTTATTTGTTCTTGGTAGTAATTTTTGGGTGGCACAGCGTTTAATTGATTTTTGGGAAGAGTTCTCTGCTTAACTGCAACAAATACGGTACAACCCCTATAATTTGCAGTATGATTTTTGCCGCAATTGCTGCATTTTTTTGCATTTGCATCTTCTTTAGGTTTTGGACATATGGAGGATTTGTGTAGATCTCCACATATTACACATACACTAGGTAAGGTGCAATAGGTTCGAGTATGGCCAAATTCTTGACAGTTAGTACACTGTATTGGATCTTTTCTTTTGAAAGGCTCTTCTACTGTTATCCTTCGATGTAAAAGATAACGAAGATTGTAAATTGGGTGCACTTCTCCTTTAGCGAGTTTTTTTGCGTTTGGCTCAAGTTCTACTTTAAATATTGGCTGAGGTGTTTTATTTTTGTTTTTAATATTAAAGATGGACTTTGCTTCAAATCCGGCTTCTGCTAAGGCTGCTTTTATATCAGCTTCCGGTACGAAGTGTTCTATACCTTTTATTACCACACTTAAACCTTTGCTACTTTTTAGCTGGTAGGTGTAGTAGCTTTTATTATTGGCATCAAAGAAGTTTATAATTTTTCTATAATTTAATTCATCATTTATTTGGATTTTTGTTTCATTAACATTTCCCTTCAAGAGTGGAATCACGTAGAAATGTTTATCACCTATTATGGATGTTATCTTCTTTAAAAGATCGTTCGAATTTTTTTCCCTTAGATAAATTGGAGGTGGTTTGTATTTTTTGGTATTATTTTCGGTATTCTCGTTATTTTCATCAGTTGATAAGATTTGAAATCTATTTTTATTTAAGGAGGCGCCGTTTTCAACTAATTTTGTTAGTTTTGAAATTTGACTAGATGGTTTTGTCATGGGGCTGCGTTTCCGCTTTGTTACAAGAATATATCTATCTATTCCTGTCTGAATTTTATTGCCGTTGTCTTGTTTGGCAGCATTTTGAATATTATTTTTATCTTCAATGCTGATAGACTCATGTTCGTTATGTTTTGTTGTGCAATTTAGCAACTTTTGCATACAAACATTTTTCTGCAACGTTTTTTCTGATACATGTTTATCATCGCTGTTTTGATGTGCAACAATTGTTGATGGAGAATTTGGCAGTGAAGATCCACATTCAGCACTCCAAGAAAAAGTTTTTGACTGCGCATGCGCTGTGAGAAGATCACTTTTGCGTGCAGAAGAAGACGGCAATAAATTAGTAAATTTATTTGTTTGCATACTTACTCCCTCAATAACTTGTTTAGTTTCGCGCTCAGGGGGAAAACGCTGAACACTCATTTTAGACCTTTTCTATTTGGCGCAATCTGTTGTTGTTTAATTTTGTATTGATATTAAAGTATGAAATAATTTATAACACACTTTCAAGCTCAAACAAAGCAGTGGAATTTTAAGCGTCTGTCTAAGAGGATGCTATTTTGCAAAATTTTAGATTTAAAGACCCGCACTTTCTGTATTTGAACTATTTTAAAGCAGAGCAAACAAGAACGCGTCCGAACACTTTAAACTCACTTTAAAATTTTTTGCATTTACCACAAATAATTTCACTTCAAGAAGCACATATTTACACTACTCACAACTTACCTATACCGATAAATTATAACATCATTACTAATACAGCATCTAACAGTTTTGGTGGCGTTGCACTTTTAGTACACAACTCAATTCAATATACCCAAATCAATCTAAATAATGACTTTGAAGCAATAGCAGCACAAGTACAAACTAAATATAAAATAACCATTATATCAATATACATCTCACCTTCAAAACAATTTTCAAATTTAAATTTAGAAAATGTATTAAATAAAATCAGCCACCCTGTAATGGTTACTGGAGACTTTAATAGCTGGCATACTAGATGGGGTTCAGCACATAGCAATAAGAAAGGGAAAACAATAGCGAAATTCTTAGATAACTCCAAACTTACTCTTCTAAACGATAAATCTCCAACACAATTTAGTACACACAACATATTTACCAATATAGACTTAACTTTCTGTTCGCCAGAACTTACACCACACACGAAATGAAAAACATTAAATGAAAGTGACCATTTTCCAATAATTATCTCAATGTATACAAAAAATTCAACTAATTTTAGTAGACCATATTTTAAATAAAAACTAGTTAACTGGACACAATTTGAAAAACTCACGGAGGAAATCAACAGTACGATACCAATTAGTAGCAATATCAACAAAGAAAGTGTAAACATAAGGAAAATAATACCACAAAGTGGCCATTATTCCATTCCACAAACCTCTGCAAAAACACTTCAGCGTAAAGTGGTGGAACAAAAACTTGTCAGTACTCAGATTAGCAAAAATCTCAGCCTGGCGTGAATTACAAAAAAATATTACGGAAAATAATATAATAAATTTCAAAAAGGCAAATGCCAAACTCAGAAGGGAATTAAAACAAAGTAAAAGACAATCTACTTTTGAATTCACATCTCAAATTCAACCATCTACCTCAACCACAAAAATCTGGTCAAATATCAGGCAATTCTGTGGGCTAAACCCCTCAAAAAAAGACAATTCACGTTATAAATAACCCTACTAACAATCAAACAACATTATGTAAAACAGAAATAGCAAATAGCTTTGCACAATTTTGGTCCAAAGAATCACAAGATCATAATTTTAGTTCAGAATTCATAACCAATAAATATGTTAACAACCAACCCATATACTCTATCTGTCCTACAGCTTCACAAATAGAGCAAAAATTAAAATTTTTTGAATTAAATTCTGTATTACAATCTCTCAAGGGCACAACACCAGGGCTTAATAGAAACTCATATTCTATGATAAAAACCACATTGACACTTCTCAAATATAGAATAATAAACCTCTACAACTTTCAAAATCAATTTAACAAAAAACCCATTTTAAAACCCAACGCGGACAAGTCACAAGTCAGTTCATACCGTCCTATCTCACTGAACTGCTGCATCGCAAAAACTTTAGACAAAATCATAGCCAAGTGCTTATGGTGATTAGTCACACAAAAAAATCTAATATACACAAACCAAATAGGCTTCAAGAAAGGGAAATCAGTTACAGATGCTCTGATCTACGCAGACCATTTACTAACTAAAGCAATATCAAATCAACAACAAACGATATTATCTCTTGATTTTTCAAAAGCGTTCGACAGAATAGGCTTGCATGCAGTCACAGACCAGCTACATGAATGAAGAGTAGGCCCTAAAATTATTAACTACGTACGTTACTTTATGTCAAACCGAAAAATACTAGTTCGTGTGGAAACTCACATTTCTAATACATACCCATTAACAAACGGAATTCCACAAGTGTCACCACTCTCGGTGATTGTCTTTCTAATAACATACAATAAAATAGCAAAAATTATCTCATTACAAAAAGACATAGATTTCTGTGCATATGCGGATGACTTTCAATTATTCGTCAACTTTAAAAGAAACCAAAAAAATACAATTTTCAATTTGGATTCATTATTTACAAATATAAAAAATTGGTGTACATACTCGGGTGCTATTTTGTCCTTAAACAAAATAAACAAATGCTCATATATAGGAAACAAAACTGCAGATGTGCCATATCATGTAATAGAATTCAGATCCCAGAAGCCTCATCTTTAAAAATACTAGGGTTAATATTCAATAATAAATACAACTGGCACATCCACATTGATAAATTAAAACAATCGCTATCTAAAAGACTTGATATTATAAAATGCCTGGCTAGTACAAAATTTAACTGCAACACACATACTTTACTTTCAGTAACCAAATCAACTTTCATATCAAAAATAGATTATGGGTTTTTCATTTATGGACATGTCCATAAAACCACTCTTAATAAATTAAAAAGTCAACTCAACGCAGCAATACGCATCTCTTTTGGAGCTTTTAAAACCTCACGTATAAAAAATATTTTGTATGAAGCTAACATCCCGGAAATAGAAACCAAAGAAACTATCTTACAGCTACACTTTACAAAAATCTCTTAAATTCACGTGATACCCAATCTTCAAAATCGTCAAAAATATTATTATTAACAAACATAAAGCAGTACCATCCCCAATAATAAAAAGTGCACAGTTTTGTGAATATCACAACCTACCTTACAATCCTCCTAGAATACACAATAGAAAACCCATTTCGGTATTCTCGAACAACACTATTAGTACTGACCTTAGAAAATATACAAAACAAAACACTAACAATCTTATTTACAGCCAACACTTTGAAGCGACAAGAGAACAACATCAAAACTAAATATTCATGTATGCAGATGGCTCGCAAATAAATAATATCACTAGCTATGCAATAACAGAAAATTACTGTTTAAAATCTGGTATACTACCATTTGTTCCTACTGTAATGTCCGCAGAAATAATTTCTTTATTAGAAGCAATAAAAATTGTAAAAGACAATTAAGGTAAATTTATTATATGCACTGACTCATTATCATCCATTGATGCAATCGCAAACTCAAATAACAACAACATCTGCCCAACAACCATAAGATCTATTCTAACCCACTATTCAGCAAAAATTAAACTTTAAATGGATATCTGGCCATTCCAATATCAAAGGCAATGAACTTGCAGATCAAGAAGCAAAATCCGTCACACAAAAACCTCTTATTATTACCCCCAATTTAAACCTAAAAGATGTTCACAAATACCTTAGGAAAACTCTAGTTATTCAACATGTTTGTCTCTTTTAATATTGCAACAAATAGTATCAAGAAATAAACAAAAACAATCTAAATGTTGCTGACTACCTACGTGACATTTGCCAACATAATATAACTAGACTTGACCAAATTAAAATAATCAGATTACGGTTAGGACATACAAAAATTACTAACCAACACTATACCGATAAAACCTTTTCTTCTTTATGCCAATTGTGTAATGCTAACATTAATATTAGCACAGAACACTTACTTAACACATGTCCAGCATTAAGCACTTATAGAACAAAAGTTTTCGGAAGAATAAAACCCACAGTCAGCTTAATAAACATAAATATTACAAACATAAAAAAAATTATACAGTTTCAGAAATGAGCTAACATTTATAATAAAATCTAAACATCTGATGAAAAATTAAGACAAACAAAAAAAAAACTTATTAATAACCAAAACAATACTAACCATAACCCGAAACACTTAGTTTTAGTTTCTTAGAGTAATTATTAACATATGTATTAATGTATTATAATGTATAATCATTCTATACAACTAGATACTTATAAACATTTAATAACAATTTGTAATAGCACATAGCTAAAGGCCTCAACAGCCAAAGCTATATCTATTCATGTTAGTATTAGTTTTATAAATTAAACTATCATTAAATAAATAAATAAAATTATTACTATTTTTTTTTTATTATTATTTGAAACACAATATGTACAATAATATAAATACATGTTTCATTGGACTATGACTAGTTGAAGTAGCAAGAACTATCAAGCAGTTTTGTTATATTTCAGAATACGTTTTAAAATTGTCAAGTTGTCAAAGACTTAGTGCTAATAAAGTAGTAATCTAACTAGGTTTAAGTAGGTTTAAGTCTCCTCAACAGGTCAGATGTATTAGTCAGATGGTTGACAGTCTCGTTTGGATGCTGTTGTAATCGTTTTTGGTGCTTAACCGCGAACTTTTGAATTACTGCAGCCACAGATTCGATCTTCAAGTCCCGATGGAGGTTAGTATTCCTAATGAACCACGGAGCGTTGACTAAATTTCTTAAAACTTTGTTTTGGATGATTTGAATAGAGGATTTTGGTGCCATAATTGGATCCCCATAATTGGATTCCATACGTCCACACCGGAGCTAAGATTTGCATGTATATCATTAATTTGTTGTTTAGAGAGACGTGTGTTTTTTTCCCAATAAGAATAGCTTTGAAACAAAAATAGGCAAGCTCAAAGATTAACTTTCAATTCGTTGAACTTGTGTTTCCAAATAAAGCTGTAGTTTATAAGCTCGTTCTAATTTAAAGCACGGCAAGTGCTTTGGTTGGTGTCACTAATTAAATAAAAATAAGTGACAATAAAACCTGGAACTTGAGCATTGAAAGTTTGTGCAGCCTTGGCTTCTTGTGGTTAAACACGATTAGTCATCGCTTCTAATTTGACAGGCACGAGTTCTAAGCCTGGCACTTGCAGTCCAAACAAATTATATACGGACTATAAACTAATTAAATAAAAATTCGATTATTTCGAAAGACCACTGATGAAGAGTACTTGGCAATACTCGAAACAGCGTTGTATGGTCAGCCAAATTTCAATAAATTAAATAAAAAATTTTTGTCTTTGCCTTTCTTTGCTATTCGAATCGGTCTAATTTTTAAATAGTTTCTTTCGTCATAAAAAGACACGCCATTATCGGCAAGAAAAAATTTACCTTAAGCCAATATAAATTTTTGTATTTGGATTCTAGTTCAACTCGTTTTTTCTTTATATATTCTTTCCATTTCAACTTTGCATCTAAGTTCATGCGATCACTGCATATATTATAGTTATCGGCAAATAGTTGCTTTTTTTGTTTGTAAAATTTACATGGACGGATTTTGCTTGGTTAAGTTCATTTTTCCATTTTTTAGTCCAACTCATAATTTGATTACTGGAATGTTGCGTTGCTTCTTTTGATTCGTTTATAGTGTTTCCAGTGGTAAGGATCGCTGTATCATCTGCAAACGTGGCAATGACACTTTCTGGTTTGGTACAGAATTGAGCCAAGTATACTTCCCTGCGGTAATCCGGCTTCAAATCCGGTTGTAGTGTTGAGTACGCACCTTTATATTTCACTCTGAAGAATCGGCAAGATAAGTAGGACCACATAATTTCAGATATCTGTTTCGAAAACCACTGTTCAATCTTATGCACAAGTCCTTTGTGCCAAACTTTATCAAAGGCTTTCGATACGTCTAGGAATACTGCAGTGGAAATTTTTTGTTCTTCAAGTGCTCTTTCGATTTTGTCGTATATTCTGTGTATTTGTTCTACAGTAGAATGTTTTTTTCGGAACCCAAACTGATGACTCGGAACTATTTGATTTTCTGTTAGAACAATCTATATTCTATTAAGGAGAATTCGTTCAAAGGTTTTTGATAAAACTGGTAATAAAGAAATTGAACGATACGACGAAACTTCATTAGCAGGTTTTCCTTGTTTATGTACCATAAGTACTTCCACTTTATTATTACTATGATGAATACCAATCAATCCGAAGTAGAATAATTGTCTTGGCTTCCAGGTGTAGATCTTGTACTGATTGTGTTTCTTCAAAGCTCGTATTTATCGTATTGAGAAAGTTTTGGTTTGAATACTTCTTTATCTTGAAGTATTCTTTTTGTTTACTATGCCTTCGGTTGAATAGATCCTGATATGGAAATATTCTTTTGTATTTAACTTGGAACTATATCGACTACAGTGAACGTACTACAGCCGGTCGTAACGATATAATATGTGATTGTATACCTTCGGTTGAATAGATCCTTATATGAAAATATTCTTTTGTACTTAGCTTTAAATTATATCGACTACAGTAAACGTACTGCAGCCGGTCGTAACGATATAATTTTAAATGCAAGCCATTCCTTCGTGTGAATATATCCTGATACGAATATATTCCTTTGTGTTTTAATTAAAAATTATTTCATTTGCAGTAGACGTACTTCAGCCGTTCGCAGTGCAATAATTTTACATGAAAGATATTCCTTCGTGTGAATTATTTCTTTATATCGAAATTTTCTATGTGCAACTAGTGCTAATTTGAACTTGTAATCCCCAGGTGTATGTGCCATAGTAAATATTTTACAAGTCGCTGTTTGAACAAAAATGAGCGTCTTAACTAACCAACCGACCGAGCTTTTTTCGTAGCGTATCATTTTCTTTACAGCTGATCTCACGCAATTCTTGTTTACGTTGTCATTTTGTTTGTGCACTTCACGTCTCTTTGAGCTTCTCTTTACGGCGAATATTTTTGGCAGTTCCTGTTTTCTTTTTTCGCTATTCCACTGCTTTGTTTTGATTATTGTAAAACGTGTGTTAAAAATGCATTCGGTTGGTAATTACTTTTTTTAAAAATAAAAATATTAAAAATGCAAATATTTGTGTTTCAAATGAATTTAAAACAAACTATAAATATAATTTACAAATAAATGTGGTAAGTGTATTATTCATTTAATTAATTATAATTTTTTAAATTTTAATTCAATGTAATTGCAGATCACTTGGTTATGTGATGGTGCATGCGGGGGTGGGTTTTGGTAAGTAGTTTATAATAAATATAGTAAATATTTATTAAATGAACTTTATTTCAGATATCTCCAATATTTGTTACCAGTAAATGTTTATTAGGTGCTTAAGATGATAGCAGTAGTGTCGTATATTCGCAGTAGTGTGTGAAATAGATAAAACTATGTTGTGTATTTATTTTTTAGTTCATTGTAATGTTTGTACCAAAATGATGTGTTCAATGTTTATTTATGTAGGCGAAAATTTAATATAAATTTCCGTCCTTACAAGTAAAATAGGAAAATAAGTAATAACGAGATGCTAGTGGTCCGTTTTCATTGAGTGATAACAAATTTATGCAAAACTTTCGTTGACGCTTGAAATTTGCAGGCGTTTCATTAATGATCTGGAGCCTCATTGTAACAAAAAAACTTAACTGCCTTTATCTCTAAAGGTGGGGGCAATGCTAAACTTCTTTGGTTATAACCTTGTCCATAAATCAATCGTCCATTTATTGAAATTTGCGGGCTGTGGCAAAACTAATTGTAAAAGTCAAGAGAGGAGAAATTATAACTCCCAGTTCGGTTAAGAATAAAGTTTTGTAAAATACCGGTTTGTGTTCTTATTTAAAGAAAACTAGATTTTTATAAAATTGTTCGAATTTTAATTCAAATTTTTTAGGAAAGTCTGTAGAAAATGCATATTAGATTCATGCATATTCTTGCTCCACCTTCAAGTATCGCTGAACGCCTGTTTTGATTATATTTAAATAGGTAAGGGTTCTAAAATATTCATGTCGAAAAGGTTAGTTTTGTTGCCTATGACAAATACAAATTATTTAAGTTATGTGCATTAGGTATGTAAACACCGTATATATTTTACTTTTCATAATATTTTCTGGAGCAAAATAAAATTGATTTTTCAATAAACCTTTCGGGAGCAACACGTGACTCCGGAATTTTGAAAAATTCTCACCTTCGAGCGCATCACATCTTCCAGTTTACTGCTTGAATTGTAATATACCGAAAAAAATCCTAGATTGTTGGTGATCGAAGTTTCCCTCTACAACACTAACTTTTAACATCAGTTGGAGCTCCAAAGATCTCCAAAGAGTATGAGTCCAATAAATTACAGAGTTTGCCCAGAAATTGCATAGGAGGGACGTTTTGTGTTTTAAAGTCCAGCTTCAGATGTCTGATAAAGTACCGAGTCCTACATTGTTCGCATGAAACTTCAGGTCTCTTTTTTAGCATTTGTGTTATTTTACATATTATAATGACAAAAACGAACATTAGCGTGAATAAGATTGACGACAAAGTTACAGAAGAGTCTGATTCTACAATTCATGTCATTGATTTTTCACAGTAGACAATCGAAAGCGAACAAATAAAGTGGAGATATATTTCGAATCTTTAATTACTAAATTTGTAAGAAAAAATGTAACAATAGCTTTGAGTTATCTAAATGCATAAAAAAGTCTTACAAACTAGGTAGCTGCCTCATTAGGGTGGCTCAGAAAAACTAAAATGCGATTTTTAATGAGCGCACCCCCTAGGAATATGCCATTGACCAAACAAATGATATTTCCAAAGTTTTGGACCAATAGGATTAAAAATGACGTTGCGTCACTCGAGCAAAGTTGGGTTTTCAGTACAAAAAACAGAAATTTTTCATTTCAAGGTCATTTTTTATCTTTTATCTTATTTCAACAGTTATTAATATATACTCATTTGATAGATAATTAAAACATCTTTTTAATAAGATACTGATGAGTAAAATCGGTTGAGAATTATGCGCAAAACACAATAATTAGTTGAGCGACTGTGCTCTGTTTTCTATTTCATACCTTTTAGCTGGCATGCACAATGCAATCGCAAATGTTTACAAGAAACGGAAGAAACATAAATAAAAAATAAAAATAATACATTTCTACTTAATAATTTATATAGATATTTAAGTAGAATTGAAAATGTAGTCAAAACAAGAATTTTTTCGTAAGCAAAGAGAAAATGGTCGAACAGGGAGTATGACTGAAGTTAATATCCTTTTAGCAAACGAAGCAAGAGCGACTAAAAATTTCATTGATTTTAATTGGAATGAATTCGATGAAGAAATTTGTCTCAAAATGGAAGCTCAATCTTTAGTCACAGTTCAACAAAATTGGGATAACGCAGACAGAACGATTCAATTTATCACTCCAATTTTAGTTTCCGCCCTTGACAAATGCAAGGTTTCGGATCGCTACGCTATACATAATTTGTAGTAGTAGGAATGGTTACCTGTGGCGCTCAGGTGCCATCTAAGATTCTCGATGGATGACGAAAATCATGTACTTACTAAAAATGTTTATTTTAAGAGATCAATTTACATATAACTCGGATAATTTGTACAAGATATATATATATAGTGAGCATATGTGTGAAAATTTTAACCCACACTAGCTTAGGTTATGTTCGGAAGGCACGTGCTGACCGTTGTCAGCACTTCTACTCGGAGACATATATTGCCCATTGGGATGCCCTCAAAAAATTTTACCAGGAGATGCGAGTTGCTAACCTTTGTTATCCTTGTGAAACCATTTGATTTTCCAGATGAAGTTGAGGAGATCCGATAAGTTTGCTTTCGTTATCTCTTCTAAGCCAGTAAAATAAGGATCCCCAAGACATTAAAGTAGCTTTGTTTGAAGTCCTGGACAGAGACACAGGAAGTGGTTGATAGATTTTACGTCCTCTTCATCTTGGCTACTCCTGCATAAACCACTTGTTGGAACTCGCCATCGTTGGAGCCCTTTAGTACTCCAGAAAGCACACGAACTGTAGGTTTGCTGAAGCCTAAAAGCCTTTTCGTTTTATTTTTGTCCAACTAAGGCCATAAAATTCGCAGTTAGTTTGTAAATTGTTAGTCACCGTATTGATTTCCTCTATTATCCTAAACAGTTTACATATCGGTGTATATATTAAGAGGTCGGCCTGTCCTGTATGTAGTTCAGAACCTCTTCTGGCCATCTCATCTGCTAGTTCATTTCCTTCAATATTGCTATGTCCAAGTATTCGAAATGTACCATGCCCAACAAAGAGAGACCTTATGATGTTTGATGCTCATGAGTGCATCGCGACATTTTAATACTATCTTGGAATTTAGATTCAATTGCTTTCAGTGCGGCCTATCAACAAAAATCGTGAAATTCAAAGGACGAATTGTACTTTGTTGTCTAATGTTGACCTCTTTTTCGATAACATATATGTCGCCGTGAAAGACGCTGTAAGTAGCAGGGATTCGGTAGCACTGTCTTATCTGCATATTTTTCGAGAAGATGCCTGCTCCCGTACCGCCTTCCATCTTTGAGCCATCTGCGTAGATAGTAACTGTTGAGTTACCAGTCACAGATCCAAGCTCCCAGCTATCTCTGGTTAGATAAAGAGTGGGAACCAACTAACGAAGTAATTTTTTTCAAGGAACCTTATTGATTTCGTGCCCGAAGAGATAACAAATTTTTTTGATCGTTTTTGCCTATGTAATAGTTTTATCAGTTTCGATCCTTCGCCATGGATGGAGACGCAAGATTATAGAGATGCACTTGAATTCTGTGTCAGACTGCATATGATAAATGATTGTATAGAAAGAGGAATTAGGCTTATGATGGATTATAATTCGATTTTGACAAAATATGAAGAGGAAAAACAATATGTTTTGCAAGTAGTCGAACATTATCATAAAAATTATCCTTCACATATCCTACACATATCCTAACATAATAAACACAATATATTAATTACTGAAAAAAAGGGTTTTCTTGAAATAATAATTTTTTATAAATAGTTAACTAAATCGTAGCATATACCATACCTATTACGTAATTGTGCATGCCAGCTAAAAGGTAATAGAAATAGAAAACAGAGCACAGTCGCTCAACTAATTATTGTGTTTTGCGCATAATTCTCAACCGATTTTACTCATCAGTATCTTATTAAAAAGATGTTTTAATTATCTATCAAATGACTATATATTAATAACTGTTGAAACAAGATAAAAGATAAAAAATTACCTTGAATTTTTTTTTTTTTTTTTTTTTTTTTGAAACTTCATTTTATTAAATACAATCTATTCTATTAATGAATAATAAGTACTACTTATGGCAATAACAATATATGATTGGCATGTACGGGACTACCCAGTGGTAATCGCCGCCTTATGAAGAATTACAATTTCTAGAATCTGCTCGGCAAATCAGAAGTTGCGAAGCGTATTAATCTACGAGTGTTAAAAGTATCCCTCGTTAGGCCTGTGGCAAGGGGGTTAGGATGAACTACCAGTCGTGAGTGATAGTTACTGCTTATCTGCTGTATTGACTCGTACACAGTAGAGATGCCAAGATGATGATTTAGGACGTTATTCGGGATAAACCATGGGGCGTCGGCGCAAATACGTAGTATTTTTGATTGAAACCTCTGAATGATATCTAGGTTTGACTTCGCTGCTATACACCAGATGGGTATACCGTACGTCCAGATTGGCTTTAAGACGACTTTGTATAAAAGTATTTTATTTTGTAGCGATAATTTGGATTTGGGATTAAGTAGCCAGTAAAGTGAGCGTAGCTTTAGTCCTAACTGCTTCCGTTTTGTAAAGATGTGGTGACGCCAATTTAGACGATGATCAAAATGTACACCTAGATATTTGGCGTTTTCAGCTTGCTGCAATTCACGGCTATTCAGTCTAACGGAAGGGCAGGTACCGTGGCGGAGTGTAAAAGTAGTGTGAACTGATTTGTTATCGTTAGCTTCAATGTGCCAAATGTCTAGCCATGCGTTGGCATCGTTCAGATGACTTTGCAACAGTTGTGAAGCTACTACAGGATCTGCGTGTTTCGCCATCACTACAGTATCATCCGCAAATGTTGCAGTGCATGTTTTAGCGCTGAGTGGGAGATCTGCTGTGAACAGAGTATATAGAGTAGGACCCAACACACTTCCTTGGGGAACTCCAGCCTCTATTTGAAAAAGTTCAGTGTGACAGCTATTCATTTTAACCATAAAGTGCCGATCTAGTATATATGAATTTAAGACGGAGAAGTAGCAATGCGGGAGTTGTAACTTTAATTTGTAGAGAAGTCCAGTGTGCCATACTTTATCGAATGCTTGTGTTATGTCGATAAAGGCTGCTGTGCAGTATTCTTTATTTTCCAATGCAAGTCTTGCAAAGTTGTATACTCTATTTACTTGTTCAATAGTAGAGTGATGTTCGCGAAACCCGAATTGGTGGTTGGGAATCAGATATCTATTTTCGATAATTGGCTTTAGACGTTTTAGGAATACTCTCTCAAATACTTTTGACAACACAGGAAGTAAGTTGATCGGTCTGTAAGATGTTGCAAGTTCGACGGGACCTGAAATGAAAAATTTCTGTTCTTTGTACTGAAAACCCAACTTTGCTCGAGTGGCGCAACGTCATTTTTAATCCTATTGGTCCAAAACTTTGAAAATATCATTTTTTTGGTCAATGGCATATTCCTAGGGGTGCGCTCATTCAAAACTTCATTTTTAATTTTCCCCCTTATAACGTGAGCCACTCTACTGCCTCATTCTTGGGTTAGGATGGAAAAGTAATCCGTCTGTGTGCTTTTTACTATTTTTTCGGATAACGTCTGCAACGAAGGGTATCTTTAAATCGCGATGAATGTCATAGTTTGAGATGTACCATTCAGCGTTGATGATAGTCCTTAGTATTTTTTATTGTAGTCTTTGCAGTATTTGAATGTTGGATTTACATGCTGTGCCCCATATTTCGGCTCCATATTTCCATATTGGAGCGATTACTGTTTTATATACTAGAAGTTTATTTTCCACTGTTAGTTTTGATTTCGAGCAGAGTAGCCAGTACAATTTTCCAAAGCGACATTTAATTTTATTGCTTTTTGCTTTAATATGGTCTTTCCAAGTTAATCTGCTATCTATAGTAATGCCAAGGTAATTTGCCTTTGTGTGTGTGAAGGCTTCGTCATTGTTAATTTTTATATGTTTTAGGTCATATTTTTTATTCGTGTAGATAACATGAACTGTGTTGCTTGTATTTATTTGAACTCTCATTTGTCGAACCATTCGAGCGTTACGTTTAGGTAATTCTGCAAGTTGTCTGTGGATATGTTAAAATTTTTATTAGCTGCAATTAGGGCTGTATCGTCTGCAAAAGTTGCTATCAAACTTTGAGGATCAGAAGGTATCGGGATATCAGCCGTGTATAGCAAGTAGAGTAATGGACCTAGTACGCTTCCTTGGGGCACACCAGCTTTCATTTGTTTAAGTTCGGAGATTGAGTCTTTATACTTCACATAAAAGTATCTATTTTGTAGATAGCTATTAAGTAGGAGGTAAAAGTTTGTTGGAAGAAGCTCTGATAGTTTAGTTAGTAGACCTCCATGCCAAACGCTGTCGAAAGCCTTTGCGACATCTAGATATACCGCCGAGGAAAATTGTTTTGTGTCAACATCACTAGTTATTTTATTAACAACTCTGTGAACTTGTTGTATAGTCGAATACTTTTTCCGAAAGCCGAATTGATGGTCAGGTATAAGATGTTCTTTATGGAGAATCGGTTATAGTCTTGATAAAATTATTTTTTCAAACAATTTTGACATAACTGGTAATAGGCTAATTGGTCTGTATGATTTTGTTACAGATATGTCCTTATTTGGTTTAGGTATAGTTATTACTTTCCAAACTTTTGGAAAATACTTAAGGCGAAAAACGCAATTAAACAGATTTCTCATGTATACAAGTGCTTGAAGAGGCAGCTCAGTCAGAATCTTTCCTGTGATACTATCATATCCCGGTGATTTTTTTGCTTTAATTTTATTTTTAATAGTATTCTTAATCTCTGTTATTGAAACTTTCTTTATTGCAACAGTTTGAGTAGAGCTGCTCCGTATAACGTTTTGGGTTACTAAACGTAGTTTCGAAGTACGTGGCAAAAAGTTCAGCTTTTTCGATGTTAGTTCTAGCCCAAATTCCATTTGCTTTACTCAAGTCCTTTGGTTAGTTTGTTTAAGTCCTTTTTTAGTTCAGGTGACCGATTTATTTGCCATTGTTTTCTCAGTTTTCTTCTGTCCATTATTTTGCTTTTAATTGCCATCGAGATTTTATTTTGAGTGTCTGGGGTAAAATTGTTTGGGGTAAAACTGGGGTAAAATTTGTCACGGCAACAGCGATCATTTCGTTTAAGTGTATAATCGCGCTTTCGATTTCATCTTCAGATTTTAAGGGAATATTTATTGTCAAGTCGGTATTAAGAATATCTCTAAACGTGTCCCAGCATGTTTTGTTATTATAATATCTTAGATATTATTTATTAGTATTCTTAACAACGTGTTCACCTTATGTCTAGAAGCCAACTGCCTCATGAACGACTAACTAAAAGCAGTGCACAATAAACAGTGTTGCCTTGTGCACTTTTCGGTAATGTATTATTTAAGTACTCTACAATACCCCCCCCCCTAGCCGTTCATGGTAGGCATTTCACTTTTATTGGATCTTAAGACTAATACTTAATTATGATTAATATACTCTTATAACTTCACAATTTTGCTTACATGAGCTATGGTTGTGATTACTTACTTCTAGGTCTTAAATTATATCTTTGAGTTTTTTGTATTTCATTATAAGTTGCAGCTGTTACAATACTGTTTTGACTAATACTATCAGTTTCATTATTTACATTTTCAAATGATTTTAAAGATATCGGCTGCAACTTTGTTAACTCATTAACATAATTATTTTTATCTGATACATTTTTGTTAACATTTGCATTACATTTGATCATTTGGTTTACATGTCTTTTCCAGATTCTATCTGTGTTTAATAATTTTACAATATAAGTTTGTTTGCCAATTTTCTTTTTAATTATACCTTTAGCCCATGAAACTCTACCTGGTACAGAATAATCCTTAACCATTACTACATCCTCTATACAAAATTGAGTTTTTTTACTCCCTTTGAAATAATTTTTTTGTTTTTCCTGATTATTAAGAACATTTTGCTTAATTTTTTTAATGTTTACAATTTCAGATTTTCTCTTAGGATTAATAAGATCAAGTCTAGTACGAAGCTGTCTTCCAAACATTAACTGTGCTGGGGCAACACCTGTACTAGTATGCTTTGTATTCCTATAATCAAGTAAACATCTAGACAATGCTGTTGAAAATTCTGAGAAATCAACCTGGTATAAATATTTCTTTAAAGCGCTTTTGATCGTCTTGACCGTATTTTCAGCCTGCCCGTTTGATGCAGGATTACCCACTGGTGTTGTGATATGTTTTATTCCGTTCATTAACATGAAATTTTGAAATTCATTTGACACAAACGAAGTTCCGTTATTGGTTGGTTTTATGAGCTCCTTTCATAAAATAAGAAGACCCGTATCCTGGGGAAAAATATTTATGATTTTTTCCTAGGAGATATGGACCCTTGGGGTTTTGAGAATTGGCATAGTAGACACATTGTTAAATGGCTATATCTCAAGTTTTATAAAAGGTAGAAACTTGAAATTTACAGCGTTTCAAAGATAATTAATTGAACTTTTATAAAATTGTTTAAACAATTAAAATTGTTTATATTTAAGTACTAATATTAACTATTAAACTTCAAAAAAAAATTTTTTTTTAAATATATCCGCTGGGATTCCATTTTTTATATTTTATTTGGATTCAGTATTAAATTTTACTACGAAATAAAAATTTTTGTGATGCTATTATTTTTTGAGACTTTTTAATATTTTTTTTTCTCCCACAAAACACATCAATCACAAGCGTACTACATTGTCATTGAATGAATTTTCAAAGAATATACTACATACATTCTTATATAATATATTTGATTGCGATTAGTAATAAAATTCTATAACATCCAAAAATTTCAGGACGATATTGTAATTAGAAGTACTTTTAAAAATTTATTTATCCTTCATATCACACCAAACACATACACACGATTTTTTAGTAAAAAAAAAAGGAATATGCCACACAATTTTTTTTTTTATTTTTGATTCAAATTAATATATAAATTCTACTTCAAAAATAAATATTTCCACTGTGATGTTCATTTTAGAAGTAATTAAAAAAAATTAATTAATCAGGTGTCCTTCACGTTACTCATACGCACCAAAGTACCATGAAATCAATTTTCGAAGGAAAGCGAAATACTTTTACTTTTTATTTCTGAATTGAGTTTATCATTAAATTCTACATAAAAATGAAACTTTTAAGGACGTTAGTATTCTCAGAAGTATTTTTATTGAATAAATAAATCACAAATTCAAAATTTTTAATATTCCTGCGGATAACTCTAAGAATAGCGATGAAGAAGATGACTCGCATCAATTTTAAAAAATCTGCAGGAAAACTTTAATGGCACAGCAGATAGAACTATGAAAATAAAAATAGTGGGTGTGATACCCAATTCTACGGGTCTTCTTATTTTATGAAAGGAGCTCATTTCAGCCAAATCGGAGATCATGAGGTCATTTTTTGCCAAAATCCGTCCGGTTTGTAAAAGAATGACCCATATGCGTTAGTTATATTGGCAATGCATACAATTAATATAATAATAAGTGGTTCTATATTTAAATGCGTAGTGTATATAAAAATACACTAATTGTTTCCAAGCGCATTGCATTGTTTACAAAAAAATGCATAATTCCACACAAGGAATTTGACACCACACATATTGGCGGCACTCTGCCTTCGAGTTAATAATATGCTTGCCAGGCATTGACCGCATATTCAACAACATCAACAGTAAGCGTACCCGATACAAGTGGGATCGAAGACGCTTACTTAGCAATAAGTTATTAAATAGTAAAGTACTTACGCTGCGCCGTTATTTACTTAAATAAAAATGCATATAAAATATTAAAAAAAATAATACCAAAATATATATATAAATATAAAATATTTAGTAAATAAGAAAGTGCATACACTGCGTCGTTATGTACCTAGGTTAAGTCGAAAGTGAAGATTCAAATAAAAATCAGAACTAGAAATGTTCTCATAAGAAGCGCACCAAGTTCTCCACTAAAACAACTTGTTTTTATTTTGAAAGTAAAAATCTATGTTAAAAAGAAGGAACGACAAATAATATCGGCAATTGAATTCCTAGTAAATTTAACATTTTTACATGGCGACCGTGACTTTGGTGCAGGATTAATTATGGTTATTTTAAAAATATATATAAAATATAAATATAATAAAATAAAAATAACACATGTCCAATGCACCAGGGCCAAAACGACTCACCATTGCAGAATATCGTGCCAGACAACAACGATACTTGGAAGCAAAACTCATAGCTATTCCTGTAGCACCAAAACCCAGGATGGGTGCAAGAACGGAAAAAGCTAGCAACAACAACAACTGCAGCAACAGCAATAATATAATCAACAAATAAATCAGCAAGAATCACCACCATCGTGGGAAACTGCATGTAATTTCAATTTCAAATAGATGACATCATACAAGCAAAGCACAACAGAGAAGCGGAAAATAAGTATAATTTCTTTCATATTTTTTTTTATAATTGTAATGGAGCTTGCTCTACCAAATTAAAGAGCAAACCAATAGAGGCACAACATGGCGTTAAGCCGTTGCCAAAACCCATAGGTAGGGATAATGTAAATTTTATGTATAATTATCTTAATTTGATTATTTAAAATTGTTTTAATTCATAAATAAAAGAAAAAAAAAGAATTACAAAAAAAAATGTTTTAAATTAAAAATTATATATATATACAACATATTATTTTTATGTTTTTTTATGTATGTTTTGAATGTAAAAAAAAATTTTTTTTAATTGTTTAATCACTACGGTATCTCTTTGATTTTTCTTGTTGTTAAAATTTTTTTTACTGTTTCTCTACTGTTGATGTTTTTTCTTGTTTCCCCATATTTTATAATGGGGAGCCCTCAGTCGAAAATAAATAAACCTGTAGCTAATGTAGTAAACGAAATAGAAGTTGATAGAAGAGAATCTTACGACCCAAAAAGTTTTTCGTAATAATAATTATTTTGCTCACTGCAAACTTAGCTCTTAAATTATATAAGGCTCATCATAGATCTCTTAGGAAAAGTTTTGTAAAAACTGCAAATATCGCTACTGTATTAGAAAAAATATAAATAATTAGATAGGCAGCACGTAAATCAACATTTCTCAAAATATTCTAAAATTACTTAGATTCGTCAAAATGAAAACTTTTAACTGCTTTGTATGTGGCAAAAGCTGCAAAACTAAACAGAAATTAGACAATCATTTGAAGAAACATAATAAAATAATTAACTATGCGAATGAAATAGTTAGAAAAATTTTTCATTAAATCAATCAACAAAATTCTTTAACTCTTATGGATAAATGGTCTCAAATCGAAGAATTTCTAAGAACAGAAAAAGAAAATTTCAACAAAGCATACAAGTGTATAAACAAAAATACGTTTATCAGATCAGAAACTCTGAGAAAACACTTATTGACCTTAGTTAATAGTTTAGAGAATATCAGAACTATATATATAAACTATAGCCATAGATTAACAGAAAACCATAAAAGAATAGTTAACTCTGTATTTTGGGAAACCAGAGACAGGTTAATAAACATTTATTCTAAATATAAAATAGAGGAAAAAATTCCACATAACTTAGATGAACCAATACAGCTCGATGTACATAGACTGTTTGTCACAGAAGATAGTGACATATTAATACCAATTGAAGAAGCAAATAGCGAAATTGAAAATTTATCAGAAATAGCAAAATACCACGTTACAAATATGGCACAATCAGCTGACCAATTTATTAGTACAGCGTCACGACACATTCCTGAGTATGACGGAACTGCATCCAATCTACAAAGTTTCCTTGACGGTATCGAAATGGTCGATGAGTTAAAAGGAGAACATGACAGATTGGCAGTTACTTTAATAAAAACTAAATTAAAAGGTACAGCTAGACAAATAATAACCACTGAAAACTCAATATTAGCAATAATAAATACATTAAAGACAAATATTAAAGGAGAGTCAGTTGCAGTTTTAACTGCTAAATTAATGAATCTCCAACCGAAAAACAAAACTGCCAACCAATACACTAAAGAGGTTGAGCAATTAACTAAAGCAATTCAAGGTGCTTACATTTTAGATGGGATACCACTAAAGATAGCTATACAATATTCAACTAAGGCATCAGTGGATGCAATAGTTAAAAATTGTACACTCCCTGAAGTCAGAATAATTATGAAGTCAGGCCAATTTAATAATTTGAACGATGCAGTACAAACATTTATAGAAAGCTGCACGGATGCTACTGGCCGGACAGACACTGTTCTATTCACACAGTGTCAAAATATAAATAATTATCGCGGAAATGGAAATTTCAGAAGTAGAGAATACTACCGAAACAATTACTTCAATAGGCAGAGACAACACAATAATCAATATGGAAGTCAACGAGGACGCGGAAATAACCGTAGGATACAACATAATGTAAGAATAACTAGTACTAATAATAGTACTAACCAAAACAATATTGGTTCGGAAAACCTGAACCAGCCTCTGAGAGATTAAAGCATAACACAATATATAGTTTAAACCTTAACCTGGGTGTGTTTGTTAATTTTTTTAATAATGCCACTAATAAATTACTAACCTTATTAGTAGATACAGGAGCAGACGTGTCTCTACTAAAAATCGCAAATGTAGATAAATATGAAGTAAATAAATTTAAGGTAACAATCCTCAGCGGTATAGGCCAAGGTTCGATCCAATCATTAGGTCTTAGACAGTTAGATCTTAGAATTGAAAATATTCTCGTAACGCATAAATTTTATGCAGTACAAGATGATTTTCCTATACCATGCGATGGAATCATTGGCATGGATTTTCTAAGAGAATTTAATTGTAAACTCGATTTTATGCAAAATAAAGAATGGCTCGTTTTACGATCAAAATGTTTTCCACAGCATATGGTCATACCAATTAAAAACACTTGTGAAAATGATTTTATCATGTTACCAGCAAGATCTCAAGTAATTAGGAGAGTATACCTCAGCGCAGAACAGGAAAATTTATTGGTGCCAAACCAAGAATTACAACCTGGTGTGTTTATTGCAAACACTATAGTTCAAAGTAATAATGCGTTTATAAGGATACTCAACACAAATAGTTCAGTTACAGCTTTAAAAATTAACAATATAAAAACTGAAAAAATTTCAAATTATGGCATATTACAACCAAAAGATACTTCATACCATAGAACTAAAGAAATTATAAGTAGATTATCAAAAAATTTCCCTAGTAAATTTAGCGACAAATTAACGACACTCTGTACAAATTACAGTGATATATTCGGTTTAGAAAATGAACAAATTTCTGTAAATAATTTCTACAAACAGCGTTTAAGGTTAAGCGATAAAACACCAAGCTACATAAAAAACTATAGAATACCACATACCCACAAAACAGAAGTCGAAAAACAAGCCAAGAAATTGGTAAATGATGACATAGTAGAACCATCAATGTCAAACAACAATAGTCCTTTGTTATTAGTATCTAAAAAGTCATTACCCGGTTCAAATAAGAAAAGATGGCGGTTAGTAGTATACTACCGCCAAATAAATAAAAAATTGATTGCAGACAAATTTCCTCTTCCAAGAATAGAAGACATTCTTGATCAATTGGGAAGAGCTAAACATTTTTCATGCCTTGACCTAATGTCTGGATTCCATCAAATAGAGCTACACGAATCTTCAAGAGACATTACATCCTTCTCTACAGAAAATGGCTCTTATCGTTTCAAACTACTCCCGTATGAATTGAAAATTGCTCCAAATTCTTTTCAACGCATGATGACTCTTGCGTTTTCTGGTTTAAGACCATCTCAAGCATTTTTATATATGGATGATTTAGTTGTACTGGGATGTTCTGAAAGACATATGTTTAAAAATTTGACAGATGTTTTCGAACTATGTCGGAAGTACAATCTTAAACTACATCCTGACAAATGCACATTTTTCATGCATGAGGTTACATATCTCGATCATAAATGCACTAACAAAGGCATCCTTCCGGATGACAGTAAATACACAGCAATCAGAGACTACCCAGTACCGACTGATGCTGATGGAGCACGACGATTTGTTGCTTTTTGTAACTACTACAGAAGATTCATAAAAAATTTTTCTGATTATTCTCGACATATAACGAGATTAACAAAAAAGAAAGTTCCATTTCAATGGACACAAGATTGCCAAAAAACATTTGATTATCTAAAAAATGAACTTATGAATTCAACTATTTTACAGTGTCCAGATTTTAAAAAACCATTCTGTATCACTACTGATGCAAGCAAGCATGCTTGTGGTGCAGTACTCAGCCAAGAGCATGATGGTAGACAACTTCCAGTCTCCTACGCTTCAAAGACTTTTACTCAAGGAGAAAGTAACAAGTCAACCATTGAACAAGAACTTACTGCAATTCATTGGGCTATAACACATTTTAGACCATATATATATGGTACTCATTTCTTAATTAAGACCGACCATCGCCCATTAACCTACCTTTTCTCAATGGAAAACCCGAGTTCAAAACTAACTCGAATGAGATTAGATCTCGAAGAATACGATTTCACAGTGGAGTATCTTAGAGGCAAAGAAAATTGTATTGCCGATGCTCTATCGAGAATTACGATAGACGATTTTAAAGATATGAATGAAAAATCTATAAAGATTCTCAAAATGAGAACTAGATCAACCACCAAACAAAATAAAGAAATAAATACCCTCGACCAACAATTAAAGTACGAAAAGCCCCATATATACGCTACTGCCAAAGGTGACCAAACTGGTTAAAGAGGAAGAAATAAGAAAAACTTTAAAAAATTACCATGATGACCCAGTGGAAGGTGGACACTGCGGAATAACAAAAACGTTACAAAAAACTAAAAGACATTTCTATTGGCCAAACATGACCAAAGATATATCAAGATATGTCAAATCATGTCAGAAATGTCAAAAATCTAAAATTCATAATCATACAAAATTACCAATGACAATTACTGATACGCCAACAGGCTCTTTTGACACAGTATTGGTAGATACCATCGGCCCATTACCTAAAACTGATAATGGCAATGAGTATGCTGTCACACTTATATGTGATTTAACAAAATACTTAGTAACTATACTAATACCAAATAAAAGTGCAAATACTGTAGCCAAGGCAATTTTTGAACATATTATACTTTCGTACGGTCCAATGAAGACGTTCATTACGGACATGGGTACAGAGTACAAAAATTCTTTAATAACGGATATATGCAAATACTTAAAAATAAAAAATATAACGTCAACAGCTCATCACCACCAAACACTCGGAACTGTAGAACGCAGTCACCGAACATTTAATGAATACGTACGTTCATACATATCAGTCGATAAAAACGACTGGGATATATGGTTGAAATACTTCACATATTGTTTCAATACAACCTCATCAGTGGTGCATGGATATTGTCCATACGAGCTTATTTTTGGAAAAATTCCTAAAGGTTTCAATAAATTTAATACAATTAGTAACATAAGTCCATTATATAATGTAGATGACTATAGTAAAGAAATTAAATATAGATTAGAAATAGCGCACACTAGAGCCAAAACACTTTTAGATAAGTCTAAATTAAAACAAAAGTTGCTCTATGATAGAAATAGTGAACAATTAGAATTAAATATAGGAGATAAAGTACTACTTAGCAATGAAATAGGTCATAAGCTAGATAGTCAATACACGGGTCCCTATAGAATAGAAAGTATAGAAAACAATGGAAACATTGAAATAAGAAACAATAAAAATAAGAAACAGTTAGTACATTCTAATAGAATAAAATTGTACAATGAATAAGTTACAATAAATGTAGTGATTACACAAATAAATATAACTAAACTAAATTTAATTATATTAAACTATTGAAAATTAAAACTTTATTTAAGAAAGTAAGAATAATCCCGTTATGGCTTTATTCTTTCCCAAAAAGGAGGTGTAATGTATGGTACATGCGTTAGTTATATTGGCAATGCATACAATTAATATAATAATAAGTGGTTCTATATTTAAATGCGCAGTGTATATAAAAATACACTAATTGTTTCCAAGCGCATTGCATTGTTTACAAACAAATGCACAATTCCACACAAGGAATTTGACACCACACATATCGGCGGCACTCTGCCTTCGAGTTAACAATATGCTTGCCAGGCATTGACCGCATATTCAACAACATCAACAGTAAGCCTACTCGATACAAGTGGAATCGAAGACGCTTACTTAGCAATAAGTTATTAAATAGTAAAGTACTTACGCTGCGCCGTTATTTACTTAAATAAAAATGCATATAAAATATTAAAAAAATAATACCAAAATATATATATAAATATAAAATATTTAGTAAATAAGAAAGTGCATACACTGCGTCGTTATGTACCTAGGTTAAGTCAAAAGTGAAGATTCAAATAAAAATCAGAACTAGAAATGTTCTCATAAGAAGCGCACCAAGTTCTCCACTAAAACAACTTGTTTTTATTTTGAAAGTAAAAATCTATGTTAAAAAGAAGGAACGACAAATAATATCGGCAATTGAATTCCTAGTAAATTTAACATTTTTAACATTTTTATATAATATAATATAATATAATATAATATAATATAATATAATATAATATAATATAATATAATATAATATAATATAATATAATATAATATAATATAATATAATATAATATAATATAATATAATATAATATAATATAATATAATATAATAATAAAAAATATTGAAATATAATAAAATAAAAAATATAGAAATATAAAATAATAAGAAATATAGAAATATAATATAATAAAAAATATAGTATAATATAATAAAAATCTAGTGATATAATATGATAACATGTATAGTAATATAATATAATAAACACTATAGTACTATGACATAATATAATATAATAAATAATATAATATAATAAAAAAAAATATTAAAATATAATAAAATAAAAAATAAAGAAATATAAAATAATAAGAAATATAGAAATATAATATAATAAAAAATATAGTATAATATAATAAAAATCTAGTGATATAATATGATAACATGTATAGTAATATAATATAATAAACACTATAGTACTATGACATAATATAATATAATAAATAATATAATATAATAAAAAAAAATATTAAAATATAATAAAATAAAAAATAAAGAAATATAAAATAATAAGAAATATAGAAATATAATATAATAAAAAATATAGTATAATATAATAAAAATCTAGTGATATAATATGATTACATGTATAGTAATATAATATAATAATAATATAATATTTTCAATCATATTTTCAATCATATTTTTAACATTTTTCGCACTCTGTATTGAAATCACTTTAAAATTGATATGCATCCAAGAAGTATTTGGATCTGGCAACTTAGATTGATTTACAAGAATAATATGAATATTATCCAAATCTTTGCAGAATACTGAAAGCTCAAAAATATTTTAAACTTTTCCATACAGTTTAATTACTGTATTTCGTTAATAAACTGAAGTAGTAATATTTATCACAGTTTCAGTGATAAGACATTCTTGAAATCTAACGTAACGACTAATCTGTAAGTATTAAATATGACTGTGTAGTGATCAGTTGTTCAGTTAACACGTTAGTGAACTTAAAAAAATCTAATCCTTAGGGTGCCTACTATTCATTATATTAAACTATCTTTTATTAAATATTAAAATTTTAATTTTTGTTCGTATACATATGAAATATCTTTTGTTCACCTAATTTTTCATACTCGCAAAACAAAAAGCGATGCTTAGCTTATTGCCAAGTTGAAATGAGATTTCTTCACATCCCAATTAGCGCTAAATGAAGTGTCGAATGGAAGTGATAATTTCTGTTGTTTTAATTTATAGCTTTTCAACATAATTATATAAATTATTCTCATGTTTGAAGAGTCTATTTTTAGTGTTATTATTTTCCTGTTCCCAATACTTGAAGCATTTGCTAAATATTTACCGCTTCAACATGATATATGTATACTTTCTTCCCTAATATAAATCATAGTAAATTTATATGATTAACAAGGTTAAAAAACTATCTGAAATTGCATTTAAAAAGCAGTAAATATTTTTCCATGGAACTACGGTAAATTCTCGACCACAGCTAATTCTTAAAATTTAGTCTCACTTACTTAACACTTCATTTGAACTAAAAATGAAGATAGAGTAAAGGTAAATGGTCGTAAATAACAAAAATAATAACAAAAAACAGCAAAAATTAAAAGCATAATTACTGTTAATATATGCGTATAAATCTGTGCAGAAGAGCTAGCATCTAAGTGGTCATCCAAATGAATTATGTCGACTTACACCGACTTACACCGACTTCGACTGACTCGACTAATTTGTGTGAAAATTTTAATGCGACTCACTAAGTGCTTTGCAAAGTATATGGAAGATTATTAGGTAAAGTTTTGCTTACTTACAAATTACATTTAGTAAATTTATTGATATAAAAATTGCATTTTAGAATTGAAATTAATTTAGTGGATAATTATGCCAAACAAACATATTCGCATTCCGTTAATAACATTGAAGGACGTCACAAATTCTAACAGGAAATAGATTTCGTTGACTGCTTCACAATTGACTTAAAGTCGAATTTAAAGTCGAGTAACAAATATTTATTGACTGCTTTTTTCAAGGAACTACTCGCATTTAATGAAATTAGCATTAAGTCATGTAATCACATTCGACTCACCTAATTGCAAATGACATCAGTCGCTTAGATTTTCAATGTTATTCAATTTTTAATATTATATTAATTTCTGATGATAAACCACAGCTACGAATGAGGTCGTATTCTTAGATAAAACTTCTAAAATGTAAGCATCATATGACTAGTGACATTATGTGACATCTACATCTACGTCTTCATAATGTATATGTATATGCATGTATATGTATATGTGTAGTAGGTATTCTTTATTCTATTTTCTAATGAGAAATATTACGACCCAATTTCATAGTTGTTGCTTAAGTCTCCAAGCTCACTTATATCATCTTTAAATCATAAATTTTGCAAACTACGACTATAAAATCGGTCTTAAGAGTTTTAAAAGCTTATAAATATTGCTGAGAATTAAGATTTGTGAAAAATTATTCAATTTTAAACTGTCTGCCAAATGTAATGTATCAGTCAAATCTTATACTTAAGTCGCTGAAAGTTTCAATTAAATTTGTTCTATTTCATTCAACTAATTTGATACTTTCATAGAAGTAGGATTCCTAGTAATCTCTAAAAAGTTTTCCTTAACTACAGATACATTATTGTCATTTCAGATAAATACCATAACACCTAAACTATCACATTCAAGTTAGAAGAACTAAATAGAAAACAATGGAAGCTTTTATGCTGGCAACGTCACTGGATAGAGAGTTAGATTGAAAATATTACCATTTAATAGGTATTCGTCTTGGTAGATGTATCTACCATATTGTTTCAGGCCTTAAGCAAATGCTAATGCTTTCCAGTTTTTCAGGCCTTATATCATGTGATTATTATTTGCTAGGATTCGGTTAATCATCTCAAACTCATTGAGTTGGTTTCATAATTAAATTTTATAATTATTTCATCATGTATTGAGATATTTTTCATTAAAATCAACTTAACTAAATGTTTATGAATGTGTTTGTTGCAAAACTATCTAAAAATTTAGATACTCGTATGTATTTTTAGATAGCCAAATCGGTAAACCAAAAAGTAATAGCAAAGTTATAAGGTGCTCATTTCCATAAAATTGCTGAAAACAATAATTTAGTTTTGAGCCGTAAAAGCTGGCCTTTCATAAAACTAATTCAAATTTAATAAGAACTCAAACGCAAAAAGTCATCTCGAGACCCACGCAAACCCACAAGAATTTGGTTTTTTGTTCTATTTAGTTCGACTTCATTTTTAATACATTTTTTACTATTGTAAAAAACCACTTTTTATTAATGCGAAAGTATTTTATGCATTGGCACCGCCAAGTATAGATACAAATACACGAATGAGCACAAATCTTTTGTTTCTGAAATATAATTTATTTATTTAATTTTTTCATTGTTAGAATTTGCCCACGTACATATAGAAATAGAATAAAAATGTGATTTAAGAAGCACATCAATGAAACATTTCAGCTACTAACCAAAGTTGCTTGAGGTTGCCAATTTATCAATGAAGTATCAACGATTTTGTAAAGAGCCATCATCACATGTTTGTACCGCATAGATATATTAAGATCTCGGACGTGTATAGCAACACGTATGTGTGTGTGCGAGTTAGAACGTTTTTAATTCAATTTTTTATATTTTAATTACTAGTATCTGCTATACTAATCAAAAGTATCTTCAAATTCGTTACTATTTTGTGTGTGTACTCGTTTAGAATTTTATGTTTTTACAAATATGTCATGAATGTACGCTGATTGTTTTTTGCGGTTTAACCTTGGCGCTACCGCAAATGGTGTTAGTTTTGAAAACAACATTCCTTAGTTTAATATTAATTAATATTAAATTTACTAAATGTATTAAAATTTAAAAGTATAATAAAATATTTTAGACTTTTTAGGTCGCCATATTTCATATCAATTACATATTTAGTTAATGTAATTGGTAAAGCTCGGATTGAACCTATGATAATTCAAGAGAAGATTTCATGTATCTACCCTTCATTTACGATTATTCAAAATTAAATTAAAGGTTGCATCAACTCCTTTGTACTTCTTAGCTCCAAGCTGCTCATTGGTGGATGTAGAATGTGCTAGTCTGACAACATCTTGATGACTTCTTTGCTGATTTGTAGGGAACACAGGTTTTCAACCGTCAAAAATTTGTTTGACTAATAACAGTTGTCCGTTTTGCTCAAATTGTTTGAAGAAAATGCTTCAAATGTATTTGCTGTTTATTGATTAAAGTAGATTTTGTTAATAAGGTTAGTACTTTTGGGTTGCAAAAGTTTTGCTTTTATATTTCATTCATGACAATAAATTGTAAAAAGTAATATTATTTAATCTAAATAATATTATTTTTTTTTTACAATTGTCTTATTTTTCTCGGCATTTATCCTCAGTTCTTACCATAATTAATAAAGTGTCTTACTTAAGTTTATCTGGCTAGCCATCACCCACATACAGACCTATTAATGCCTATCTATGCATACATGTTGCAATAGTACTCCGTAGGTAGTACTCATCATGTGGGTTGCAGTAGTTTTTTGTAAATCTAAAGAGTATTTGATGCCTTTTTCTAAAATGCATTCCAATTTCTGAATTTGTGGAGCCCCAAGAATTTTAAGCATATTCGTGATAAATCAGAATATCAACATGACTTTCCAACGTTTCAAAGTTTTCTTGTTTCTTGCATTTCTATCTTTTGCTTACCGCTAATCTATGTGAATACGTTTATATATATAATGTTTGAAATTCAGAAAAAATATCATTTTATAAAATATATACAATATACAATACATATATGTCACATCATAAGTTCATCGGAAGTGAAGTTGAGTATTATTCGTTGGAAGCATTGAGTGATATTATTATTAGAAACGCGGTAGTGCCTATAAGACCTATAAGAGCTATTGTGGCCCTTAGTTAGATTAGAGTGTTTCTTCAAGTCCGATTTCTTTAATAAAACACAGTATAGAACCTATCTTTCGTAGTCTTTCGTAGGCATTAGGTCCGGACTCTCCCCAAGCACATGTTGTGCAGTTTCTCTCTATTCTCTACAGTATCTGTAGTCTAAATTGGATTGAATTCCTAATTTCGTTACATGATTATTCAATCTACAGTGACCGGTCCATAATCTCGTGATAACAATTGACGGATAACAATTAATACCATTATTTTCATTTATGAATATTCTTTAACATAAATTCTTTAGCATAAGACTTAAAAATATATTAATAATGTGAGTCGATTTAAATTTATAATTCTGCTATGCTATTTATTTTGTTATAATTTGCTATCCTGTTTTAGAGGCGCCGCTATGTGTTTATCAATTAAAACGAAATTTCTTGACATGGTAAATACATCTCTTGAGAAATCGATTAAAATTTCATTAATTTTACATATGTGAATGTCTGTCGGTCTCATACATAATCAGTTAATCATAAATACTTCAGTAATTCCCAGAATCTTGTAACTATTTTTTAAACTTCATCTTTATATCTTTTACGTTTGTAAAGATGTACATTACTCGTATTTGTTATTTTCTTCTTTATTATTATAACAGTGGCAGAGCTTAATGTTTGCGCTTTGTACATAATTAAGCTTTAATAAAATACCAGGAACCACAGGAACCAAAAACTGACTTGCACAGAAATCCCATTTTGACTAGTTGTTAAATGACTTAATACTCCGCTCATAACTTATGCGCGTATTAAGTGCCTTGATCGTTGCGCAGTACCCTAAGGATAGAACGGCGATGGCAAAGCTATGACCAGAATTTAAATGTTTTTGCTGCAAATTCATAATAAAGACACAAAAATTAATTTAAAACATGAAAATTAAGAAAAGGAATTTGTACTGTACTTCTGCACCGCCCTGATACTCTTAAAGGGCGACGAGACTACGAAATTCGCACGAAGAGCACAGCTATTTTAATCATTTTTATTACAACTTGTATTTGTCATATGCAATTTTTTAATTTCTTATTTTGTAAAGCGGCAAAATGGTGAACATTAAACAAAACAACAAGAAGACAACAAGAAGACAACAACTCTCTTGGCAGCAGAGCACAGTTGCAGCTTTGGTACGAACGTAAGCTGCGCAGCTTTTGTCTCTCATAAATTAAAAGCAACTATGAAATAAATCTTTTCACCACAATTAAACGCAGTTTCAAGCCAGTTAAAAATGATGAAGGGGCTGTTAAGGGCGGATCGAACGGAAGTATGTGAACAACATTATGCGCTAGAAACGTATAAACTTATAAAAGCCAGTCACTCTGAGCTATGTGCCTAGGATCTAATGGGGTTCAGACCGTGTTAACAGCGGGCTGTGGGGGGTTTTATTTTGGGATCACAAATGCAAGTGCAGTCGCAAGTCATAGTAAAAAACATAAGCAAAAGCTTGCAGCAAGCAGTGCACAGTGCGCAGTGCGCAGCAGCTTTGCTATTGATGCGATTTAGATTACGCGATGTGATGCGATGGCGTTCGCGATAGTTGCTTATTTTAACTGTATTGCACCGTGGGTTGCATTGTATTTGCAATGCGATGAGATGTGATACTCTTCGAAGCGGTTTCTTTAGTTTTACATAAAAAAAAAAATAAGTGGGGAAAAAGTTTTCAAGGTGAACTGCATTTCGCGAGTGCCACAGCGTTTATTTGCCAGTAATTAAAAAAGTTTTAATTAATTTGCACTTGCGCTCATGCACGCTGCGACCAGCGAAATACGCCCGAACTACTGCAAAGTGAACTATAATGCCAGCACTGCAGTCACTGTTGCGAGTAACAGTCACTGCAGTTGTCACTGTGGCTCGGTTCGTTTGTGATGCATGTGATTGCGTATGTATTTCGTGAAAAAACGTTGTTATGAATATTTTTGAATTATGCACATTAACTTCAGTTTAATAATTTTAACAAGGAAATATTGCATATTCATAGTTTTCTGAGATAAGTAAGGTGATTATTCATATTGTTTTGTTTTTATGGTTTTAAAATGCATTGTCAAAAGCGCTTCAGCTAAAGGTTATTAACTTTATAAACTTTTTACTGCTTATTATAGGCTATACTAAAGTTTTGATAGCTAATTGTCATATAAGTTTCGATATTCATGATATCTATTGTATACATCATAACGTTTGATAAATATACTAGCTCTACTAGTGATATTACATATAATGATATTACAATATCTTTAGCTAGATATTTTCCATTAAAGGATTTGGCTCTACACTTCTACTCAGAAAGACAGAATTGATGTTGTTGGTGGGTTACTTATTATAATATCTTAACTAGTGTTACCATCACCATAAGTAGACCGACTGAGGTCTCCTTATTACTTTTAGTAATTATCTGGCTTTTATCTAGACTGGAAACAGAACTTCTCAACGCGGTATATAATGGTCTTTAATTAAAGAAATGAATGTTTTTAATTTGGTTAAATTAGTTTTAGCACAAAATAATTAGTATGGTCGCAGTATCCTGCTTCACTGGAAGCTATTTTCACTGTTAATATACTATTCTTATTCTTTTATATCAAATCATAGAATCACCTAAAATATTAATGCTTAAAATATTATTTATTTGTTACAAAAATTATAAAGTTTTTTGTTCTCTTAAAAAAATGTAAAATTTTAAATTTAAATAAATCGCACTGAAGATCCAATGAAATTACTATGTTTCCTGAGATTACCGATAATATCAAATGTTTCTATATCATTATATGTTATTATTATTATAAAATTATTTGATTAAAAATAATGATAATATTTAAAATAAGATAAATTTAAAATGAATTCATTAAATCCATAAAAGCAAATAAAAAAATATTGATAATACTATAATAATTTCAGAAATATAACACGAAAATATTTATAATCTCAAATAATAATAAATTGTTTTCAAAATTCCGTTTTAACCTTCGGGATTATTGCTAAATTTATTGGTTTTACCTTAAATGCAAATTATTACATTCCAATGCACTCTTCCTTATCTTTTGTTTAGCTAATGAATAAAATATTTAATTTTTAAAAATCAATTAATCATCAAATAAACAATTATAAATAATTATTGCTAATTAAAATGCTTTTTGAATTTATATTATTTATCAGTTTTTTTTTCTGTTAAATTTTGTGAAAAACAGCAATTGAAGAATATTCAATTGAATATTTAAAATCGCATATAGACATTTCCAATGCTTAAATAACATTTCTGTCTCTATGCTGTAATATACTTTGCATGCCATTAGTGTTGCCACCCACGAAATTTGATGCTCAACTCCAGCTAAGCGAAATGTGCCATTGACAAGAAACAACAAATTAAGTTCATTATTCGCACTTTTAAATTTTGTGTACAATACTTGCTTTTACTTATAATGAATTAATAATATTGTGATATTTCTTTGTTTTTTTTTTGCTATTTTTCAGTCACTAATAGCTGCAATTATAATCTCTGTTAATTTGTAGATAGTTAAAAAAATGTGTAGATAGTTATGTGCGAGTACTTATACAATATATAAAGAGTACGGATTAAAGAAGAAGCTTGAGGATAGTTAAGATTTCAGCCAACACAGTAGCGGATTTATATTGAAATGGCATAGAATTCAATTTTAAATTAATCTCATTTGAACTTACTTAAACAGTAGAAATTAAGCAGTAGCATTTCATGAATCCGAGAACGACGTATTAAGTTTTTCAGTTTCTGTATGATATTAACTGTGTTGAAACGAAGATTGTAGAAACTTACTTAAACAATATGGTTAGAGTCTTACATATAAAGGTGTAAATAGCATATTGTGCATATATAAAAGTTAAGTAGAATTTTAGGTTTTGATTTCTCCGATTTTTTTTATTTAAATGGAGTTAGTGTTTATAACACTTATTATTTACTGATCTTGTAGTTTCGAAACGGAGTAAAATTTGCTAAACATATATTTCGAGTGTTCTATTTATATCTCTAGTAGTCACTAATATATAATTATCTAGAATACTTACATTCTTGTTAAAGCAACCAGTTTTTATATTTTTAATCACCATTTTGTTTTGGAAGATTTGCTGTTCTTTATCGTAGCTTTACGTAGATAGAGTTCTTACGTAGAGTTCTTACAGTTAATATGCAGCTTTCTTTTCTCCATTTGCAGGATAACAGCTACAAAGACTTTGTAGAATATTGGTAAGGTAGTGGATTTTGCAAACCAAATTTTTCAGATAAAAACTATCATAAATTTTATGTATAGAACATTTTCGATTATCAATAAATTCGCTAAGGATTTTCAGTAGTTAAAGACCACATTACTAAGTATTTGTGTTGGAAATTAATTGAATATATAATAAAAAAAAATTGGTAATTCATATTTTAATTTTTTAAATCCGCCACTGCTTTGTTTATAAGAAACAATCTATTTATGTTGTACAGTTCATGTTGTTGCTGTTATTATTGCATTTAAAAACACATTAGAAAAGACGCGTCTTCAACTTTAAGATAATTGGCTTTACACTAAAATTGTTGTCGGCAAAGAAGTTCAGATTCTGAAAGGTTTGTTGTTGTTGTATGATTATTGTACAGAAAAACATAAAAAGTATCTATCTGCTCAAACACGTAATTAAGTCAAATTATATTAAATTCGTTTTTAATTAAACTCACAAATTTGAAGTTTGTGATGCGCTTTGAAGGTGTTGAAGTGCGATTTATTATTTTATTTTGAGTTTTATTATTATTCTCAAATTATTTCCGATTCTTTTATCTTATTTTTGTAAACTATTTGAAACCAATTTTAAACTTGTAATTTGAAGTTTATTACTTATATATGTTTTTTATTTTCTTTTCTTTTTGCAGGTGAGTACGCGTACTTGAACAAGAGATTTGAACTCTAATTTGTGTGGATACAATGGACGGTTTGTTGTCGTAGACTTGAAAAAGGCCGCTTAATGCAAAAATTCAAAACATTAATATTTAAATGTTTATTAATAAATAATTTCAATTATTAGGATAGCGAATTATGTGGTTGAACAAGGTTTCTGTTAAATTAAAGCAACCAAAAGTTTTGACGGTAAAGTTTGAAATAGAAATTTATTGAAGATAACACCTTAACCTAATTAAGCAATTAAAATTCAAAATCATAATCTTCGTCTAAATTAGCAGCAACAGCACCTTTAAAAGCCATAAAAGCCGTTAATCACTAGCCACATCTTCGACTAAACTAGCTAAACTTCAGCAACATACAGCAACAGCCGTAACAATAACAATACAGACTTCATCTTCATCATCATTATTCAGATTGTTGTGCTATATTATAGAAGTCAAGTTTACTTAGGAACCAAAGTTAGCAACCATATTTTTAACTATACAATACAAATTTTAATTGCGACCAAGAAGCATTTGCAGTAGAAGACATGGCTACTGACGTGGTTTTAGATGTAGTTGCAGATACAAATGCAAAAAGCATATATTTTTATATGAAAATCAAAGTAGACATGCAAGTTTTGGTATAAAATAATTTGTATAGTTGCTTTGACGACAATAGAAGTCAGCAAAACACTGCCGCAGCGCTAACCTTGTCACTTGCAAATTTGGCTAATCTGCACGGTATTCGCAGTCAGACTGAGATGGAGACACGAGTTTTCCGTGCTATTTTTCTCATTTATTCAACACCTTGGCAGCATCCTGTCCATATTTTATATTTGCGAGTTTCTACTTGTGACGTGCAGGCATAAATTGATTTCTTTGCGTGGATCGCATGTATCTGCAAGATTATTAAAATGCAATTTATGTACACGAATTTCATGAAGTTCCCATCTTTTGCGTAGTTGTTGTTGTGGTGTTGATGACATAATTTTCGTTTGTTAATTAAATGCGATTAAAAGTGTATTATTGTTAAATTCATGGCAGGTGCTTTACGGCATAAGACCTAAGTAAGTGTCTTTACTTACACATGTTTTTTCAGCTGCTCGAAATTTTTTTCCACTTCTTTTAACTGAACTAGTTGCCACTGTGTTATAACTTGCGTGTGGCTAATCAAGTTCTTATATTTTCTAAAATAGATGAAAAAACTGCCGCATTAGTTATAAGTTCTGATCGTCTTTGAATTATAATTGGTTTCATATACCGTGAAAGAATATAGTTCTTTAACAACTATTTTAACAGTCAACAGGGCCAGGTGCTCGTTGGTTGCAGTTGCAGGCCATTAGATAAATTCTATGTACCTCAATTAGCGATTTTTCGCCGTTTTACTACCACATTCCTCGCAAGAACCCTAGTACAAAAGAGTAGAGACTAAATCCATCCCTCCAAATTTAAGTAATTTAATAAATTGTTCGTCTTCACCAATGAACAATCTGATAAACTATCAAAGAAGTATTTTCCTACGAACCTATATCTTCTGAACGTCAAACCCAGGCATTCACAGAAAAAATGTATTATGGTTTCTTTCTCCTGCGGGTTTCCATGATTTCTGCAGTGATGGTTATGGGGGATGCGCAGTTTCTTCTACTGAGCTTCTACACACTAATTATATCTGTGATAACTTTTAACAAAATGATTATAACTAAAAACAAAAATTTCAAAAATTTAATCAAATGAAATATCCGAAGTATTTGTTGTTACTTTTTGTATAATTTTGACGCGATTGACAGTAATAAGTCAATTTCCTCGTTTGTTGATTTAGATATGTTCTCCTTCAGATAAAGTTCGAAATAAGTCACCATTTTACTGAAATATGTTTCCAGTGCCTGCCTACAAGGGTGGAAAGAGGAAATCCTGAAATGGTTTAATGGATTGTAAAGTTTCTATCAATAACGTTTTCGAAGAACTATATTTATCCTTGATCTTATACGAAATTATGCCATTCTGTTATGAACAATAACACCTTTAGTACTTGCCATGCAAAATGCCACACCACGTGAGGAACAGAGCGTTTCTGAACATTTTCTGAATACTGAGTTTTCTTAAATATGTAGTTTTGCTTATTTATAAGCCTACTTTTTAAAAGTGCGCTTCGATAGTCATCATTGAATTTTTCAAAAATCATTGATAATTTTTGGCGATTTAGAACTGTTTTGCTGTTTGTAAATGTTGAAACGGTTGGATTAATTAGATCTTTTAACGGTTTAAATACAGATATTTATTCAATCTTGCGAATCGTATAAACGGAGTAGAGTCAACTGAGTTAAACATCGCCATGTTAATGTTTGAGGATTATCCGCAACTCTAGCTCGAAGTTCCATTAATCCCTGCTTTATTCCCCTTCGTTATTTCATATTTTAGTGCTTTATGTTAACACTTTTCTGCTCAGTAGTTTTTTTAATGCATACATTTAGTGCGAGAGTGAAGTGAAGGCGCTTACTCATATTTGATGTTTTAAAATTGTATTTCATTGAAACATAAAAATATGAAAAAATAAGTGAAAGTAAAGTCACTTTAGTAAGTAATATTATGTATGGTATTTTTAAATAAATGTCTATTTGAAAAGATACATGTAAAATATTTTACTGTGAAATTGTAACTGTATACAATCCAAGTATTTTATCTTAAATTAACTAAGATATTAAATTAACTATATTCCTATTTTATTTTTTGATACTTTTTTCATATCGTCGTGTTGTGCATTTTATTCTAAGTAACCACAAAGCATTATCTCCACAGTGATAGAGAATTGATAAAATTTTCATATAATTGAATACTAAATTGATCATAGAGCTCGGATGCAAATCCATCTTCGTTGTTGTTATGATTTAAGCTAAATAAACGATTTGCTGTATTTTATCTTTTGGAGTTTATACCCAAATCACATCACAAAGAATCGACGGCTATTTTGCAACAACTTCATTAGCTGGAATAATAATTTTGTAAAATGCTTCGCATGATTTGTGTCTCCATTAAAAAATGCTAATGTCGTTTTAATACTAGAGTTGCGCTATAATTTCCAGAATTGATATATTAAGAAAATGAATAAATAAACTAAAAACGCTTACGCTTGGTTTTATATGGAAGTCAACATAAGACAACTAAACCTGCTGCTGTCTGTGCAGAGTAAAACACTTTTCCACCCATTACTAGAAACCAAGTTGAGCAACCAAACCAATTCTAATAGTAATTTGAAATGTAAATAAATTAAATTTAATGCCGACTGCATTTCGCTGCGATGCCTGCCTGCATGCCTGCCTGCCTTGCAATTTGCATTCGCTTCGATTTAGCATTTGGAATTGCAATTGCATTAAAGTGCAACGTTGCAAGTGTGGCTGGTTCTAAAGATAAATTGAAAAAAAAAAAGAATTATAATAATAAAACACCTACGGCTTAGTGTTTTATTTTTTACTATTAAAATTTCATTTTGTCAAGGTAGTATACGGCTTGCAGCTAGATACGCTAATAGTTCGCTGGAAGCCAACTGCCAACTGCCAACGCCGAGAGCAAAAATATGCGAAATTTTCACAAATCAAGTTTATCGCGTCATCACCAACAGAACAAAGACTGAAAGGTTTCACTTCAGCACTACAATTGTTGCTGATTTGACAATGGCTGACGCTGTTCCAGCCTCCGACTGCAGGTACAGCTCCGAGTTATTATTAGGCGTAATTTGCAATTTTTAAGCAGAAGAAAGCTTGGCTTGAATTTGAAAACTAGTGAAATTCATTTCGGGCTCCTACGAGTTGTGGATAGCTTAGCCTTCGTTTCTGTAGATATTAAGGTTACTCATTTGCACTTATGTATCGTAAAAACACTACCAAAAAACATTGCCTGCTCACATCTCCTGCACTAGGTCAGTTGTTAAGTGCCTAAATTTCTCTACGGTAAATTATATTCATAGCTGGGAACATTAACAAGTACTCGGTGAAGTACTCGATTTTTTAAATACTTTGTAAATTTCCACTAAACTCTTCTGAACAGTAAACAATTTAGAATATTTCCTTCAAAACATTATTGTCTATAACCCCATTAGTTGAGGTTCTTAGAGGCTAGGCGTTAGAACTTCTCTCGAAAAGACAGATTGGCTCACCTGCGAGATACCAGTTGCAGCAACTGCAGTTATAGCTGCTATTGCTGTTGCAGTGCTGTTGCAATTACTTCGCTTAATTGCATTTGTTGTCTGCTGTCAATTTCAGTTTATGCCGTTGTTGGCAGTTGTTACAATTAAATTGTTCCATTATGCAAATTTCTGGTTGAGTTTGATTATTAGTTTCGTACTTTTGCTTTCTAGCCAAGTGGCCAAGTGTGGTGCTGCAAAACTTCTGGAAAATTTCATATTCCCAGGCGATTTTCTTAGAAAGTTAAAGATTAAATTTAATTGCACAAGTGCGCAGCTTGATTTGCTGATAAAATTGTTTGCATTTTTTCAATTTAAAAGAAATTTAAATAAAAATTCTAAATTATTGCAATTTTAGTGCAAGGCAGATAAGATCTGACAACATACTTTAAATTGCTAATAATTTAAAAGTTTTTGCATAAATTTTAGATTAGAAATGAAAGTTGATTTTTGTAAATTATTTTATAAGCGGTTTGAGTGCAGTAACAAAACTTAGAGATTAGTACTTTACAATGAATTTAAGAATTTTTTGTTAATCACTTTCTAGTAGCTGATCTTGTATCTATTCTTTACCTGCAGAAATTTTTGTGTGCTTTCAGAGATCATAAAATTTTTATTGAAAAATTATTGTAACAAAGTTTAAACGAAAAATTATAGAAAATCATTATAATGGAAAATATTTCGCTATTTTTTGTATCTAACTTGAGAAGTTATGATTAAAAAGTCGCTTTAGGTAGGATTGATTGGCGGTTCTAGATTATGGAATTCACTTAAATTATAATAGGCAATGTGGAATTTGGTATTCTGACTACTTAATCATTTGTTAGTTCAGGAGCTGTTGTAGAAAGAAGACATTTTTAGAAACTATGCATTACTAAAAACCTTCCGTCAAATTTAAATGAATTATTATAAATTAAATTTATACTTAATGTTTGGTTTTAATAATGTGTCGGACAAGAATGAACACTGTCACCTACAGTTTTGGTCATGTCAAGATTGATTGGCTCTTGTTCAAGATAAAGCTCTCAATTTATCTCATTGAAATAAAATGGGTTTAAAAGATTTTGAGCTCAGTCCTTCATTACTAAATTATACCTTAGATAATAAATAAGGTTGACTACTTGAAGGAGGAATCAATAAATTCCATTATTATAAATTTTGTTCGGCGTATTTTTTTAGTATGAATCAAATAATTTATAGATATTTTGTCTGCAACTTAATAATAAAAAGTTTACAGTAAATTCATTAGAGAAATAAATTGGATAGTTATGATAAATTATAAATGATTTTAAAATAATGTGTTATTTTAGGTTACATACTGGAAATTTTGCTGATCTTGATATGAAATTCATTTTCATATATAATGAAAAATATTAAAATATTTAATATTTATTTTATTTATTATTAATTTATGTTTTGTTTTTCTTTTGTTCTGCGTCGTGTTTGTGTGTTTATATAATATTTCTCTATCATTTTCTATTTCAAAAGTCAAGTTCGTTGTTTAAGTCTTTTGTCTGCACATTATTTGACTCAAAGTCTCACAAGCCTACAGTTCACGCATATTTTCGAAAATAACAATTATATTCTGTTGACAAAATAATAATAATGTAAAAATAATAAAAATAAAAATATTTTTGCAAAACAAACAAAATTTGTTTGCTAATAAAAATAGTGTCAGCTTGAGAGTGGGTGTATCACATGTGAAATGTTATGCTTGTCATACCTAAAAGAGTAAAGTATGACTAAATTTTGACATAGACGAAGATGTATAAAAATTAAATATGTTGTCAGACTCTACAGTCTCCGTAGTTTTTCAAAAGTTTTTTATTATTTCAAACTATGAAAACGTTGCCCAAATTCAAATTGCCTGCTAATAAGCAAATCCAAATTATATAGGAGTGAGTTCTGTTCAAGTACAAATGTGGAGATGTTTGCTTTTCCCAGCATTTCAATGGGCCTTAATGAAATCCGAGCAAATACAAACAATGCCCCATCAAATAGTAAAAACCGTCTAATGACTAAATGACTTTATTAAATCTTTAAGAAAACCATTGTTTACTTAAAACAAATTGAGTCATTTAAGCCAAATTAAAATGTAAACAATTTACATTTAAATATGTTATTATTTATATATATTAATATAAAAGGTTTTTATTCATAAGTAATAATTTTCACGTGCTCAAAAGAATGAAATAAAAAACCATGGAAAAATGAGCGCTAATATTTACAACCATAAATGCGTCTTAAATCTGCCGAGGTTTCAACCTCGACTCAACATGCGGGTATACATACACACATAATAAATAAATCGTAAGCACAAAACTATATAATACAATGAACTGCTGGAGATAACATTTTAAAGATCTACCCAATTGTTAATAAGAAAAATAATATATGTCTTTTTTATTATTTGTAGCTGGAATTGAGACGCTTCATTTGGGAAGTTAACTTAGTACTAAGAATAAGTAGATACTTACATATTATATTATATTTGAAAATTGTTATATTAATTTTTTAACACCGTTTTCCTTTGTAATTTCACTTTTGTCTGTTTAATTATTATAGCTTCTTTTCTGTATTGAATATATTATTCACAATATTTTTATGTATGTATTAATCTAGCTCAAAAAGTACCTGGATTTTGTAAATAAAACATAAATTTGTGTTTTATTGCAAATTTATTTTGTCTCCTTCAAAATATGCTCCTTTTGAAGCGATACACATATGTCAACGCTTTCATACACTTTTCGTAGGCCCGTGCATGTGTGGCTTTTAGTTCCTTCGACAAATTCCCTTTTACCGATTTAATCGACTCAAAACGCTCACCACGAAGGGGCAATTTGAGTTTCGGGAACAGGAAAATTTCGCCAGATCTGGCGAATATGGTGCCTGAGCAAAGACAGTGGTCCCGTGTTTGGTCAAAAAATCGCGTACAACAGGAATTTTCCATAGTAAAAATCGCTAAATGCACTTGAGGTAGTCTCACATTAACAGCTGCTGTAAACAAACTAATTGAGAGATGGCGCCCAAATTTGTACCATATGTCAAGAAAGGGTGTATCAACATAACAAAAAAAAGGGCTATTACTTAAGGAGTAGCTAACAAACAACAAAATCCGGATACTTTTTGAGCAGAAGGTATGCCATAAATATTCATTTTTGCTCTTTTGTTTCCACGAGTATCTTAAAACCAGATGTATTCATACTGACCAAATAAAGAGGTCAGTACGTCTGACCTCTTTATTTATTTACAAGTACGTCTGTCCAATACAGACGTACTTGTAATTGCAAATCTGTCAAGCCATTAAGATTGCTCTTTGCAGACATAATGATGAATGAAATTTGTTCTTTGCTTTTATCAGTCGATGTCGTAATAAATTTTATATTTATTATACTTACAACTGGTACTTTTATCACATTAGTATGTGTACTAAATTATATTATGTAGTTGTCAAGTATATATTAACTTAATAGTGTAAGTCAATAAATATTATTGCCAAGTTGACATTAAATATTGAAAGTTTGTCGCTACAAGTCGCTACTCTCTGTCTCAACCTGTACACATTTTACTGGTTGTTTTGTTTTTGCAAAGTTACAACAAACTTTCTCGCATGCCAGCTTATTGCATGCTAGTAGCCTATACCATTTAGTATGTATCAATCCGATAGAACTACTATAAAAAACAACAAATATTATAATTTCTTGTTGATTTTGTTGTTGTTATTATTTGCTTTTTAATTTGACTATTTTTATTATGATGACTGCTATTTTGGCACAATTCAATTGGGTGTTAAGTTACTTCCCGTCGCACTGCGCCGCTATAACAAAGCTCCAAACGTTGAGTAGGTAGAGCAAGTAGCTTGCGAACATACACGCACACATTCATTTACATGCGTATATGTAGATAATTTGTATAATTGTGTTGAATTGTTTTGGTGTCTGCTATTTGCTGTTGTTGTTTGTGTTGTTGTTATTTTGTTTTTATTTATTATTTGTTGTTGGGGTTGTTGTTATTCTCAAAGGCCGCAGTATGCCGCACATTTCATCTCAGCCAGTTTCAGTCAGGTTCTTTGAGCTGACTGCTTTGGGTGGCTTAAATTGGCCTTTGTGAAGTGATTTTTATTTTGTACACAAAAGCAGACAAAAACGCGTTCAATATTTCGGAACTGAGCCAGCATAAAATTACGAAAAATCTGTGTTTATCTTTAATGTTAATTAATTAAAAATTAGCTACTAAGATAATGTTGACTTAATTATTGAAATTAAAACGTGTTAATTACTTGTGCAAAGATTACAAAATTAATGTAAAAATTTACAAAATTCATTTGGAATATAAATAGAAAGATTAAGTTAATGGAAGAAATGCGTAAAAAATTGATTTTAAATTGATCATTTCTCGCAAATGAAATTAAATATTAAAATAAATTTTAAAAATTATTAATAAAATAATTAAATATTTGTAAAGCGACCTTGAACTTTTCAAATAAAATTTTATCTTTAATTATTTGGCGTTTATAAGTGTCAATGTCGGTGATTTGGTGGCTTTCAATTGATTTCAAATGAAATTAGCATCATTAAAATCAGTGAGTTTGGTAAAATTATTTTGTATCTCAAACGAAACGAAAATCTTGAATATTAAAATTAAAATTTACATAAATGCAAATTTAAATAACTTTAGATGATTTCAGTGCAAAAATAGAAACAGAAATCTACTGCTGAGTGTGAGTTTACCTTTTACCACCTCTGCAAAAAATGCACTAAAGCAGAAAAGTTGCGTATGCAACCCACGCAACCAAAATTCAGCTCTAGAATCGAAAATCAGGTATTTAAGATACATTTTCATACACGTTTGCCTTAAAAGTTAATTATCTCAGCTGCGAATTATGTAAATATATTTTAGTAATCCATTGATTAATTGAAAAAAAAACTTCAACCCATCTTGTTTTATTCTGCTCTTCCTTCCGGAATTTTTGCGTCTCGAATTCGCAATGAAATTAGACTCAGCATTTTTTGCTTGAAAATAAGTAGCCACTTTTTTCTATCTCGATTCGCATTTAATATTTAAAATAATTTTTATAAAATAAGCATTGATTTGTATTTGTATCTGTTAAAACGAGTTTGGCTCCTAAATCCTCGGTTTTGTACCGTTCAATTTAAGTCGATCTTTAACGCTTTTAACGATTGCGTCATTTGCTCTCTAAATATTTTAATTTTGTCATTATTGAATATTTTCATATATAAGTTTCGTTCTAATGAAATTTTTTATTCATTTAAGAATATTTTATTCACTATTTTTTGCAATTAATTCCACTTGAGTTTGTATTGCAAAAATATTTGCTTTCATAGACAAATGAAATATTGAAAACGAGTTTAAAAATCCACTTTGTTAAGAGTTTTAAGAAAATGCGCAAAACCTTTCACAAACCGATAGATTTATAGATCGGATGATGATATTTCAATTAAATTATTTTCATTTAAATAGAACATACATATGTGAAAACATTTCGCGGAGAGAAAATGAAACAAGTATAAGCACCAAATATTATTATTTATCTATAAAGGAACAGTGATATACTCCTAACTTTGATTTAAAGATGTCTTGCAAATTTTTATATTGGCAAAGTTTCGTAGTCTTTAGGTTTAGGTTTTTTAACCCGAAATAATCTTGTATTGCAAACATCTTCATAAACTGAATATAACGTTACACTATTTATGACCATCAACAAACACATCTTATAGAATGTTCAGACTTACGTTATTGTTAACGTGTTGCTATAACTTCGACATTTATATTAATTATAATTATTAACTTAAAGATTCATCGAAGAATCATATTTGACAATAGATGCTACACCGATCTTAGTAGCTAATTGATAAGTAAAACCGGTTCCAGATAAACGAAATTCTACAAGTCTCTCATGAGATATAAAAGCTTATGCTTTGTCCAATACTTAAAGAGGGCATTAGAAGCATTATATAGAAAAATATCTTTAAAAGTTAATGTTCAGTTTTGTAACGGGTATTGAATTAGATAGAATGCTAAGCTGTATTAGCTGTACCGTTAATTGTACCATGAATTCACTATGAATTAAAATCAGTTTCACTCAATTAATCAAGTTTTTCGAGTGGATAAAAATATAAGGGTTTAAAATGCATTTGATTGGGTAAATGACGTCCACAATTTTGGTGGAAGGATGAGGTGACTAATGATATGGAAGCACACTACTTGTACTATTAACTCGCGACAGTCAGTTTCTGATTGAATGGGTTCAAGGAGGCAGATTTACTTATTGCCAAAATATGACGAAAATTCTTTACCCACAATTGTTTTAAATTTAATTTCTGAAAATCATATTTAATGACATCTTGTACATTTGAATTTGATATCTTTATTGTACTATTAATTGCATTAAAACTTTTAATTAAAATAATTCATAGATCCCTCCTGCCTTTGTTTCTAGCTATGTGCATATTTCCATAATTAAGAGTTATTTGCGTATAAAATATGTGCAAGATATATAAAATATTTTTATGATATAATATAAATATATTCACTTATGTATTTTATTAAATTTAACATATGTTAGGTGTCTTAAATTTAAGTTTGATGAAGTCAAATAATAATAAAATTAACACATATACAAATTATACTAATATTAAAGAAAATATCCAATGCAATAAATCTTTAAGAATCTTTTCAATTCATATGGTCCGATTGGTTCATTGTTCAGAGTACTTTTGAAAATTTTAATTATTGGTTTGATTGACAAGAAAAAATATTCATAGTAATTTTATTTTTAAACTGTATGAGGAATGTATTTATGTATTGCTAAGGAGATAAGATAAAGAGAAACTGTTGACATTGCTGACAGGATATGTAGTAAATTGTAGATAACACATCGAATTGATATTAACACAAATATTTTTTAATTAACCAGAGATAAGCTTATTAACGGATTGAAGTATTTATGTATTCTACTTTATCTCTCAGTCAAATTCAGTTTTCCCACTAATCGGCAGATAAACTGCAGTATTTCGCCTTACTGCTTTGAATAAGTCGCGCCTACAGTTTGTTAGTTACACGATCTTCATGGCTGAGATAAGGTGAGGTGTAGCATCGATAAATAACAACAATTTACATTATTCATAAATATAGTAACAAATTGAATTTGCAATGTGAATAAAATATAACTGCAATATTTGCAAGATCTGCATTAAATCAATATAAAATTTCAAGGATAAAATTAAACAGATTGCAATTACACTCCTCCCATAGTCAAGGACATTGAAAATATTTTAGTATGTATGCAAAATTGTTGCAGTTGTTAACTTAAAAGATGACTGGCCGCCGATTAACAACACCAACAGCATTTCTGTTTTGCAGTACTTGTATTAAGTACCCAATTGATTCCATTAACAATTCCTGGAAGACTGCTTTTCGCACGAGTAGCGCATGAATGTTGTCTGTTCTTTACCGCGTAGTAATTTGGATAATCTTCTCAGACTGATTGTCTGCACTGACTTTGCGGGTTTGATTGTTGCGTTCTGTGATTGCTTGATTCTGATCATTTTTGAGTTAAATTTTAACTCTTACATATTCAAAAAAAGAAAAAAAATCAAAATTATTTTTAGAATGTTTTTTTTATTTTGAATTTTCATTCAAGTTTTCTAGTTGTATGTTAGTTACCAAGAATTTAAAAATGAACTACTATAAATTATTACATTTCAGGTGGCAATGATTCTTAATTACAAAGTATTATTTCAAAATTCAAAAAATTATACATACCTCTTTGTTATTGCAAATTATAATATTCTGGTATGTACCAAAAGAGACGAATGATAGCTTTTGGAAAAATCTGTCATAACTAGTTTCTTAGCAACATTATTGTTCCTTTATATTTAATTCACACTTAATAAAATCTGTTCTTAAAGGAACTAAAAAAAAAATAAGCTATTTAAATCTATTTTTGTACGCTCCCACAATCTGTCACACGCACCAGCCTAATCGAATTATCCATTAAGCTGCTGTGACTTTCCTGCCTTATTTTAAAGGTAAACTGCAACGATTTGCATTTATGTTAGCATCTCAGTATGAACAGCATTTACTGGCCAGCGCGCAATAGGCTATTACTAGAGAACTGATAAGTTTCCAGCGTAGACCAGACAGTGAGCCTCCATTTAAGCGTTTGAAGCTTAATCATTAAACATTTTTCGCAGGACTGTGCGCAGTGCCTTTGCTGCTGGTTGTCTACAGAATCTGTCAAACTGCTTGACATGCATGCATGTGACATGCATTTTAGCGTGTGTGATAACATGTCAACTAAGCAAGTTCCGAAACAAACTGACACAAAGACAAACTGCAGAAGAAACAACTTAGCACAATCTTAATAAGACTGATTGGAAACTAATGTTGAAATGCATGTACACAAATAAAAATGCAATTAATTCTCACTGAATCCTGCAGTTGAGTAAATATTTTAGTCACAGTCTTCCACTTTGCTACTTTGTTTATAATTCTCGTTCGGATGCTGCGTTAATTGCATTTATTAGTTCGCAATAGTTGGCTCTGATAATCCACTTTACTCGAATCAAAACAATGCTGTAGCGATAGATAGTTATTTAACATATCTCATGAAGAGTAAAAAGCAGTATTGTGAATTTTTAATTTAGATTATTATCTTCCAATTAGGCTCTTGGAGTATCATGCTAATTATAATGCCAATTATTGGAATGAATTATTTGCATAATATTCTTTAATGTATTCTATTGACTTTCTTAGGGCATAAAGTTAAGTGAGTGATTTCAATTTACTTACGACTACACAATTACCATAGTACACGAGTACTAGGTATATAACTTCTGTATAAATGAAGTATTTTTTTATTCAATTGTGTATTAACCCTCAATACAAATTCAAAATAATGACACAAACTAAGAGTTATAAATTTTAACAAAAATTATTAAATTATATAAATTATATAAATTAAAAATAATGACACCAACTAAAAGATACAAATTTTGATAAAAATCTGCTTTAAGTTGCAATATTTATTGTCAATCTAGTCACAGACTATCAGAGCAGAGCAGAGCAGAAGTGTAGGCGTTACAAATCAAAGGAATGTGCCAAAATGTCAAAATACGAAATATATTGTTTAAAGATTAAAATAAATTAAAAAAATAAATAACTTTAAAAAAAATGTTTTTGAAAATCATAAAAATCAGTTAATGGAAATCGTTTCGACAGAGATGATCTCACACTGACTTCAAACTGCTATCACAGCCAAAAACACGCAGCAAAATCATATAAATTTAAACTTTTTTGGACATTATTTGAAGTTAATTTATTTTTTGGAGCTGGCGCTGGTGGCGTTGATTATGGATAATTTTGTTTTGTTTTTTTTTTTTGTGTTTGATTTGGACTTGGATTTGGTAATTTTGCTGCGCTTGAAGTTGAGATTGTTTAATACAAACATAAATAAATTTCAAAGCACAAAAAACAGAAGAAAAGTATAAGTGAAGCAAATTCGCAAATTTGAATAATTTAAAGTTATTAATTTAAATTTTCTTGAAGGGGGGTCGATCAAGGAAAATTTATATATATATAAGCTTAACTCTTAATGCAAAATTATTATGAGAGTTGAAAGTTTCGCTTCAAACCGGCACCTAAGTCAAAGAAACAACAATTAAATTAGATTTGCTTATAGTTTTTCATTTCAATGATAATATTAATTAATACATAATTTAATTTTATTAAATTTATTTTATATTATATTTTTATAACATTCATTTTAGTGTATTGATTGGCTTTAGTCAGTATCAATTTCAAAATATATAATCTTTTATAAATTTGAATTGCTATGTGTGGCAAATATTATTATATATTAAGTATACTACAATATATTATTATTATTATTATGTTGAGACTAGTTGAGTCAGTGCACTTGAGCACTTTTACTCCCTACTAACTGCGAGGTTACTTCAAAACCTCTTTCTACGCCTTGACTGAATTATTGTTTATCACTTCAACAGTCTAAGCAATAACTGACCTCAGATCTGCATACCTCTCTGAGGACAGTCTAAGTAATAAGTGACCTCAGATCTGCTTACCTCTCTAAGGAGCCTGTAACCATTCTGAGATTCGATAACGCGGTGTTGGTAAGCTAATGCAGCATGGTATATCGTTCTAATGTACCATGGTACCTTGAAAAGTCTTCTCATAGCTTGGCTTTGTACAGCGAATAATAGTGTTTGAGGCCTTGCTAAACGCTACATATCTATATAGAAGTGACGGTTGATATGCTCTTAAAGTGTAAGGATAAATATGCTCTTATGTTGAGAGCATATTTATCCGAGTATAGCATACACGTACCATCAGCATATAACGCCAGTGTCGAGGGATCTAACATTGGACATTTGAATTATTTATTTAACTAATTTATTTTTATTTCAACAATATTCGATAAAGTACATATATAATTGATATATCGTATATAATATATAATGTATCTATATACAATCAGACATTTCCCCTTGTATGATCAATCCCTTATCTTCAATTACAGTGTATTATTTATATTTTAAAATTATAAATAATGTGAGATATGTTGTATAATTAATTCTATTCTTCTCCTAAAATAAATATTATAACATGAAGGATGTTGTATGGTGTTTATGTAAGCACATGTATACATATATATAAATATATATGATTGCATATATATGGTTAAGTATATTTAATAAATCATTATAATAAACAAAAGATGAAATACCCTGTCTAAGCCACTGTGAAGTCATAATCTTGTTGTGGTCCAATTTTCGGGCAATATTTTGGCAATACTTGAATTCATGTCTCCGAAACATGCAACAATTGACTTCGTTTTGCACTGTCTGCATACAATTCAAAGCAAACACAGCTTGAGGTGGTAATAAACTTGCTATTGTTCAATTTTTATTTATTTAAAATGCTTTAAATAATTGTCTTAAACGAATTTCATTGTAGTGGATTTTTATCTCAAATATAATGTATTTAAATCAAATATTTGCCTCAAATATAAACGCGAGTTTAAAAGAAAAGCGCCACAGGTGACCTATTTCGGAACAGTTCGCACACTTTCTTTGGACCTGAAATGTCACAATTTGTTGAAAAAAACCTATTTAGAGATATATTGTTTGTGTATTTTTAGCACAGCATTTTTTCTCTTTTAAACACTTCAACTTTTAATGCAACTTTGCAAATTTAAGCAAACTCATTGCATTTAACCACTTTTTATATATTTTATCTTGATTTTTAGATTTTGTTGAGCAATTAAAGTGCCAACCAAAGTGAATGTGATCACCTCTCAGGAGTACGATTTGCGATCTGTAGTCAGCAATCATGTAAGACTACTGCGGCTGAGCCATAATTTGCTTAATTAAACATTTTCATAAAATTTTCTATTTAATTAGTCGTTTTTGCTATTTCTGCTTAAATGTGAGAAAATTTCGCTTTCTGTTAAAGTCATAATTTTTTCAATTTATAGTCAATATTTAATTTATGCGTCTTTACATAAGAAACTAACGGAACAACTTGGTGTGGTTCATCACGAGCATTCACGCTACGTTCTCCAGTTACATGGAAGATTTTGACATCATTTTGTCATGTTCGTATATATAAATTAAGCTGTCCGAAGTCAAACAGTAGAAATCAAGAGTGAATAATAAATCAGCTGTTGTCAAGTTCAAAGACGAATTAATTGCAGTGAGGTTATTTAAATACGGAATGGGAATTGTTGAGACCAATTAAGACTGAAAATAAAAATAGCATTGCAACTCATTTAGGCTTTTTATTGAAATCCAAAATTTTTCTTTTACAAGATTTCGTAAGGTTTTCTTTGTTAAAGATTTATAATAAGATATATTAAAATATTCAGATGCTAATTTTTAACAAACATGTTAAATCACAGAAAAACTCTCAGAAAAACTTGAAGCTTCATTATCAAATTTACAATTTTGTCATTTATTAATCTATATATTTGTATGTTTTCAATGATGGCTTAAGAAATATAACACAAATTTAAAATGGATTCCTTTTACAAAAACTAGTTGAACATTTTAAATGAATCTAAAATAAAGTGATATCCAAATCAATTTTTAGTGCATATTCGTCGCAAATATTTAAAATTTACGTTTTAAACACAATTTTTAGAAATTGTACTTCAACAATTAAACTATAAAACAATCGTAACTGCTATTTAGACTTTACTTAGGCGCTAAGACGTAGATCTATTGCGATATTTTTCACATACACATAGTTTAAAACGGCTAGAGTGCATTAAAATAGTGTATTTGAATAGTGTATTTAATTCCTTCACTTTTGATTTCGGCCACACACTTGGAAAATGTATATATAGATATTTTACCGATTTCCCAACAGTGATATATTCATGAGCAGATGGATACATTTTTGTTCGTACAGAAAAGTAAAGACGAAAGGGTAAAATTGCTTTGTTTTTAGTCCTTTGTATCTTTTGAGGAAAGTAAGTAGATCAAGTATCGTGGTTATAATTCTATGCTTAATACTGAAAGCAATGGTCACATCATATTCTATTATTATAGTAAAAAATATCCAATAATTTGCAATAAAGCAGAAGTAAAGCTTATCTTAAAAAGTAATGTTGGGAATCATATTAGTTATTAATATTTTTGGAATCAAACACAAACAATGGTATGCTTTGTATTTGAATATTTTTTGAATTTAGTAAGTTTATTATCTTTATAATTCAGCTACATTGTACAATAGTTAAATATTATTTGCAGTTATAACTGCAAAACCTTTCTAAAAATTTACCATCATTTAATAGTCTATTATGATCAATGTAATGGCACGGTGTTCAAGTAAATTTCGATAGTCGTATATGTCATGGAATTTTTTTACTGTTATCTTGTGCTTTATCTTTATTTATTGCTATAGAAGCTAGTATTGATTATAACATTTAAGTCATGTTAAATTCAAAAAAAAATTTATTATAGTTAATTCGTACGTTTATGTTGGTAGTCTATGTAAATGTCAAAGTTATTACCAAAATCAATCAAATAAGAAATCGAAATATTGTTTATTACTTCCCATTAAATAGAACTTACTCACTGTATGTAGTAAATTCTTTTTGTTACTTTTTTTACGAGTAATATCCAAACCTTTATTTATAATACTATATTATTACAAAATATCAATTAAGATGGTCCCCTGTCAGTTTAAGCGTAAAAGTAATTAAAAAATGTTAATACTCGGTGTTCTGTTTGCGGGTATACACAAAACATAAGTAAAAAAAAAAATCTTAACAAATAAATAAATAAATGAAATTCTGGAGCCCAGCATAAAGCCATTGACAGGCGGAGATTGCCACAAAACAAAGGACTTAAGCGCCAAACTTTATGCTTGTGACACAATTTAGTGGTGAGGTTGAGTGCTTCCAACGCCGTTGCGATTGAAGTATTTTTCAATTAACAACGCGCACACCTCTTAAATATTATATCATGCAAATTGTTAACCTTTATTAAGTACTAATCAATAAGCACCTCATAAAATATCACAGATTTTCACAGATAATGCTGTGCGAATATACGAGTATGTACACAAATCATAGATTCAAATAATAATACAATACAACAAATTTGGCACAAAACACGCCCAAATGTCATTTATAGTTTTTAATATTTTTGCTCAATAATTAAATGTGTTAAATAAAAAAATGTATGTGGTGAGCTATAATCGGTTACGATGACTATTCAAGCTGAGATAAATTTATTGCGATAGATACTCTGAAATTGGATACATAAATAATTTATTACTATAAAGAACAATAATAGTTTCAAAAAGTCAAGTCAATGAACAGTCTACCACAATCGTCTGTTATCTCTTTAAATATATTTTTAAATGATCGATTAATTAAAGCTAAAATCATTCAAGCAATAGTCATTCGTGGTCGTTTGAATAAAATATTCTCCTAAAACTGTAAGTATTTGAAAACTTGAAGAAAAGTGGTAGAGGAAAACAAACTCTTAAGTATTGGAAAACTACGACGTAGCTGAATTGATATATAAATAAAAATGCCTTTGCTATTTGAGGAAAGTATTAAGATGAGATAGTTTTGATAACATCCCTCTATACCAAAGAACAGAAAATTTTTGAACAAAAAAAATTTTTTGAATATGGTACTACGTATAAGAAAGTAAATTCCATATTTCTTTGGTATAAAATCTAAGATCTGTTCTGCATTTTACTTTCTGCAAAATCTGTTTCCATCATGGCAATTGTTACTCCATTGATAGCTTAAACATCAAAGCAGTTTTTTTGTTATAAGCCTCGAAGCATTGTCTTGAAATAAGTAGCTCACAACCAAAAACATTGTATCTTAACGAAAAGTAATCAGCAATTTGCCAACTGGTAATAGCAAAATTTAGAAAAAGCCAGCCCACCTGATTTTTTAAAAGCGAATTTAACCTAAAGGCTACTAATAAGCCTAAGGTTACCCAAAATGTGCATTTATGATATTGTAATTGTTGTAATCTATGGCAAAATCTAAAATACAAGAAACATTGTAGAAATATTTCAAATCTGTTACTCATGTAAATATTGACAGCCTTTTAGCTGCATTAACAAAACAAAATCAAATATTTTTCAACTGTCAATAAATGTCGAGCTGAAATGACAAATCAATTGTTTTAAGCCAAATATTATACAAACTACAGAAATGTATCTAATTGAAGTCCGCGGTTTTAACATTCATTGCTTAAGCAACATTGGTGAAGTATCTTAAAAGCTTTCAGCAGAAATCAGAATTGAATGCTACATATAAAGGCAATTTTTTTTATTAATGGCCTTTGAAATTGAGTTGCTAGAAAATAATTTTTAAATTGAAGTAATAGAAGTAGAAACTTAAAATTTTGACGAAACGAATTAATTGCAAATATTTCAGAAGTTCGTTTCTTAAGCAAATATTTAATTGCCTTTCAGTAATACTAATAATAGGTAACTTAAACTGACTTATGATCAAACCTTGAAAGAAGAATTAGTCGCTCAAAGCAGTAAAAAAAGGAAACACCATAGGAAGAGATTTTGCTCTGAGCTGGAACAGCAACAAAAGGATGTACTAAAGAAGCAACGTCTAAACCGTGGAAAATATGATTATAATGAAATTGAAGTCTTTTACTATCATTAATTATTTTATGATATCAATACTAAGGAATTATAACACATGATAAACTTATTCTCTATCTACCTCTCCCTCTCTGCTTGCAAATTTAACTCTTGGAGTAATGAAAATTCTTGAATAAAGTAACCAAAAGGACTTTTACGGTCATTTATTTGAGTCTTTTATTCACATCGAAAATCTAGTCACCCAGTGACTCTCTCTCTCTCCAAATCTAGACACCCAGTGGATTTATAAAAGAGAACAACAACATTTTAACAAAGAGACAAAAACATTGTAGTAGCATTTTTGGATGGATTTTGTTATTTTATCAAATAACAGATGTGAGATAATGAAAGGCAAAAACAACAGCTGATTCCAAATCAAATTGCTTATCTTAGTTATAGAGGATGGCAAATGAATCTCTTGTTTTTACTATAGAAATAACTTTTCTTTGTCAATCAATGATTTTTTTATATAGTTTTATTAATAAATTAATAAAAAACCTTTGCGAATTATTGTACTATTTATGGATATGATCTGTGAATTTGATGAGTTAAAATTTTATTTTCTCAGCATAAACAATAAAATTATTATTAATATTCGTACACTCGCTTTTTTTGTGAAAATTTAAAACCTTATTAATAAAATAAAAAATTATTTTTTTTTAATTATAAACAAACATCATAATTTGCATTATATATTTTTCATTTGTCAAGTATTTGCAATAATTTTTAATATTTCACCACTAAAGTTTAATCAAAACAAATGAATAAAACATGAACAAATTATATAAGCAAATATTATAATAATTTTTCATTTAATCCCGAAATTATAAATTTTAATTTTTTAAGACGACTGTTTAGCATTAAATCAACTTCTTATTTTTTTCTATTATTTTTTTTTTTACAAATAAAGTTGTCTCCACAATAATTTGTTAAAAATTGTTATTTTAATTTTAAAGTTAAGTCTTCCATTCTTCACACTTTTTTTTTTGGTGGAGGTTATTAACTTTGGTTTTATTTAATATTCATAAACAAGCTTTATCTCTTTAGTTCTCAAAAACTGCTGACATATATTTTTGTTTTTGTTTCGCGTAATTAATATAATAGATGGACACGTTTAAAGTTATTTAATTAATTTTGTTAAATAATAGATATAGTAAATTTACCCCTATACGTATTAATGTTAAAGTTTTTATTAATTTTTAAAACATCTTAAGCAATTCTTTTTATTTTCTTTAATGACGTCATTAATATGTCACATAAAACGCACCTGAAGCCTTGCAAGGTGCAAATTTCGTTTTAATTGAATTTAACAAAAACACTTACGACTTCAATTGAATAAGAAGTGTTGGAACAAAAAACGGATGAATTAAAATCCATTTTTGTAACTCATAAGTAAAGCAGACAAGCACAATCGAAAAAACTCATATATCGAAATGCTAACAGACACCGTAAAGCAACTGCATCAACAAATAATGCTGCACTTTTGCAGTTTTGCATTTTTACAACACTGCGTTGCACATAAAAAACTAAAACAAACAAAACTGTCAAGTGGCAATATGTGTCAAGGTAAAATGTTGACTGGGTTGGTTGCCACCGATTGCCATAAAACTGCACAAACCCAAAGCAAGCTTTAACATAGAGAACTGAAGTGAGCTGAGCTAAACATGTTCATCGTTCATCGTTCATCGTTCATCATCAACAATGCAATGATGAACATGTTTAGTTGAAGCTGAAACTCTTAAGAGTAGGCACTGCCACCATCCATTGCCAGCATTCATGAATCTGACCATTTTTGTGTGTTAAGGCAAGAATTGCGAATGTTAAAATACAATAAAAAAAACAAAAAAATAAAAACAAAAACAGGAAAACCCAAATTGGAAACTAGGCTCAAAGCCTGTCGCGGCTGCTCCATGCCTTATTGTTCGAGTTGGTGTTGAGTTAAGCGCCGATTTGGTTTGAAGTGAAATTGAAATTTATGCTAAATAACTGTAAATATTGTTGCAGTAGTTAAAAATTGCCACCAGTAACTACAGACACATTTTTATGTTGAAATTTATGTAATTTTCTTTAAATGCTATTGGCTCAAAATGTAAAGAAATTGCAGTTATTTTCTTATTTCGAGAAGATGACGATGACTTACTAACTTACTTACTAAAAAAATCATTTCACCTCAAAGTGTTTAAATATTTTTTTTACCTACATTTACTCGTTTGTTATAGTTTCTTTTATAGTAGCTAAAAAGTATAAATCATCAGAGTATGGGATTCTAATGGGCTACAAATTAGTAATAATAAGCAAGGACAAACAGAAAATGTCGATAGACTTAATATTTAGAGAACTAAATTCATCGAATCCATAGATAACAACGCATATAGCACAATGAGTAAAGCTACCTCTATTCTATTATATACATTGTGACCGAAAGGTTTTCGGAGGTTCTCATTTAAAATTCGCGCGCTGTATATTTTTCGATATTTTAAGTTTATGTAGTTTGGCAGCACTGTCCTTAATTACTATGCCAAAATATGAGCGCGATCTGTCAGACAGTTCGTTTACGGCAGCTGTTGAAACCAGTTCACCTCAGTAGTGCGTTGCGAAAAAAACAATGGAAAAAAATATTGAACAAAGAGTTTGCATCAAATTTTGTTTTTCGAACGAAATTTCGTGTGCAGAATCGTTGCGAATGCTACAAAAGGCTTATGGGGAATCAGTTTTATCGAAAACTCAAGTTTATGAGTGGTACAAAGCCTTTCAGGACTGTCGTACGACCGTCGAAGACATGCCGCGTTCTGGACGACCTTCGACCTCTACCACCGACGAAAACATTGAAAAGGCAAAGGAAATCGTGTTCAAAAATCCTCATGTGAGTGTTAGAGAGATAGCACGAGAGCTAGGCATCGGTCGTGAGATGGCTCGTTTGATTTTGGTGGACAATTTGTGTATGCGACGTGTCAACGCCCGGCTTGTTCCGATTCACCTCAATTTGTTCAACATTATCAACGATTTTAAGGCCAAACATTCAATAAATACCATCGAACAGCCACCGTATTCACCTGATCTTGCACCGTGTGACTTTTTCCTGTTTCCCAACCTCAAATTACCACTCAGAGGAACGCGTTTTGAATCCATAGAAGACGTAAAACAGAATTCGCAGAGGGAACTCAAAGCCATACCGGAAAGCGCCTATAAAAAATGTTTTGATGATTGGAGAAACGTTGGCATTTGTGTATCGCTTCTAATGGAGCATATTTTGAAGGAGATAAAATAAATATTGATGAAGATTAAGAATTTTGCGTTTTATTTATTTATGACCGGAAACTTTTCGGTCACAATGTATTTATATATATAAATATATCAATAGCAATGAACTAATAATAATAACCAAAAGACTTTAAAAGACTTAATATTTAGTAAACTACATTCATGTAAGTCATTTAATGTAGACAAAAATCTGAGCAAGATGTACAATTGTAGCCATTTCTGGGTTATAATGAACAGTTTTTGGATTTTTATTCATATAATAAAAAAAAACTAAGCAAGTCATGACTTGATTTGAAGCATGCCTAGAGAAGGTTATGACATCAAATAAATAACTACATTGTATGGAGTAAAATAAGCATGTCGATTAGGTGATGAAGGACTAGATAAAAGGGGTAGATGAGTTGAATATAGCAAAGTTACTCAATACTCAGCTGTTTTTGTCAGACAACTATTTTTTTGGTTAATTTGCCTGAGTGTGTCATTTGCATACTTAGCAAGAGAGTCGATTAAAGAGTAATTAAAATATATTGTATGTAATTGAAACAAAGATAACATAAAAGTTTCCAAACTAAAACAAATTAAGAGAACATAGACAAATTCTCGCTAATCCTTATTAATATGACTGAAATCTTATCTGACTTCTTAACTGAACGTTGTTATGAACTGTAAATATGTGAATGGTTTTATTTGGGTATTATGTTTGTTGCGTTAACGCCTAAAAACTATTAAAAGATTTTTTGAATAAAAACGGATTAACTTTATCTGAACTGCTAAGCACTTAAAATATTAAACTTAACACTGAACTCAATCAATCATAACAAATCTTTTTGCTAATTTCATTTATCAAATCCCATGCAAATATTTGCGAAAAATGAACTCAAATTGGATTATAAATATGCTTTTACGCGCCAATATGCCACGCCCGCTATTTGTTGCTATTATATTCGGTTGCTTAAGTAATAAAAACTTAACTGTGGTAGCTAATCTGTTGGCCATTAAAAAACGTTAAAATCTAATTTAAATTTATTTTTACATTATACATTTTAGTTTCTTTCTCTTATCCTCAAAACCTGCATTTTTTGATAAATTGCATTAATTTGGCTAAGAGTGGCGTTAAATCATGCATAATTTTTTTCGGTTGAGTTTTTATTAATGTGCGGAACTCATGGAAGGCACATGGGATTAATATTTTCATACGAAAACATTTTGGCTTAAATATTATGAAATGCTCAGGTGTGGGTCAGAACATAGAGCTGTGCATTGAATTCCAAAAATTAGTTTGAAAAGTATTTGGTTTTTTTACATAGAAATCGTTTATAAAAATTGGTTGTGACTTTATTTATAAAAATAAATTACATGAGAATATGATTTTGATTTTGAAATTGACAACTATTAAGTGCCATGAGAAACTAAACAAATGAAATTAATAACAAATTCCAAGTGTCATATTCACATATGTTGTATAATATTTATAATAGTAATAAATGTATATTATAATAACGTAATATATTTTAGTTTTTCAGTTTGAAATAATTTTTTTTAATTAAAATTACTACTAGAGTGGTCACATCATGATTATTGTTGCCAATCGCTTTTTCATACATTCTATTTCACATATTATAATATAATTATTAAGTATTAAATAACGTATCGTAAATCTATCGAGATTAATCGATTTAAACCTTAAACTTGATTTTTGCATAACTCAACCAGAGTCTTAATTGTTATCGTAAAATTTTACTAAAGGTAAAAAAAAATAACACCTGAATTAAAATATGAAAGACTTAAGCCACAAACTTGTTCTGCTATTTTTATTCAAAAACAAAATCCCACAAAAATTAATTATTTCAATATCTTTATAACTTTGTTTAATAATAAAAAAAAATTAAATAAAAAGATATACAATTCAAACAAAAGTTGAGAGCAGCTGTTGATGTTTATTAATTAGCCACTTAGAAAAATTGTAGCAAATCAACAACAAATCTTGCAAATAATAAAACAGAAAAGAAAGTGGCTTTTAATCAAACAAATTCGATTTAAAACTGGGAAATTTCATAAAAAATATGAAAAATATGCACATAAATAAAATTTTATTTGTGATTTGCCAGCAGCAGCACACAAAATACCGCAGCCGATAAGGAATCTGGTCCAATTTTTGCTTTACTTTAACTGGAATTTTATGAACTAATCTTCGACGAAACATGATTTCGCCTGAGCATAGATCAGACCACAAGCCAATGCGCGTGCCTTCGCCAGTTTGACGAGGTCCAGCAAATGCCCATCTGTGTGGCTACCTCACTGGCTAACTGAAAGAGTGCCGAATGACTGAGTGGCTAAGTGACGCAGAGGCCGCCTCAAGGTAAACACTGTGGTCGGTTTAAAAGTTGACCAAGTTTTGCAGGAGCAGTTAGCCATTCTGTGTGGCACGAGGGTAGCTAGATTATGGCCTGAAGTTCGGCGTAAAAAGTTAATAAACAACTCAGCAAAAACTTGCTGACAACCGCTAAGACAAATTCGACTTGCATTTGTTAGCAAAGTTGAGGCTTTTAATTCCAGGCTTTCGACTTTCACTTGCGCATTTGCGAACTGATAAATTTGCGAGCTACAAACCCAACGCCACGCTCACTTACACATTAATTCTTATCTGATTTTGACAGTAGTTTAATAAATCGTTTGTTTTTTTTTTATATTCGATTTTTTCGGACATTGATATATTTCTACAGTGCTCAGTGTTGAAATTTATATATTCTGTATTTTACAATAAAAAAACATAACATGTTTATTGTGAAAATAAATTTTGGTGACGGTATCGTAAATCAAAATGTATTATCAGAAATATTTCTACAAAAATAAATATCTTATTTTTTTAGTCAGCGACATATACAACACAGTTCCATTCTCAGCGCTTATATCAAAAATATTCAGATATATATCTTTAATTATTTTTGTTAATATTACATATGGAAATATCTTTATAAATATAAAAAATAAATATATAAATTAATTCAAGAAAGGATGCCTACTGTCGTTTCGCATCTGTATAGATGCGAAACTTGATTAGTATTCAAAAAGATCTTAGCGAAATGACTAGTGTGGGTTAACAAATGCTTTCATACCTTCAAAATTCACTGACCTAAAAATAAAAAAAAAACAGAAAAAGCTTCGAAAAAGCTACAAATAAAGAAGATCTTAGAATAATATCATTAAAATAGCAACGATCAAGATAGCGAGTTGTATTATATACGATATGAACTACAGAAGTACTATTTGACATGGTTTGAAATAGCGATTGCTACTCACAAAATTGAGTTCTCTGGAAAGATACACTGAGGGCGCTTGCACCCTTAGAAAATTTTCACCCAATTTTCACCCAAATGCTTTAATACTTTAACAAATCCAAAGTTAACCTTTCAAACTATTCATTTATAGTTTTTAATAGCGCTCAATAGATACAATATACCATTTTCTTTCTTTCTAATATTCTATATTTCTTTATTTCTAAATTTCTTGTAAAAGGTAATTATAAAAGTTTTAATCAACTAATTAAATGTAAATTACACAAAGTATAATACTTATATTATAAGATAAAATTATAAAATCAAAGGTCAGGTTTATTTCACTTACGTATAATAACGTATCCGTTAGCTTATTTTATCGATATGAGTCTATCTATACACATATATGTGAATGTTTTTAAGAAATGCGTTGTCTCATTTGGTCAGAATTTGAGCAGATCTGTTATCTAATAAAATTCCTCCTTCTATTAACTAATTACATTTTTTATGTTATAAGCAAAAAATACATTTAATAACAAAATAAATCATTTCTCATACTTGGAATACTTGGAAAACGAGCTTAAATTTTAAGTAATTGTCAGCAGTTCAAATCTACTCTAATTAACAAGCTAAGATAAGTAGCTTAAGTCGGAATTAAAGTCGAAGCATTCACGTTGCTCTTTCTCAGCTACGAATTTTAGACCTTAAAACCGAAAGCACAAAATCCAAAGTACCAGAAAAGATAGAAGAGATTAAAATAAAAATTATATAAAAATGTAACGTTAAAGTAAAAAGCATAACAGCCTGTGAAATGCTAAGTGCCTTAAAGTTGCTTTTGCTAAAGATGATGTATAGTATGCGTTCGTACCTTAAACTATAATTGTATCTATAGATGTTCATATGAAATGTTTAACTAAAATCTTAACACGTCAACACTTAACTTTTAGCTAAGCCCATTTTATGCGGCAACTCAACGCCAATTTTACTAAATATAACATTTGATTGAATTACTTTACGTAATTGTATCTGCAACTTCAACTTCAACTTCAACTCCAACTCCAACTTTAACGTCAGCTTCAGTTTTAGCTATGAAATATGCTATCCACACTCGTATGGCAATTTGTGTATCTGTTTGTGTGTTAGCATCACTAACTGCTAGTTACTAAATTCTTTCTTTTCTGTTTTGTGGCTGTTTTTTTTTTTTTTTATAAATATATTCAATGTTTTTATATTCTTGTTGCTCGTTTTGTTTTATTTCGAAAAATTATTATTTAATTCGCGTAAAAATGAGCACGTGATTAGTAGACACAATATCGACGTACTTTTATGCTCGGTTGTTAATTTAGAGATGCGTGTCTGCTGATACGCGTATTGTATCTTTAAGATACATTCTAAGCTGTACACACAGCAAGGCTATGTATATTTCTTATCGCTGTGCTTGCATCTCATAAACTTTTGGTTTCAATTTGAGTTTTTATTTGGATCTTTTTGTGAAACACGTAATTTTTTCTTCTTGTTGAAGTGAATTACAATTTCATTGCCCACTTGTGGTCCACTCATGAAAATTGGTGCTTTTTGGTTTGTGTTAACCTTGAAATGTAGCAATTTTTGTTTCAAATTCACTCTTGATTATTGTTTTTGGATCGTGCTCAGTTGTAGTTTGTTGTAGTTGTCAATCTTTGAATTTAATGAGTTTAAATTGATGCTGGCCATTGAAATATATCACAAATTATTTGCAATTTTTTTTGTGTGCAATTTTCTTTAAGTAAAGTATTTGCTAATGTATCTTATAATTTTTGTTAATTAAGAAATCTATTCGTTTTAACGAAAAACCATTCTATTCGTTTTGCATAGCTTCCTTTTTTTATTTAAGAAATCTTTGGAAAGTGCTAAATAATGAACTTCGTAAAAAATAATCTCTCCACTATCAAATCTATAGTCATGCTTAATTACCAAATTAATAAAATGCCTATATTAAAACTAATTCGGTTGAGCAGTGGTGTTTTTTATTTTTTGCATTAATTCATCAGTTATTAGTAAAGAGTTACTTATAAAACTTATAAACTGTATTGAAATGGTATATTAAAAATTACTAGAAGAAAGCACAAATGTCATCTCTGCCTGAAGCTTCTAGACATATGTTTCGGAACGATCTACATTTAAATTATATTTATATGCAAAACCAAAAAAAAACCTAACGTATTAGATATATTTTTCAGCAATTATAATTTTATTTCTCAGCTGTACTTTCATATTTAAATATGCAAAGATTCTTAAATTGGCTACACACATTTTTATGAAATTATACTTTTATTTTCTTAGTGCTGTTAGCTGCTATTTTTTATTATATCATTATAGAATCATTGGCTTTTTCTTTCTTTTTTTCTGTTTTTTGTTTTCTGAGCTAAGTTGAAAGAGTTCCCTGCATAATAAATACAAATTATGTTCTACTAGAATAGAAGGACAGAAGTTAGTAAGAGTAAGTCATATAAATTAAATTAAAGTCACTAAGTCATATTAGTAGTGTAATTTATACGATTTTTCTTTAAACACATTTTTAAAATTTGATTTAATTACTTTGGCTATAAATTACTTTACGTAAATGCTGTAAATTCTATTCAATAATGTTAGACTTATAGATTTCATAGTCCTTACAGTGAGTAATTCATCTATAAAATCCTTTAAAACTTGATTTTCTGAAGCAATAATTAATTTTCACAAATTTCATTTGATTTCAATACTTTTTATATCCACACACTAATAACAATTATTGTAGCAAATGAAATTATTTATAAATTTGCGGAATTCTTCAAATCAATTTAAAATTCAACAAAATTAAATTGCAATAAACAACCATAAAATATGCAAATTTTTTCGTGCCTGCTAGATTAACAATTTTATTTTCTGATCTGCTGGTTAAAATCACGTTCCCGTCTTCCGCTGCTGAGCTTCGTCTAAAGTATTTTGCACATTAACTCATTGTCAACACTTAAGCCGTGTTTATGTTACCAAAAGCAACTAACTTCTTTGCTTTCGGAGTATATTTCGTTCATAATTTTTTTGACATTCTATCTACGTCTTATAATTTCGTACCTCTCCAATCAATCCATTGCGATACTTCTCCAAACGTCTGTCTTTTGACATCAATCAAAATAGCGTTGAAGCAAGGCTCGCCGAAGTAAAAGAGAATGGTTGCCACTCGTACGTGTGGTTCATAAGTTTTGAACCACCACTGCAATGATGTGTTGCCAAACTCATTCGAAACTGTCAAAAACTCCTCAAGTTACTTAAATTCGCTGTTTGCTCTCAATCATCGGTTAGCTGGTCAACATGAATAAATTAAATCGTTTGATTTTCAAAATTATTATTGAAATATATTTATTGTTTTTTTTATTCCGATTTACTTTGTCTACTGTAGTAAATATTGTACTATTTTGAGTAAAACTTAATCAACGCATTAATTATAGATCTGCACTACGTCAAGGTGAAATTATGCGTAAATATTACGCTTGATCTTAAGCCTAAAATATTAAATACTGTGTTCATAAGAGCAGTTTAGAGTTCAAGTATCTTTCAACCATGTTACATTTTAAAATAAATTTTATATTAATTCTGTTTTCCTCGATCATTCCAGGCAAACGCCCAAACGAATTAACGAATTACGAAACTACTAATCTCCAACCGCCACAAAATAACTTGCCAGCATATCATCAATTACCTGCTGATCTATCGGAGGAGAGCATACGCAAAGAAGCTGCACTAGTATTAAAACAAGCCGAAAGTCATCAAAGTAAAGCCGAGAACGGTGATAATATACCAACATTCAAGGTCAAGACCAAACGAAACAGCAGTAGCAGTATTAACACCACAAAGGACACGAATCCTAAAAAATTTCACTCATTACCGACACGTAAGAAAAAAGCACCGACTAAGCCAGTCGCACGTAGTTCCAGTGACGCAGCTGCTAAGAAATCTGCCAAACGGCCGTCTATCTTTAATATTTTTAGTCGAAAAAGTGACACGAATGTCAATCAAAGTGAACGTGACCCACGTTTTGAGGATAGTGGTGGCAGAAGATTAGTTCGAAGCAAGAGTGATGTCGGTTCGTACAACCGTGGCGAACGAAAATTAAAAAAAGCCTTGAAGGACTCAAAGCCAACACATAACGGTTCGACAAAACTATTGCCCACACAATTAAGTCCAATTATTGAAAACACGCAGAGAGAAGACTATTTCGCGGAACAGTTCAATCGAGAAAGACGCAAGTCGGATGCTATCACTGACCGTGAGAAGTATGAGAGCGCTATAGAAGAATTGCTCCACCGTAGCGAAGTAAAAGCTGAAGTTGATGGTAATATATTAGGTAAAAATCCAATTTCGGCAGGCATAAAAGACAAAATTTTAACGCTACAATCTAAATCAAACGAAAACATGCACAGTTCACAGTTACCGGCGCAAAAGCTGCCTCTGACAAAGGGTGTTACTGTAAATGGAATGGTAAAACGATTATCAATGGAACGTTTCTCACCTCCACCAACTATATCTGGTCCAGCATTTTCTTATATACGACCAAATGAAGGTATCACTTATGCCCAGCTTGACTTGAATGATGAACATCAACAAAACACACTACAACGAAAGGAACGTTTACTCTCACCCACACGTGAAATACGTACCCCTGTTAGGGAGTATAGATCTCCTGCGAGAGACATACGCTCACAAGAGCGAGACTTTCGTTCCAATACTAATAATAGCAATTACAATAGAAATTCAGTAGATCGTACAGAATTTGTAACTAGTCACAATAACAGTAAGCAAAACAGTAGTAGTCGAGTCATAATTGAGTCACCAGCACGTACACGCAATTCCTTTTCACCTATAGCAGGACCGACTACTATACGTATTTCGAGTTCACATTCCCCTTCACCATGGCAACAACTAAGTCCACGTAACTTAAGTGATGAAGATGAAGGGCTTGGTATCGAAACTCGTAAATATTATGACGATGAAACTTTAAAAACTCGTAGCAAATCACCCGCTGAGCCACCAATTGTGCCAGTCATACGCAGTATAACGCCAACACGAGAAAATAGCTACGAAAATCAACCCTACCGGTCACCATACCGTGATGAACCAGCTGATGATTTACGATATCGTCGAGCACGCTTAGAATCACGCATATTAACACGCCGATTTGGTGATATCGGTACACCAGAACGTACAATTGACCATCAGCCACGTTCTAAGGGATACCATTACAGCAATTCACCGGAAAGAAATAGAGATCTACTACAATCTCAAACCACTCATCATCGATATCTGAGTCCAGATCGTGAACCGTATGAGCCACGTTTCCATAAACCAGCAAGTGATGAAATTTTACAAAAATATTCTCCAGAACGTTCACATCTAGATATAATATCGCCTACTACAAAAACAACTACAACGTTGATGAATACATTACCTAAAATGGAAAAAACCTCTCGTTACAAGCATACTAAATACTACGATGATGGCAGAGGTGGGGTAAAGGATGTATATGAACGTGAAACACATCTCGATGCAGATGGTAAGCCACATGTACGTGAATCGAGACATCAAGAACGATTGGATTCTTTTACTGGTCAGCGAGACCAGTCCTCACTCGAGGGTCAACAGCTTACAGACTATGAACCGAAAAGTTTAGATTCACAGTTCACCAGCACCGATCAGTATCGTTCTTCGCCAGAGAATATGAAGAGGTACGAAATGAGCATGGAACGAAACTTGCCACGACAGCAGCACAGTAGCGAAGACCACTGGCACAGCAGCTTGAAACGGGATAAAATGCAACAACGAAGTTTCGATAAGGGTGACTCCGGAATTGAAAACGATTTTCGAAAAGAATCTTTTAATGGTGACTTGACAACAAGGTGAGTATAAAAACTTTAATCCAACTGATATATAAAAAGATAGGGATAGAACTAAGAAATGCAAAAATGAAAGAACATCAATATTTTCCGAGATTATGAAATAGTAGTTAACAAATAAAAAAATTTTATATTTTAAAATGAAAAAGTAACATTGTTTAAAGTCATAGCGATGCTTTGATATAAAGTTTAAATAAAGAAAAGGCATTTATTTTTATGTGATCTAATAATCTAATTCTAATATATATAGGTAGAGTATAATTTAAATAAGTTGTATAAATGTTTTTAGTTTCGGAGAGGAAACAAGAAATTGACTTAAACTTTATTTTCACTTTTTTAGATTCAAGTAATGAACTACTTCAAATATTTTGGACTGTTAACAAAACAGTATACGAGTATATTGTATAATATATATTAATTACCATCATAGCATATATTAGTTTAAGTTAAAAGTGTCCTATATATACAGCAATGATCGATATTGTTCAGAATATGCCAACGTTAAAACATTTACGTACTTTCTTTCATCTTTTAAGATTGCATTCTTTCTTTGCGAAACTGACACAAATCCAGACCCTTTCATTAAAATTCTTTATGTATCAATTAATTTTAATGTATGCATTTTAGATGGCGTAAACGTACGGTTGTCGACGACATGAAAGCCTGTGAAATGTTTTTGAAAAAAGAACGCCGCCACACTGAACAACAGCACGTAACACGACGCAAAGACAATTATGTTTATCGCGAACGCTCCATCGATGATGGCTCACACTATGACCCACATTTGGACAAATATCCGGTGGCGACTAGTACTCTGCGGCACAAAGATCAACACTCACAAACCGTTCAAGGACAAGAAACGCTCAAGCGAAACAAAAAACTTGGCGGATTCGAGAAAGTCAAACAACTTTTTACCGGCGGCAGTGGCGGCGGTGGAGGCAGCGGTGGCAGCAGTGGCGGTAGTAACACCTCCAAGAAAGAATCAGAGCGTCATGTGCGAGCCAACAGCAGCACCACCAGCAGCGGTGCTCAAGCGACATCCAAAGACAAAGACAAAGACAAAGACAAATACATGGTTAAAGAGGAAGAGATGCGTTTGCGGTATCGTGAACATCGCGGCGCTATGCAGAATGAAGCAATGCGCGAACAAAAGGTGAGTGAGTAAATGGTTTAGTACAAGTACTCGCAAGTGGCTTCAGACAGTTCAAGTATCTGAATGAGTTTGAGTTTAGTGAATGGATGCGAAGCCGGCTTAGTTTCGCAGTTTGCATTTAATTTGTGTTAATTTTAAAATAAGGTTTTTTCTATTTATTTGTATCGCTTAGTTCACATCTTCAAAAAATGTTTTTTGTTAAAGCATCAATTCTTTTATCTATTGAACTCAAGGTAAAGTTACTGTCTTGCTCATGGTTAAAAATGGCTAAAAATTGAGGAAAAAGAGTTCATTGCACTCTTGCCAAACTATTTCATGTCTGTGGTTTGGTTTGCTTTGGTTTGGGTCGATTTGGATTACAATTATTCTTGTTGATGCGTAACTTTGTTTGCTTAGCGAATTGATCATTAACGATAATTTGGTCATGGGAAGTTATTAATAATAATATTAAATATACCTGTAATACAAAATAAACAAGGTGGTCTAATCAAATCCATTCGGTGTTAAAAATTATATTAGCCGAAGGCAGGGAGTTTTTAATGTTGGTTTTTAATTAGCTTAATTATAAATAGAACATTAGGAGGAAATGAAGAAATCTTATTTAGATTGGGAAAAGAATAAGGAAAGATATATAATAAATTCTTATATATTTTTGCAGGTTACATGATTTGTCAGTTGGCTACCATTCATGTCCCAATTTAGCTCTCAACTTGGCTCCTAAAATTAAGCGTTTTGACATTATTATAATAAGGTCCTTAATGAGTTACAGAGGTACGAGTATTGCAAAATGATTATAGAAATAGTTTTGTGAAGACAACGACACCAAATTTTTAGAATTACTCTCCATAGAATTTCAATTATTGAACTTAACCAAATATTTTTCGTTTTCATCGATTGTAAGTGATTGATTTTAAAAGATATAGTAAATTTAAATTATTTGAGGTACAAAATAATCATTCGATATATATTCCTTATAATATTACAGATTCTGTGTTTTATCAATAGTTTTTTCATCAGCTGTAAGGTATTCTATAGTAATTAAATACTAATGCACTGCTCTGTATGCTAAACGTTTATCATTAGGTTCACTGGGTCTATAACTAGCAAGTGTTAGATGTAGAAATCAAGCACTGTGGAATGTGGAGACGTTCTAAAATATCAATAGGGACTTGTTAATATTTATATTAAATCTCATAGCGCTCTTCATATAACACATGTTGGCCATTGTTATAAGATAGTACTGCAGTTTGGGTATTCTGGTGATAGCTGTCTGAATGTTAAAATTCATTTGTATTTTGCGTCGCAAACGTTCTAATTAAAACTTGCATTTTCTTATAATTATCAATAATAATCTGGCTTAGTAAAGTTTTTTGCCGAAAAAATGACACTTTTCTTTTGGAGTATTAGAATAAATTTTACGAATATGAAACTAAATGAGATATAGCACTTTTGATTTAAAGTTGTTTTAATTCGTATAATTTGTGTAACGTTTTAACAAATTTCCGAATTCCTTCCTTATTTATTTCGGCATATATTGTAAAATCTTCTGCTCATTGTCTTCTCAATTCCTTTCCATACCTTGCAATCGCTCCGTTCAATTCATTCATGTGATTATTGTATCAAAACGATCTTCTCTATAACAGAAATGGTGTCAATATGTCATTTAGTAAAAAAATTTGCATAATGTCTTAGTGAAGTTATGCAACTTTAGTGCAAACTTGCCATCTTATTTCATGGAGGCAACAAACCACAATGGGCTTTTGAGTTGTTGCATAAGGCGTCCTCTTGTTTCCGTGCACATCTTCATCTCCTCAACCACTGGCTCACGTAATGTGGCATGCAAATTGTGTTGCTACTACTTCAGCTATTACCGATGCACGAGCAGTTGACCGTGGATGGGTTTTGTTACTCTTGTTGTTGTACGCTTACACATTTCGCACCTATCAACCATTCAATGAATCCTATTAAGTAACTACAACAACCCCAGCAACTGCAACAACTACAACAGCTACAACAACCACAACAATAGCAAATTTTATGTGTTGCTAGCGTGCAGCCTCACAACTTTAATTTTCACTTTTTATTATGCCATCATTTCGGTTGCTCGACGAATAATGGCCTGCAAGTGATGATTGTTAGATTGTTGGGAAAGATCAATGATCTTTCATTTAGAATTATCTTAAGCAACATGAATGAAGTTGCCAATAGATGCGAAATTTTTTATTGCCTTGTTTTGCACGAAGCTGGCAAAATTCTGCTTCGTGGTTGTAAATCATATGCAGTTAGTTCACTTACTGATTATTTTTTATGGACTTGCAAATAGTGCGAATCTTCGGTGCTTCAGTATTTTCTGATTGCTCGTAAATGTGCAAACACATTCTATACCGTTGAAAAAACCTAGAATTAGCGTAAAAGATATCTAGCTGTGTGGGGATTAGTGGCGTGTAGTGCGAAAATTGTATGGATTACTGTTGAAAATGTGTACCTTCAACGGCACCTGCTGTTGTGGCGACTGAGACTTTCATTTAACTTCCTACTAACGTCGTAATAGTTAATGAATCTGTTATCTTTTAAATGTTTAGCTGTGCTATCCTTTTATGATAAAATAGTTTTATTAAATTAAAATTTTAAATTAAATTAGAAAACCATTAGAATTTCATTTAATTAACAAATAATCAATATCAAATTTATGAGTAACATTTTTTAAATATTTAAATTTACAAGCACAACGCATTGGACTATAAAATATGGAAAAGAATATCTAAGGAAATTATGAGTAGTAAAAGTAATCTAATCTAATCTCATATATAATTTATATAGAATACTATTTATATGTTTGGTTTACGTTTAAACGACATGTGAACTGCATTAACCGAAAAATAAATGTTTTAATTAAGATCTTGTATTCTCTTATCAATAGATGATAAAAACTCAAAATATCTAACATAATGTTAGTAATGAAAATTGTGTTCCTTCCAGTAATATTGGATTATCTTCCAGCATAGTATAGTACTTCTTGTATCAACATTAAACCACTGCATCTTAAACAAAATAAACTGTTTACAATGATTAACAATCGTCTTTGGTGTTACTCTACTACATTATGCCATATTCGCATAATATATGCATAAGTTTTCGTTCAAAAAATCATTTAATATGAAAAGTAATAATATGATTACATAATTTGACAGAATTATACTTATAATTTGGCAGAATTACCGAGTCCAGGTTACGTATAATGGTAAATCTTATCAACAGTTTATGGTTCTATTGCGAATTCCATGAGATGGTCTCTCTTTATTCTTATGACTTTATATTTCATATATCATATATATTTTTTAATAGTTTATATTTTTTTTTGTTGGAAATTCTTGAAATTTTCAATATCAGTTACTAAAAACTATTCAGCGGTTTCGAAGAAGAGTTTTCCAAGTATTGTAGCACTGCTTCTCCATAATACTGGGTATGTGCATAATAGGTAAATAAAATCTTAATATATCTGCCAGCCTATTAGCCGTAGCCTAATTATAAGAGAGATTATATTATTGAATTCTATTCAATTTAATTTAATTATATTCCAAGTTCTATATTATAAATAGTTACCAATAATTAGATGTAATAATAAATATCCAATATCCAAAAACATAGCTTTCTTCTCAGTTTCTAGAAAATATTTTTTAAATATAAAAAAAAATTTATTAGATTATATATCCCTTGCCTCAGCAATTAAAATATAATTTAATTCAAAGTATTATTGGTTTCCCATAGTTGAGATACTATACGTTGTACGTTGTTCTAAGAAAAATTTTTGAAAATGTGCTATCTTTAAGCATGTAGCGCCTACTCACAAATTTATGTTGTTTTTGTATCTCATAAACCGTTAAAGTTCAAAAGTGCTAAATTCCTAAATATGCTACAATTTGTATTAACTGCTTATAATGCCACCGATCGTTGCTGTTTGCTGCTGCATTTACTGTAATTTGTGGAGTTGAACACGTTTCGACTACGAAATTTCACGCTCAACTAACCAACGTGTCTAATGAAAAAACTACTAACAAAAATCGAAGAAATGAGCCAACATCCGGTTAAGTAGAAATCAAAGCCAGGAATCTTAACGAGCCCATTTAAACGATAACTGAGCTAGCGCATGCCCACTGATTGCAGCCATCCTCGTCTGAATGCAATACAAATTCAATATTAGATTAGATATGCCACGTACAGATACAAAATACGAAACGGTATGATGCAAACGATTATGTTGTAGCTACCAAGGCCACTTGTAATTGAAAACACCAACGAAACACAAAAAAATTGTGCAAGAAAATAGAAATACTTGCACACGCAATAAAAAATTGCAAATCTCTTGGAACGCCAAATGACGAGGCGAAGGTGGGTGGGTGGCTGTTGCATCTTTGAAGCGAACTCGTAATTAGATTGCAAAATGTTCTGCCAAAGCTTTCAAGCATGGCTAATTACATGAATGCAATTTAATTTAGACGAATATTTGTATTCGCAGCGATACTGATTTCATCAATCCGGACTTCACAACGATAGACTATAGAAAAAAAACTGTTAAGGAATTGCACTCTGTATTCATCTGCGATGGGAAGTTTCTATGTATTAACACTTCTGCTTACTTAACATTTACTCCATAAATGCATTTAAAACTTTTATCTTTTTATCTTGACTGAAATATTTCAATATCATTTCTAGAATTAATGGATTGTCACATAGATTCTCAACATATCTTTTAGTTTAAAAATGTTATAAATTAAATTTATAATTCTGCAAAAACTTCAGAAAGTAGTTTTGTGCGGTTCAGTAAACCTCAACTACTTCATAATAATATATAATTTTTTTATATCTAATAAAATATTTTTTATTTATTAAAATAAAACTCATTTTATGTTTCAGTTAACTATTTCATTTGCAATTTTGTTTTAAATTCATGAATTAATTTCTTCAAATTGTCAATGATTATTTGTGGTTATAAAATTTGACTTAACGTACATTCATACTTGCTTACAATACATACATACATTAAAACAGCATGGCCTAATGACATTGATATATGAACACATACTGAATATATGCATATACTTGAAAATATTACTACAGACCATCAACGAACTGTGCGCAAGGTGCCTTTCTTTCCGACCGTTCATGTATCGACCAAAGAAGTACATGAAGCTTTAGAACAAGAGAATAAAGCTCTTTGTAACTTTTAGAAAAGCGTTTTCCGAAAGCTATCTATCCTACAAAAACAGTTTAATTAGAAATGGATCTTGAAGTGTAATCAGGAATGCATTATCTGCGACTATTCGAGTGCAAGTCTAGATTACATTGACAAAAATTCTGAGCTTGAATACTGACTGTACATTTCTAAAAATTTATATATTTAAACCTGTGTACTCTCAGGACTCAATGGATACTACAATTGGGGTGTGATTGGGATATTTTGGAAAACATAATAATGAACTTTTTACTCGAATAAACTTACATGCATAATAAAAAGGTTCAAATATGTAGAATGAAGTTGACTGCATTGACCATACATTACATAAAAAATTAAGATTAATTATATACAATAAATCTGAGTTATAGTCATCAAAGTACCACAAAAAACTACATGGCGACGCACAATATCTTCGAAGTCAAATAACATGCAACGATATTGGTAACCTTTAAGGACAAGCAGCCAGAATACAGAGATGAACGTTTTTAGTGACTGTATACAGCTAATATAGAAGTTGTTTAGCATCTTGGACACTGAATAAGGCTTTATTATTATTAAATAGTAAATATTTATTCAGTGTCAAAGATTCTAAACAACTTCTAGGTGTAGGCAATCACTATAGAGGTCCATCTCTGTATTTTAGCTGCTTGTTCTTATAGTTTACCAATATCGTTGCATTATTATTATTTAATGCAGTGCATGGCATTTAGTGTAACAAGAATTCCAATATGATTGATTTTATTGCCATAGTTTAGTCAATTTTAGGCTCTTAACACAAACGTTTAAAAATTGTTGTTGTTGCAGAATAAATATCTTCACCAAAACTAAATATATAAATTTGGGTGTGTCTTCATTTAATAATGAATATCTAACGAGAGAATTCCTAACATTTTTTCTTTTAAGTTTCTTAACAATGTCTTTCTTTTGGATATTCAAGCATTAAAATTCCAGGTAAATTTGGGGAAGTGTTCTTTAGACTAACACAAAGCGGACATTTTGACATTAATAAAGCTGCGCGTTTCTCTCCGCCAATATTTATGTTTAAATGACTCCAATCAGCTCAGCCATAAATTTCACACTTCATGCGAATCAAATCATAAATTTCCAAACGATTTCGTAGTCAAATTCGCAAATGAAGCATAAAAGCGTGTCCAACAGGTTCAAATTTGAGACAGAATCGAATAAATTAAATGAACCTCAATAAAAAGAATTGCTTTAAGTGTCTAAAAAGGGTAACTGATTAAGCTAAAGAGCTTGTAAATACGAAAAGAAATAAAATCAGCAAAATATAAAATAAATTAACGAATATCTGCACACCTCTGCGAACTTCAACAGCCTTCGAGTGCCAACTAACGACGCTGAAGAAAAAGAAATAATCGCACCATTTATCTCAACTCAACAAACTCTAAAAACTCAAAAATTCCAAAACTACCAAATTCTACAATTTCACAAAACAAAATCCTTAAAAATACAAATACAAAGGTGACAAGTGTGTTGTGCTTTTTTAATTCGTATTTTAAGATTTTATTAATTTAGAAATATTTGATCATATTTCACATGTGCCACTCCCTGACTTCGATGCTATTTTATGGCCGCAATCAGCTCATTAAAGATACATTATTTTCACTCCAACTGCAATGGCTGCGTCGAGTATCTATTACTCACAAATGGATAAAGTGAATTTATTAGTTTCTAATTAATAAGTTGAAAAGTTCAGTTTAATATTGAAATGTGCTATAATAAATTCGTTAATAAACTATTGGTCTCGTTAAGCAAAATATATGACATTACTTTACATACTATGACTATGCATTTATATATCCTAAAATAAAATAGAAAATTGTTTTATTCAAAATGAAATATATTGGTTATTTTATCTAAATTTATGTCGTAAATATCTTACTCGTTTGCAGTTTTTATGATATATTTCTGCCAACGAAAATACTTCCAATGGATAATTCTGGTCTGAAAAAAATAATGTATTTGTCACGAAATATTAATCTTATTGAGAACAAAAAATGAAATAGGCTTGTAGTTCTTAAGTACAGTAGATAACTTACTCCTGAAGTTACGAGTAAATGCAAACAATTTTAAACCAGCTCCTAGGTGTTTCCTCTTAATGTATAATGTATAACCTCTGGGCGGTATGCCTTGGTGTGAAAAATGAAAGAGTTGCATAGGGCTAAAGATTTTTTAGCATGAAATTTTTAATGGTGTTTACCAGAATTTAGATTTTTTATGGGTTACACGACGCTCTATGTACTTGAAGCTGAAGATAAGTGTTTTATACCAGCTACTAGGTTTTTTCCTCTCAATGTATAATACATAACCTCTGTGCGGTATGCCTAGGTGTGAAAAATGAAAGGGTTTCATAGGATTAAAGTTTTTTTAGCATGAAATTTTCTATGGTGTTTACCAGAATTTAGATTTTTTTATGGGTTACACGACGCTCTATGTACCTATACCTGAAGATAAGTGTTATGGTTCTAGTAAATGTACTTATGAAAAACTTTTAGTTGAGATCTTTTATATTAAAATAGTTATCTATTTTTATAGCTGCATATAGTCTTATCTTAACAAGTTTTCAATTTATTTTAAAACAAAACAATTTCTAACAAAAAAATCAATTTTCATTTGTTTTCAGTTTCATTAAAAGATGTATCTCTTAAATTAGTTTCAAACATCAAGATAAGTAACACATAAACTACTTTGAAATCACTATTTTTTGTATTTCATCAGTTAATTACAAGGTGGTTAAATTCAATTTAAAAACAATCAAAACAGTATAATATAAATCCACAAGAAATACTTATATCGCCTCTGTAAAGACTCTTCTAAAGATTCATCCAACACGTGTCTTTAATGAAAGCAACAAAAATCTTTTCAAATTAACCGGCAAATTGGCATATTTTACGAGGGTGTTATATTGTATCTTTTTATTCCTTTCATTTGTCACTATTCATCTTTTCTGTGAAAAGATTTTGAAAAGGTAGAGTTTAATAGTCTTTTCTAATTTTTTTTTGTTTAATAATAGCCGCAGTAATGGACTTGAGTTCGTCGGTTAATAGTTTTATTTTTCAAAAATGGAGCTAATTGATCTTGCCGCACTAAAAGGCAATATATTCTTTGGCACTTCATTCTACTTAGTCAAATATTTAATTAGAACGACACTTTATGAGAGAAAATCATTGTTTTGGACGAATGAAGTTTATTGCAGCACTAAAAGCCATATACGTGCACATAATATAACTCGTAAATTACACGCATTAGAGAGATAGAGTGTAAAGATAAAAAAGTATCTTCAACGCAAAACACAGAATAGTGCTAAATTGTTTCTTACTAATTAAATTTATAAACTTTAAAATATCGTTTATAATGTCTTTCTCTAATTTTTAGAGTAAAAAAAAATCTATTTTATTGTATTGACAAAATAGTTTTCGATTTTCTTCTGGGATTTTCAAATGTGATATACAATTACTTACTTGATAGTGTTTAGCTTCAGACCACAGATCAGTACTACAGTAGACAATAGTAGCTATGGAGCAAGTTTTGTGTACAGTGTGTAGCTGAGGAAAATAATGATCTTGGATCGTAGTTGTATGTAATATAATGTAGTTTTTAATTGCTTATTATATTTGATATTTACTTTTTATTTTGGTCTCAATTAACACTTTTAACTTCTTTTGTGAATAGTCACCACCCACACTGACTTCGAGTTAAAACTATTTGAAGTCAATTTTATTTCGAATTTGCATTTACAACTGAATTAAATAGAAACCAAATTAGCGCCGCATTCCAGATACAAACCTACCTCTACTCTAACTTGCAATTTTGACCTTTTAAACGGCTGAAGTCACTGTGCTCAGGCCAGCAATTAACATGTTTTTTTCCTTGCTTGCTTGCTATTCCCAAATAAAGTACACAAAAGTACACAAAAAGTAGAAACAGACTGGGATACCTTTTGGCATTTTTCGCAAAATTATAAAATTTTATATATAGAAAAAGTAAAAGATAAAAGTCAATATAAAATTATTTACAAAAATACAAATAAAATTTTCAACGACTTTAAATAAAATCAAGTGAATTCAGTAAAACAAAAGAAAATTAAGCCAATATTTGCACAAAGTAGTTGTTGTGCAAACAAATGACCCAGTGGGAAATGGTGCATCAAATTAAATATATGGTTTGTTTTTATGATTGAAACATACAAATATTTTAATATACCAAAGTAGTAGTAGTTGTATTTGGTTCTAAACTTTAAAATAGAGTAGTAAATAAGCAAAGATTTCTCTTTCCTTTATTGTTTGGAGTTTGTTGTTTTCACTAAAGATATTGACACTGTCAGGGATTTTGATATATGTGTTTTGACCATATTTATTGCTGAAACATTTCACAGTTTTTTATTTTTAAAGATACTAATAATATCTGTAAATTCTCATAATTAAAGCTCGTTATATATGATTTTAAATATAATGATAAAAAAGTTAGTCTTCACTTTAGGGAAAATATTTTCCTGAGAAAATATTTCGATTTTTTGATAAACAACATATGGACAGGCTATAAGACAGACAGTTGAACGTATTAGCTTAAGATGAAATGTCAATGAAATCTTAGCAATGTGATGTAATTTACATTTGATTTAAAGTCTGACATAAATCTTTATTATCAATATATTAGCATTAAGCCCAAATATGAACGTACGAGTAGAAGCATGAAATAAAAGCAAAATCCTTTTACCAATAAATAAGTTACGACATTATAACTCGATTTTATGGCAACCACAATTGGGCCAATATAGCCGTAACCGCACTAAACGTAAGCGAACAAGTTTATTTGCGTCGCACTTCTGGCGCGAGGTGAGACGCGCCTTACAACCAGAAACCGCCGCAAAAGTCACGAAATCAATTGGCAATGTGCAAATGCGAGTATTGTGCACTTTGGAAACGGAATACTTTCATGTTGACCACAAAATTCATTTGCACAATATGAGACCGTGCGATGCATAGGTGCAAGCTGTTCGGTGCATAGTGCACTCATTGCCTATGACGGCTAGCCGTTGAGGTGCTTAGCGGCTGGCACAGTTACTTTGTTGGTGTACTTCAAGCGGCGTTTATTGTACTCATGTCTGCCACAGGCTTAAGGTTTGCGGTGCTTTAAGTGGACGGCGAATTGTTAACATATGAACTCACGTTTTACTTATTAGATCAGTGAAGGACGGACGACGTCGTTAGGTTTTGGTTTGGTTTGCTTTGGTTTGTTATGGTGTGCTAAAGCACCTGTGGATTTTTGTCAGTAACAACAGGTTGAAACTGCGATTATTATTGCTCGTGTTATGCCGCATATCAACAAACACTTACAAGAAATCAGAGCACATTCTAAACTTTTAGAAAGTTGTTATTTGTTTAGTTATTCATTCTAGATTTAGTACACAATCATTTCTAAACAAGTTAAGACACAGTTTTTTATTCTAAAATTCTTTTATTCTAAAATGCAGGCTACCGACATATCGATGCGACGCCGTTTGTCCACACCCAAAGCTAGTCCACTACTATTGAAACGTACCTCATCCGACAAGACAAAAAAGGAATCACCACTCGCAAAGCCAGAAAAAACAAGTTGGTTTAAGTCACTCGATAGACGTTCTAAAAGTAAATCGAAAGAAAAGGTTTGTTACAATTTTTTTATAACAGTATAACAGTTACAGTAGAAACTAATGTTTTATTGACGTAAAATGATTTAATTTATCTATAGTTAAATGTTTCTGTTAATGGACAAAGTGAAACCTCAAGTATGAAACGTACCAAAACAACGCGTACTACATCTGCTCCTCCAATACCACCGAAAAATTTACGTTTCTTTGGCGATACTGACTTGGATTCAAATCCACCAACTCTTTCGAAAGCGAATACGAATTTAAAGTAAGTGTAAAAAGCAACAAACCTCCACTTTCATCATTAAAATTTTTTAATTTGAAGATCACGACCCTCGCTGTCATCAACGCTTAATCGTTCCCAGAAATATTCACAAAGCGCTTATCATCTCGATCGTGTTGCAAAACCACAACCTCATAGAGATTACAGAAATGAATTAGCAACTAATGGTGTCGGTACATCACGTCATAAGAGTACATCTATGCATAATTTAGAAAAGGAAGGCACTGATGAAGTTGATTTTCGCAAACGCAGACATTATTCCCGTTCTCGAGATCTGGATGATATTTCGGAGACTGGCTCAGAGACAGAAGAACAACATAAACGCAGCAATGGCGTATTGGGTAATGGCGCAAGGACTCTATCACGAGACCGATTGGATCGTACGCACCGGTATGATGAACACACTTATCGACGTAGTCACGATCGTCAAACTCCGGTAGTATCTTCTACACCGAATGGTGGTGATACGAGTAGTAACACACAGAGGCGAAGTAACCACTTGACTGGACCACCGAAGCCAGCACGTAGTGCAGAAAGACGAGTTCTATCATCATATAATAGGTAAGCCTTTTAAATATAATGTTTTACTCGACGTGAGACAATCATGTATGGTGTATTAACATTGAATTGTGTTTTTATCTGAATCTTTATCTGAACAATTTAAAATTGACTAATCAAATTGTATCACTTGATATTAAATTTTATTAATTTTTTACTAAAAATCTGTATTTACTATGCATACAACTGTTCAATTAGTTGGTTTGAGAGAGTACTTTTACGTTAAACGCTATATTAGAACTATATAAAGTTTTTATAATTTTCTTATATAAATTCATCCTATATTTTTATAGAGACCGTGAACGTTTCCCCGGTGAAAGTTCAGGTACAGAAGGTGAATCGAGCCTACAAAGTCAACGTAGCGTAGTTTACTTACACGCTACTACCGTTGGTGCCATACCGCAGCCATATCACTTAAGACGTCGTTCCATATCACGTGATGATCTAAGATCAAACAAAAGTAAAAATCAACCACTGCAGCCAATGACACGTACAGTTTCCCGATCGGTCTCGATGTTGGCACCATGGAAACCAAAACTTATAAGTGAGGGCTACGAAATCAATTACTCGCAAGAGCAAAACAAACGAGTAAGTTAGGAATGTCAAAGCCTCAAAGCTATCATTTTTTGTAATAAATTATTTTCTTAATTTCAGATGTCCACACTACCACGTAAACCGCATCAAAATGGTAGCACAAGCACACTAACACGCAACAATAAAAAGTCAGAAGCACCTTCTACTCGAACAAGACGACATGAACTAATCAAAGACGACCAGTCGTCATTGAGGAATTCATCAACGACAAGTGCATCTAAATCGGCGCTCTCCTCAAACTTACGCAATGTAGATAACAGAAGAAAGATAAAATGAGCTTACTGCTTCTCGTAAATTTAGGAGCCATGTACACCTGACCCAAGGAAAGTAACTAACCAAATTAGGATCCCTGTACGACGTAGTACATATGCTCGTCCTTTGCACGCAGCTTTATCAGCAAGTTTAATAAATTAATTGGTGCTCTTGATGTGTTTGTGAAAAAGAGTAGCATGTAGTATTTAAGTTAAAGTTTTTTTCTAATCAAAACAAAAGCTTTCGAGCGACTAAAGCTTTTAAGCTTTCGAGCATATCAATATCATTCAATGAATAATAATGAACTTTCTTAACTTTGCAACTAATTGTATGCAATTCTCGTCATAATAAATACCTTTTATTATAATTATTATTAATTTTAGTTTTATAAAATATATGACATAATTATAATTTTAAAAATATATATTGTACTAATTGCAAACTTAAATCTTAAACATAACACAATAAAAAAACAACAATAAAAACCTAAAAAAAATGTATCTTTAATTTTATTTTAATTAATTAATTTAATTAATATTTTTTCAAAAAATCCTAACTGCTATAAACAAATTACGCGCTTTTATTATTTTAATTTTGCAAGAACAGCTGTAGATTTTCTATCTCTCAATGATTATTGTCGATATTTTATAAATACCTTTATATATATATATATTGTACGTATAGGAACAAAAAACTTCAATGCTTAAACTTCAATGTTTAAACCAATGGGCCGAATATTGAATGATTTTAAAGTTAGCTAAATCAAATGAACAAGCTGGATAACAAAAAATATGAGAACAATTTATAGAGCAGATTAATTCGCTATCCAATAATTTTAAATACAGTCAAACTTCTATAATTCGAACTTCTATAACTCGAATTTCTCTATAACTCGAATAATAATATCGTCACGTGCCAATAGGAATGTGTGAAAGTGTATTCTATAAGTCGAATTTTTGTTTTAAGTAGGGGAAGTCCCTTTTTCCAAACTAAATATTTATTTTTTTTTAGGTTGCTTCTTTGTGCAAATGCATAAAATTAACATTTCTTCCGACGAACGTGACCTCTAAATTGCAACCACTTAATCAGGGACTGATTCAAAATTTAAAGTGTAACTATTCTCTAACTCATAGTCACCTTTTCTTTGCAAAATGACAGTTCGAGCTGTGTAAGTTTGACTGTAATTGTTTTTGTTTTATTGGTATTTACAATATCATACGCAGAAATGTAGTAAATAAGATTTTGAATAAATGAATACTTGAACCTAAAGCGAGTTTCTTGCATTCAGTATTTCTGTGTATTTTTGGCTGTGGAACATAAAATGTCTACACATGTAGTGCACCGTTCGCGCTAATCACTGACACGCTAAAAAACTCCCCTTTCCAGGATGAAGTACATGACCCGGAACCACCACTAAGTATTGCAGGTATTTCTGTGTATTGAGCGCTCAGTAAACAGTTGTTGTTACTGTTTTATATAGAATAAGAATAGAATAATTGCATAAAAATGAATAGATATCGATTAAATGAATAATTGAATTTTAAAATGAAATGAATACAAGCAAGTAACTTGTACGTTAAATGATTATCTGAAGTTCTCAGATCGAAACATTATTTATATGTAAAATACTTCAATGTACGACTACTTGCACTAAAAATTATTTATTGTTTAGTCTAAATAAAACAGATGCAATGTAAAAAAATTCTTAATTTATTGAACAACATTCTAATAATATGAGTACTCAATTTATGAATATAGGTGATTAGAAATTTTTATAAGCACTAACCTTCGCACACTCCGTTCCTAAGTAATTCAACCTTGACAGTTGCAATAAAAGTATCAAGCACTTGTTTCAATTTTCTATAATTCCTAATAATTAATTTCAATTAATAAACAAAGAAGCAGCTACTCCCCTCCAACTCTCCCACCAAGTGCTCGTAACACATTCGAACGAACCGAAAATAGTTTTTGTTTAAAATTAAACATAAACAAATTTACTATGTACTCATGCAGAGGATTAGACATATTGGCTAGAACACAAACAGCAAATCGCAGAACCTGAAAAAACACCTCAAATTTCACTTACATTAATGTGTCTTCTATTATTATGTATTATTCTATTATATATAGCATACTCTATTTAAGCACTTTAGTATTTAAACAAGAAAAAATTGTTTTTATATTGCGAAAGGAATTATTTTATAGCAACTGTAATAATTGGCAATAATCGGAATATTCTCAAAATTATTAAAAATTATTAGAAAATTCTTGAGAAAGTAAAAACATGAGAAGATTTTCAAAATATTTTTTGACGTCATCCGAAAAATAGAAAGAAGGCTGGCACACGCCGTGTGTTCTAAATCAGGAACACCGATGAGAGAAACTATTTTAGGAAACGTGTTGTTTTGATACGAAAACGTTTAGTTGCTGCTTTCGTAGTTTAGTTTATAAATCTATTATTAATTTGTTCGATTTATTCAATAAAAATAATATAAGTGATCAAAGGTATTTGAGTTAATTTACTCTACTTCTCTATGTTCAGTAAATAAATCACGAATTGTCTTACTATTTATAATAATATATGTAGTATACATTGATTAACTTTTAAACACAGCTTCCAAACAACAATTCAGATCCAAATTCTTCAAAGAAAAACTCTTTCGTTGCTTCATATATTTTCACCAAACCTGGAAGTAAAGGATTACAATTGTTACATACATAATATAATAGGTATATGTGAACGAAGAACTTTAACGTATATCCATTTATCTCTCTAAATTCAGATGATATCTTTGATTGTAATTAATATATAAGCTTATAGTTCAGAATTAGATAAATATTTCACTCAAAGATAAGAACTACTTAATATAATAAAGTAAGTTCGGCTTATATATACTATTGCTCATATATATATAACCTGTTTTATATATTACTAGTTGGCATTTTTGCCAACATATGGTATACATATATCAATAATATTGTCATAACATACGCATGCCATAAATATCTTACCTTAAATGTGATAAAACTATAAACTACTGTGTAAGTGCAAGTCCTGAAAAACAAAATAGATGCTTTGTTGTCTTCCTAGACATAGCGTTCCACAATATATGGCATAACAGCTTACAGAAGTTAAAATCATGTCTCTCATATGAATATAGGATTACTGCAGGACTCCTATATAACATCACAAGAATTTTAACTTGAGCATTCAGACGAACTTAAAAGACATAATAGCACAAATGCCATAAAGACGTATTTTCGGAAAAGTATTATACTTTTATATATTATATAAACTCAGGATCTACTTATGCTAGTAAACAGCATGATTACTATTTTGTAGATGACAAAAGATGACCTTTTGAAGTCATTTTCAATGATTTGTTAGTATATAACTGGGTATAGCTCCACATTAATTTGGCAGTTGTTTTTCATGTAACTCTCAAGAAAAAGATCTATTGGTTACAAATAATATAATTTTCGTGACCAATTGACATCACCAAAATATGAATTTATAAGCACCACAAATTTCTCGCGCAACAAAATCAAAATACGATTTATGAGGTGGCTTGTAGTATCAGAACCATATCTGTGTCTTAAATTATACTTCGAAAAAATTTATAATCATGTGGCTTTAGCGATCATAGCTAACGACTTATGTTACACATTCAAAAAAATACTGAACTGTGAAACTTCCGCACTAAATGCTTTATCTCACAATCACTGTTTGTTGATACAGATGTTTTTCGATAGTTACTTGCAAATCTTTACTACCCCAAAGGCCAGAATGTTGTCTGTGGGTATATGTACCAAGAAAGATATAATCCTCATTTTTTAAAAAACTTCGAAACGGTTGGTAAATGATCTATGTCTTGGATGACATATTACTGAAATTGCCAAACTAAAGCCAAGGTATGCATAACCCTTTATATATATCGGAATTTTTGTATATCAACAAACCATGATCTGATTAATGAACATGGGAAATAATAATAATGCGGTACCAGTAGTTGATATGACTCCATTCCTGTTCAATGTAGAATTAATATGCAAAATAAATGTTCAAAAAGTATGAAGTCGTAAGCAAATGCAGTATACAAATGTAATGCGTTACTAATTTGTTTTACTTGTGATTCGTGCCATTTTCGCAAGAAATGTATATTTATTATTAAACAGAACATTTAAATATACACTATTTTGATTTTCATTTAACTTATCTGCAACTTTGTTCTTTGCTTAAAATTTAGTTTCAATTTGATTTACCCTCAGATTTTATACTTGCTTTTATCAACACTAGCACGCATAGTTGCCATATTGGAATGTTTCGAGTCAGAATTCACTCAATGTGCTGTTATGACGAAATTATTTTGAATATTTTGTACGGATTTTGGAATGGATTTTATATGGGAAAAGACACTAAAAGCTACATTAATAACGATTTAATTGCAATAATGTATTGATTATCCCACAGTTGTATCAGTTTTTAATTCAAGTATTTTGTTTTAATTATCCTATCCATTTATAAGACTCAGATACTGGAGGATTCAATATTCTCGTCTAACCACGAGAATATGTATCGTTTTAATTTTTCTAATTTGTTATTGTAACTTACGCAGAGAGTAGGTTTTTCTTCCATAAAACTATTTTGAAAATAAAAAAAGTTTTTGAACAGCTGGTTTTGTTTTTAAAATAGAAAAAAAAAACAAGCACCAAAAATTTGTTGACAATCTGAGTGTTCCGTTCACATTTCATTTCATTCCGTTTTCTGATATAAAACGAAAAGCAAGCGGAATAATAAAAATAATCAAAAGTATTTTGCAATGTTTTGAATTTATTTTTAAAAAGCGCACATTTCCGAGCAAATCTCCGAGAACACAGTGTCCACTTTTTACGATTTGCTCGTATATCACAACAACAACACAGCACATATAAATGAAAAAGGCACAATTTTTAGTTTGAAAAAAGCAAAAAAAAAAAATTGTATTTTCTTATCTTAAATTTTTACAAATGAAAAATACAATTTAAACATAACAAAATCTTACGTTTAGTCAAAATCTTAGTGCCGTCAGTTTTAGTAACAAAAATTTTAAATGAATTTTTTTTAATGAACAATGAGAAAATTTTGAAATTTATTTATTGAAATAATTGATAAATTATTGTTTTTCGAATATGCCAATTTGTGTTTATGTGATATTTATGTGAAATTAATTCAATTAAGTTTAAGTGTAATTAGTATAGTTAAGCTCTATAAATAATCAAATTACATAAAGTTAAAGAAAAAATATCAAAAAAAAAATGGCGGCTTTTGCGCTTTCACACAGCAAGGATGGCATGCAAAAAGCCGGCTGGAAAATGGATCAAAATGAAGAAGGTAAAAAATGTAAATCCATTGATTGTTAAGGTCTCTAAAGATCAATTATGTTGGATTAAAAATAAAAAAACTTTATTGTCTATTATTATAAAATCTTCTATGAAATTGTTGCGCAAAAATTTGTTTGCATGCTCTCTCTTTCTCGCTCTTTATTTAAATTTCTCTCTCTAAGTTTCGCTATATCTTTTTATAAATTTTAGTTGCTGTAACAAATAGTTTTGTTTGTATACAAAAAGAAAATGTTAAAAAAATTTTAAACAGATATTTTTGCAGATATCTCAGTATTACATTTTAAACTTTATCTCACTTTTAAGACCAATTTTACTGATATTTTGCCAATGATGTATTTACAATTTGTGTACTCATTTTCTTTAGTATATTATATTAAGTATTATATTATATATTATGTAGTATGTAATTACTATATTAAAAAAAGAATTCACGCTATATTGTATTCCTAATCAAAAACTCTTCAGGAATCGTGTAAGCGATATCTAACTGTCCATCTGCCTCCCTGTCTATGTGTCTATCCTTTCTTCAATCAAAATAATGGTAGACAAACAAATAACTCAAGTTTTGGGGTAATTGCATCAAACCTTATATCGGACTTTGTGTATATTCCAATGGCAAAAGTAGATAAAAAGAAAAAAATGGTTAATTATATCATCCAACTGATAATGCAGTTGATTTTCGTCAGAAAAATAGTTTTAAACCTAAAATAAAAAAATTTAAATAGTAAATATTTTCTTTGGATGAAATTATCTTTTTAAAAGAACTTTTAAAAGGCTTCACCATAGTAAAAATTATCGTTTTTATGATTTTTAATAAAAAAAATTCTTTCAATGGCAAAAATGCTTTGTTTAAGAAGGATCATCGAGGATCAGAACATAATAGAGTTCTATGTAATATTATTATAGATTTCTTAAGTCTTAAAATCCTCTCCTGGAAGTTTATTGAAAAAAACTTAACTATTTAGGAGACTTTTTAATAACAATTCAAATAAATTAGTATATTTATTGGTCTCCCATTCATACCAGTACATGTTATCAACAATTTCTATGATGCTAATATTCGATGACGGAAATTAGTAGTAGTTCGTTTCCCAAATTTTTTTTAATTTTTCTCCTGAAGACTATTTATTAATTAATTAGTCCATAAATGGATTTTCCTATATACTTATTTCTTTCATGTACATAGCGTGCTACATTGATATAGACGAAGATGAAACAACTGCGGATGCAGATGATAATCGCACATATTCAGATTGGTGCAATTTACCTGACTTAATTTTAGAGCAAATTTTCTCTTATTTGGATGTGAAGGAACGCTACTATGCCAGTCTGGTAACCATAATACAAAATACATAAATGGACTGCAGTTAAAATTTATTGTTTCAGGTTTGCACGCAGTGGTACCGTTGCTTGTATTTGCCAATGGTTTGGCACAATTTTTTGGTTGACGATCGCACCCTAACAAGGCCTAAGTATAATTATTATTCCGGTTGGCAGTACTGTTTGGATCATATGCGCACACAAAATTGTATAGCTAGAATTGGAAAATACTTACGAGGCTTAGAGTTTAGACCAGAACATAGTTTCAATAATATTTATCAGTTCATGTCTATGATGTCATGGAGCATAGATAAAGTAAGGGATTAATAGTTCTTTAATATCGAAATTATTTAAATTTTTCTGTTTTTCTTGCTAGAGTTTGGATCCGAAACCTATAGCAGAACTTATAGGAGTTGGCAGCCGCATTAGATCTTTGGTTTATATATTTCCATGCAATATGTCACACCGCACAGATCCTGAAGGCATAAAACTGTTTGGCACTGGTGGACAACTCCTGCAGGGTTTAAAGCATTTACTTTCGAGACTAAAAAATTTGAGAACACTGAAATTAATAGACTTTGTTTTGAATCGTTTCGAGGCTAATCATTTACTGGATGAGGTTCTAGAGACCTGTTGTAATAAAATGCGTGTTTTAAATTTAGTGAATGTGACAACTGGACATTGTCCGATTATGCATGTTGGCTTGTTTTTTAACCTACAGGTAGACATAGCATATTTATAACTTTTACTTACTATTTATTTCTTTCTAATACTGTTAGATACTAACAATATCACCACAAAATATAGACGATGACGTTTTATTGTTGTTGGCTGACACTCAACTAAGACATTTGCATCTTCTACAAAATTGTTATACATCTCCCTGCGAGTATATTTTTCCTTGCACTGTAAAGGCTTGGCGCTTACTGAAACGTGATAATCCTCTTCTGAGAGTACATTTGCGACTTGAGTCAGTCAAAGATGGCGAAATAGTGTTTCAACCTGAGGCACCTGTAAGCAGCGTCGTCTACCGTTCAACGAAGACAAGGGTTTGCAAATAAAGCAAATAAAATTTTCCTAAAATCTACATCTATCAACTTTTACAGATAAAAACGTGTGTGCTGATGCGCATAGTGGACCAGTACAAAAACACGTTAAGCACCTATGGCCATGAGATGCTACCGCGCTACCACACTCCCAAACCATTTATTAACCGCACTGATAGCTTAATCTTGTTGCTTTGCCGGCAATGCTTCAATCTCACCACTTTAGTAAGTTTTCAATATTATAAATATGTTTTTTATATGTCTTCTAACACTCCTGCACTCCATGGCAGCTCATACGTGAAAAGATCTCTACATGCACATTGTTACTAATCGCGCGCACCGCTTCAAATCTGCGGCGTTTATATGTACGGCGATTTTGCGTTGTCAAACGTTTCGATTGGCCCAGACATCCAGAATGGTCGGACGAGTTTTATGAATGGCTCCGTGCTTCGTCTCGTTCTTATGAGTCTACTGAAATCGAGGTGTCACAAATACTTGGATACAAGTGGCATTTATTAAACGATGCTGACTACATGAAAATTGAAGCGGAAGTCCGTACTGAATGTTAATATCATATTATGTTTGTTATTTAGTAGAATAATTCCTAAAAGTATGCAAGTAAAAAAATTGTACAGTGGAGGTAGAAAAAGAATTTATCTTTTCAATTAAAATATGTGCAGACAGTTTTTTTAAAATCTAAAAAACTTTTTTTAAAATACTTAAAACTTTCACTATAAACCTACTACGTATACTACATAGATTATATATTTATAGAAGTATCCACATACTTTTAAGTTCATGACACTACAACATAAATAGCTATATATAAACCCTATAACTTGGACTCATTAGGGAAGTAGAATATATGCTGAACTATTTTCATAACATGATATAATGACCATTTTCCAAGTAAATAATACTGACCGGTTGTTTTTGTCCACATTTCTAGTTTGGCACTACTAAATGAAAGACAATCTAGCTTCTATTTAAAATGGGCTTAATTTAAGTGGAGACGCAACATTAAAATGAGGGGCTTAATTCGTATATTCTAAAAAATCATATAAAATAATTAAGATTCAATTATTCTTATTTGTATAGGGTGAAAAGAATCTACCTTCCTCGAAAAAATTAGGTAAAAATAATGATGAAGCTACCAGAAGATACTGGAATTTTGGTAATTACCATATATTAACAACTAACTGAAGGTGCTACAAATTTTCTTTTTTTTCAAACGCATGATACAATAACTGACGATTTGAGGAGTAATACTTAAGTAATTTGATACCAGTAATATTTAAGTAATTAATGTCTCTTTAAGAGTGAGAACGATAAAATACATAACATTCTTTTAATAATTAATTGGGGAGATGAGTCTAACTAATATCAAGATTCAGATATTTTGCTACCACGGCGTAACAGAAGAACAGATCAACGACAAGATATAAAGACGCTACTAATTGATTCGTCATTTAGGAGTTCTTTTGTGTGACAGGCGGGGTGAAATTGCTTAGACATCAGCTAATTGTATCAGCCCTTACACTTCTTATATACCGAGTGTAGATAGATATCATGTGGCTTATAATGACAGCCTATGGGATCTCAAAGTTTTTTTATTATTGATGTGATTACTTTTATAAAAGTAAGAACCAAATTACACACTGAGAGCGCCAAAGAAAACGTAAACAGATTCGTGTGCATTTTATACTGCTAATCACGGACTTTGAGTGACCATTAAGGAACACTTAAGGATTAAATCTTATGTATATTCTTCTACGAATTATCAATCACACTGATATTGAACGAAAAATAACGATCTCATTTAGCAGTTGCTTTCATAACTGACTTACTTATAATGTTTACTAGTATGATTGACGAACTGAAATGTAAATAATAATGTGAATGACGATTAAGAAAACTAAACAAAACTGTAAATAATTATTTCGGCAAATTTATTAGAGAATACAAAAGGTGGGAAATATACTTTGCCATATATTTAGTAGACATTTAAATGGCGGTAAGTTTAGTCATCTGCCTTCTGTTTGCACTACTCATTTTCAGTATTTGTCAAATAATTCTTAGTGAATTCGCAAATTATAAAAGCATCACTGAACGATGCTTTATGTTCTTACGAAAAATGTTTGCCGAAAAAATCAGTGCAGAAGTATTAATATTCCATCAAATAAAAATATTAAATGGGTTTTACCTCAGTCGATGGGTTAATGTTTGCTAGATGTAAAAAAAGAAAATATTTTAATCGTTACGTGTTTTACTTTCTCACTTCTGTTGTATGTATTATATATACCTGCATTGACGTCTGTAAATATCTAATAAAAAGTATAAATAAAATTCATCTTTCCATTTGCGCGGCATTATTGGTTTTGAGTTTCGCGATGAAAGTTCTGACATTGATATTCGCTTGGTTACTTTGTTTGTTGGTCTCTACAGTACCGACGGAAGCACGGCCTCACGTGGGTGTTATTGTAGGAATACCTGGTCTGCCTGTACCAGTGCCCTCATATTACGGGCCATCATATTACGGATCGTATTATCCTCATTTTGATCATCATCACCACTATGACTATCATTCACACTTTGGCGGTTATGGGTACTATGGTTAAGGATCCGTTTGAATGGAATTTTTTGAACAACTGGCAATGGAAAGGATTCAGTGAAATTATTTATTATAATAATTGTATTTAATGTGAGTTATTGCTGTTGCTGTACAGAAGTGATATATTGAAACAAAAAATTATATTAATACAACAAATAAACGTTTAAACTTGATAATTTATTAAACACATATTATGGTTTTTTAAACTGCGGAAATTTATATTAAAAAATTGGTACAGATTTACTAGTATTAGTAACAGTTATTTACATAATTAGAGGCTAATTAACTATTGGACGATATTATTTCAAATAATACTGGAATTGTACTTGACAACAACAAATATATTTTATTTGCGAATTAATGAGTCAATATCCAAAATTATGCCAATCCCAACAGTTAATTTAGGTTAATAATAAAAATTCTTACAGGTTTTTCAGTTTAAATGTATTTTAAATAATACTGGTTACTAATTTCTTCACACGACATGCTAGAGCGTTCAAAGGTGCAATCACAGGATACTGACATCTATAAATACAGTTAAACTTCAAGTGAAATATCCAGGCATCTCAACTTATCGTGACATGTAATTGTCAAGATCCAGTACCTGCTTCTGGTTTTCATTAAACCAAAAGTCACACGCTAAAGATCCGAAGTTTTGGACAAAGTTATATTATTAGATTTATCAGTAGTCTTCATCTCTCCAAATTAACTTAGGAGACTTACTCTAGGAATAACACAACAGATCTCAAATGTTGTGATGCACAGTTGTTTAATATATAAATAAAAAGTAGAAGGATTTTAAAAATTAATCATTTAAACTTTATTGGTAAAATAAGTGTATTTATGTAATTTTTTAAAACAGATATGGCAACTCCTGGTTAACATACTCATGAAATAAGCAGTCAAAAACCGCAAGAACTTAAATCCGTTACTTTCACATTGAAAAGTTTAAAAACTGCATATATACAAAGTTTATCAACTTTGTTGCAAAGCTTTTTATGTTGCACGCTTCTTAAAAGAAACACAGCCTATACAAATAATAAATAAAATAATGAATTTTTACAGGAATAAAAGTCTATGAATGAATATATTTTATTAATTATGTTTTTAATTATGTTTAATTTTTGATGTTAGAAACAAAAATAAAACGAAAAAGCAACTAAAAAGTTTTTGTGTGCATTTTCAAATTCAAAACAAAAACGACCTTGAAAAACAATGTGCACACCGCAACAATCAATACATGGTAGAGCTATGATCAGCTTTAAAGACATTTAGAATTATAAGTATCATATAATATATCATATAACTTATATGCAGCTTGAATAGTTGCTGCATTTGCCGCTTTTATTTCTTGGAATTTATTGAGGATATAGAAATGTGTAAAATATATATAATCAGCAGAACAAGACTAATATCTCATGTATTATTAAAATAAATAATTATATGTATATAAGCATTGCCGGTACATTGCCATTTGGCCACTAATGCAGTGTGCAGAGAGTGCTAATAGGCATGCGTGCTACTACTCTTGAGAGTCAGTAGTAAATAAACTGCAACATTGCATTACTTGGCATGGCATGGCATGATTAGAGATAGTGCAACGTCAAATTCAATGTCAATGTCAACAAAATACCGAAAGTTAAAAAAATATTACAATAAATTAAAATACGCACATTGTAACTACTACTACGAAATTAAATTAATATAAATAAATAATAATATCACATTTTAAATCATTTTGAAATTTGTGTGAGAAGTGAATTCTTCTGTTAAGCGCGGGCCTAAAAGTATGCCACAATTTATGTAATTTAGTGAAATATATGCAATTTCGTATTTGAACTTGAAACGTTTTTGAAGCAAATAAAACAATAAGAAAAGTGAAAAAGTCGCATATAAACAAAATATTTAGAACAGAAAAATTTGGCAACAAATTTGCTTTTTATTTTGTTCTAGTTTTGTTTTGTTTTATTCTAATATAAAACTCAAGTGTTTATTCTAATTTTACTATTTTGCAAATCAGAGGTGACGAATTCTTGGGGCTTTTAATTACTATATAATAAAACAAATATTTAAATAATAACTGCGAAAAAGTTGATTATTGTCAAAGTTCTTCTTATTACTCTTTTATCAGGTAACTCTAATCGCATTACCTGCTTATATTCTCTCATAACATATCATCTGTTTAATGACTTCATAATAGAAAAAGTGATAGTACTTAGCATCAGTTTTGGTCATGGCACATTGCATGAGTAACTTAAGTTGAGCATGTTTATGCCACTTTCACAGTCGTATCTCAATACTGACTTAGTTAGCGGACTTAAAAATAGTCTCAATACTGACTTAAATTATGCTTAAGTCAAAAACTTTGGTTACTTCATTCATACTTAAGTCATCATCTTCTTATTCCAGTCTTTTGCTTTTGATGCAGCGTATTGCCGAAGCTCTCTTAGGCTATAAGCCTTCTGAAATCGCAAGGGCAAAATAATTGACCATCAGTTGTTCAATTGACTATCTTGATTCAATGTAGGATCTGCCTGCAAGAGTTAGTATGCCACGTGTACCTATTTACCTATCTAATAATTGATTTATTTAGCAATTCAAGCTGCATTATTATTATTTATCAGTCTTTATTTTATGGCCATTGTCTTCACCAGTTACTCCCAATATTAATGTTCTACTTATTATTATGTGTTAAGATATCGATCTAGATGTCGATACCATCTAAAAATTTTTTTGGTTTCTTGATGTCTTCATTGATGTCGACAAAATTAGAATATAGATGGCAAAGGGAGGAGCATTTATCCAATTGCAAAAGAATTAGAGATCAGTAGGGGTATTCACTCTCTCTTGTAAACTCATTGCAGGGAGCACGAAATGCAAGAATGCTATGCAAAAACTGCAAGACTGCGAGAACACCTCTGTTGCAGAATTGTATCATCAAAATGAATCAGCTGTTTTTGCAGTCGATTCACATTGAGCAAAGAAAAATAAAAGTATAACAATGTCGCGAACAAGTGAAATACAAAAATGTATAGATTTTTTAATTGAAAATAGTGCTTTTAATATTTTGATTGAAGGTATTAACACGTTGTTAATGTAGTTTTCACTGCTGTATAGTTTCTATTTGTTAGATGATGCAAATTACTGGGAAGTGATGGAGCAATTAAATGAAGACCTTTTGTTTACTTTAGTAAACCATCACGGAAATCGCCAACCCGTACCAAAATCTATTCAATGGAGATCTACCATTCTTCAAGAATTTGATGAAGGCCGTTTTTGTCAGATGCT
>NC_051847.1:2378816-2397176 GCF_002237135.1 Teleopsis dalmanni | reverse complement strand
CCTAACAAATAATAATCACATGATATAAGGCCTGAAAAACTGGAAAGCATTAGCGAGATATAAAGGCAATTGAAACAATATGGTAGATACATCTACCAAGACGAATACCTATTAAATGGTAATATTTTCAATCTAACTCTCTATCCAGTGACGTTGCCAGCATAACTAGAATTCTCCAAAAAGTATATATTAACTTTTTTAATATATGTGATATGATAAAATTCCTTTCTTATCTCGTGTTTCGCTACTCTGTTTGTCTAAACAAATATTTTAAAAAATTATTAGTGCATTAGACCGCTCTATAAAAGTAAAAGCTTCCATTGTTTTCTATTTAGTTCTTCTAACTTGAATGTGATAGTTTAGGTGTTATGGTATTTATCTGAAATGACAATAATGTATCTGTAGTTAAGGAAAACTTTTTAGAGATTACTAGGAATCCTACTTCTATGAAAGTATCAAATTAGCTGAATGAAGTAGAACAAATTTAATTGAAACTTTCAGCGACTTAAGTATAAGATTTGACTGATACATTACGTTTGGCAGACAGTTTAAAATTGAATAATTTTTCACAAATCTTAATTCTCAGCAATATTTATAAGCTTTTAAAACTCTTAAGACCGATTTTATAGTCGTAGTTTGCAAAATTTATGATTTAAAGATGATATAAGTGAGCTTGGAGACTTAAGCAACAACTATGAAATTGGGTCGTAATATTTCTCATTAGAAAATAGAATAAAGAATACCTACTACACATATACATATACATGCATATACATATACATTATGAAGACGTAGATGTAGATGTCACTTAATGTCACTAGTCATATGAAGCTTACATTTTAGAAGTTTTATCTAAGAATACGACCTCATTCGTAGCTGTGGTTTATCATCAGAAATTAATATAATATTAAAAATTGAATAACATTGAAAATCTAAGCGACTGATGTCATTTGCAATTAGGTGAGTCGAATGTAATTACATGACTTAATGCTAATTTCATTAAATGCGAGTAGTTCCTTGAAAAAAGCAGTCAATAAATATTTGTTACTTAATTCGACTTTAAGTCAATTGTGAAGCAGTCAACGAAATCTATTTCCTGTTAGAATTTGTGACGTCCTTCAATGTTATTAACGGAATGCGAATATGTTTGTTTGGCATAATTATCCATTAAATTAATTTCAATTCTAAAATGCAATTTTTATATCAATAAATTTACTAAATGTAATTTGTAAGTAAGCAAAACTTTACCTAATAATCTTCCATATACTTTGCAAAGCACTTAGTGAGTCGCATTAAAATTTTCACACAAATTAGTCGAGTCAGTCGAAGTCGGTGTAAGTCGGTGTAAGTCGACATAATTCATTTGGATGACCACTTAGATGCTAGCTCTTCTGCACAGATTTATACGCATATATTAACAGTAATTATGCTTTTAATTTTTGCTGTTTTTTGTTATTATTTTTGTTATTTACGACCATTTACCTTTACTCTATCTTCATTTTTAGTTCAAATGAAGTGTTAAGTAAGTGAGACTAAATTTTAAGAATTAGCTGTGGTCGAGAATTTACCGTAGTTCCATGGAAAAATATTTACTGCTTTTTAAATGCAATTTCAGATAGTTTTTTAACCTTGTTAATCATATAAATTTACTATGATTTATATTAGGGAAGAAAGTATACATATATCATGTTGAAGCGGTAAATATTTAGCAAATGCTTCAAGTATTGGGAACAGGAAAATAATAACACTAAAAATAGACTCTTCAAACATGAGAATAATTTATATAATTATGTTGAAAAGCTATAAATTAAAACAACAGAAATTATCACTTCCATTCGACACTTCATTTAGCGCTAATTGGGATGTGAAGAAATCTCATTTCAACTTGGCAATAAGCTAAGCATCGCTTTTTCTTTTGCGAGTATGAAAAATTAGGTGAACAAAAGATATTTCATATGTATACGAACAAAAATTAAAATTTTAATATTTAATAAAAGATAGTTTAATATAATGAATAGTAGGCACCCTAAGGATTAGATTTTTTTAAGTTCACTAACGTGTTAACTGAATAACTGATCACTACACAGTCATATTTAATACTTACAGATTAGTCGTTACGTTAGATTTCAAGAATGTCTTATCACTGAAACTGTGATAAATATTACTACTTCAGTTTATTAACGAAATACAGTAATTAAACGGTATGGAAAAGTTTAAAATATTTTTGAGCTTTCAGTATTCTGCAAAGATTTGGATAATATTCATATTATTCTTGTAAATCAATCTAAGTTGCCAGATCCAAATACTTCTTGGATGCATATCAATTTTAAAGTGATTTCAATACAGAGTGCGAAAAATGTTAAAAATATGATTGAAAATATGATTGAAAATATTATATATTATAATAATATTATAATATTTTATATTATTATAATATATGTTATAATATTATTATAATAATATAATGTTATCTATTATTAAAATATTATATATTATATTATATATTATTATAATATTATATATTATATTATATATTATTATAATATTATATATTATATTATATATTATTATAATATTATATATTATATTATATATTATTATAATATTATATATTATATTATATATTATTATAATATTATATATTATATTATATATTATTATAATATTATATATTATATTATATATTATTATAATATTATATATTATATTATATATTATTATAATATTATATATTATATTATATATTATTATAATATTATATATTATATTATATATTATTATAATATTATATATTATATTATATATTATTATATTATATTATATTATATTATATTATATTATATTATATTATATTATATTATATTATATTATATTATATTATATAAATTGCATATTCCGTTGAACTTTACACAAAAATAATAAATATTTTTTCTAAGCTATAATTGTATAAATTTATTATGAAATTAATAGTATAAATTTCCTTATAAGTGGATCCGGAAGTAAAGTTCAGTGATGACCGAGCAATTAAAATCGTGCAATCATATACATACACCTACACTCGGGTATTTAACAAGTTGACCATATTTGAAGCAGTAACTTAAGACATTTTAAATATTTTGTTGTATTATACGAACTTAAATTAAAATACTTGAAATCTACAGAAAGTTGTGTACATCTTAGATGTAATTTAGAAACATGGGGGGAGTATGAAAGCCAAATAATTGTGATATAAATTTGCTATTTAAAAAATTGCACAGATTTTAAAGTGAACTATCTATTACCAAAATTAAGTTTATATGTCATGTTATAAAATTTATTTTATGAATTATTTTGTAATAGCTACTGATATTAGTTTTTTAAATAATTTTATTATCTCAGATTACAAAACAACAACTGTTTGATTTTTATCGGAATATTCACAGAATATTCAAAATTCAGTGTGATTAGCAATTATTGTTAAATAAGTTGTTATTGTTACTATTTCTGTTAGTTTAAATTTTAATAATATATAATTTTATAACACTAACCGATTCTCTTCACATGCACATCCCTATTGAAGGACACGCGTGGTCCACCATTCGCAGTTTGTTGTTGTTGCGCATTTGCTATTGATATAGGTGGCGTTGCATTCGCGCCCGTGCCTGTGTCTGCACCTGCTCCTGTTCCTATAGTTCTCTGTTGAGTTGGTTGTTGTTGGCGTTTATTTCTTTGGTTTTGTGCAGCCATATTTTGTTTATAGATGAATTTCAGAATGGTGGTAGCTTTCTTATGGAATTCTTTCAACTGAAAGTAAACGTAGTCGATTGTCGTTGCTACCTTTCGAATAATTTACAGCATCATTCCATTAATTTTTTTTTGTTTTGGATTTAGCACATTTTTTTTAAATGATTTGGTTTCCGTTGTCGTGTTCAGCAGCATCCGTTGTGTAATTACTTCGCGTATTTCAAACAATACTCAGTGTAATCAACATTTTTTAAATTTGCTACAATTTCTAAGCATTCACTCTCACTCGTGGTTAATTTAATTTAGTTTTTTCTTAATATTTTTTATTTTTTTGATAAATTATAAATGCTGTGGTGGGCGCAACTGAAATTTAGAAAACAAATTTCTGCTTTCAATTTTTGAATATTCAACTTTTTTAGAAAAAAATAATTTTTTTTATTTGTTGTATTTAATTAAGTTAGCATTTTGTTGTATATTTAAATTTTAGTGAGTAAGTATGAGTGAGTGAGTAGTTAAGTGAAAAGTAATAGATTTTTCTACCATTACTGCTTAGAATCGCTTCATTTCAATTTTGTTTGCTTTTTTTTATAAATTTTGGTTATTTCCTTTTCACAGTAAACCTGAGTTGTTATTAATATATTTATAATGAAATTTGTATGCTCGTAGTAATAATAAACAATAACAGCTGAAGATATCCACGCCCGTTAATGTTTTTTCAAAGTTCTGATGGCGTTAAAATGATTAATCCATGCTTATTTATTATTTTAGAAAATTACTTGCAGCTCCGGAATTTTATTAAATGATTGTAATAGTGTTTAATATTATTATTTTAGTAATAAATTCAAATCGTTCTTATTAGCATGAACTATACAAATTAGTTGAAAGTTATTTTTATCTGTCACATTTTTTTATTAAAAGTATATATACAGAAATATTATATATTTTGAAAAATATTCTATAATATTAAAATTCATATTATAAAAACAATAATTTACTTAAGATCACACTTTTATTTATCTATTTAATCGTTTCAACATATACAAACAACACATTTTTTGATTAGAGTTAAATAAAAATTTAAAATACTATAGTATTTTAAATACTATAGTAGTATACTCAATATTCTGAACAGAAAACTTGTTTAAGTAACGTTTATAAACTATATGAAATTTACTATTCCCAATTTTACACATAATTTATTTTCAGAAATTATAATTGTTTTTTAAAAAAGTATTCCTGACTTTACAATATAAGAAATGAATTTCGATAAACAAGTTCGCAGCTTAAGTCTTTGGTTTGCGCGTTGTCGCTTACTTCAGACTTGTTTTCTCACACGCTTATCAAATTCTAATTTGATTAATTGCGTATCTTACAAACACAAAGCGCAGTTAACAAAACAAATACGTTTCGAAAATATAAGATTTTCGAGATACATATGAAATAGCGTATATATGCTCCATTAATTCCAAATTAAATTCTTAATAGCAAAAAAACATCAGAAACAAGAAAAATCACTGCCAGATCGTAAACAAGCACATGAACAAAAAATCAAGAACGAACGTATGTATTTACTTATATATTAATTTTGCTGTCCGAAATGTAAAATCTAAGAGCCACCCTCGTTGGTTTCGCTCATTAGCGATGCTTGTCAATGTCAAATGATTTTTAATTTTGTCCAAAAATAATATTTATTGTACATTTTGGTTTAGTATATTCTGAAAGAGTAATTCGGTTAAGTAACAAAAAAAAAATGTGAAAAGGTAGTCAAAATCAGCTTATAGCAGCTTAAGTTTTCAAAATACTCTAAGAATATCGTCAAGAGTCTTATAGATGTAAAAATAGCTATTAGATGTGAGTTTTGCAAAATTGTAAACTAATTTTATTTTATTTTGAATTTTTTATTTAATTACATGTAAATTTGTTTTTATAAAAGATACGCTACATATTTATACAGCCATTACTTTTACTTCTATTACTTTTAATGAAAATTCCATAAATTCCATAAATTCTTAATAATGAAATTTAAAATCCAAATGTTTAAACTTTTTTTTTAATAATTAAGATTAAGATTGAATAATTTTCAAATTGCATTGTCAATATACATAAATGAATCACCTAAAGTTCTACGCGATTGGTGAAAACAATTTATTGAAAATGTTTTGATTCGAATTCCACCCCCACTGTTATTGATATTATTTATGTTATTATTTTTAACTATAATATTTATAATTTTGTTATTAATTTTTTGAGTTGTTACGTCGAAATTTTTATTAAAATCTGTTTTGTTTTTTAAGAATGTTAACTTTTATTTCGTGCGTTATTTTTTAGTATAATTCTATACGTATTTCGGCAAATTCGCTTTTGCCTTCATCAGGAGGATTCCTAATATTAAAAACATTATTTGGGCATGCCCAAATAATTAAAAACGTAAGGGATACCTGGAAATTAGAAACGGCAGAGAGCATCGAAATACACAAACATCAGGCAACACCGTTACTCAACGGCGATAAGGGAAACGTATCATCATGGCTTTTCAAATACATCCCAAAAAACGAATCCAACCAGTTGACCGAACTACCTGCGCATGATTAAGCCTGAACAACAAAAACTAACCCATCCCACCATTTTTTACCTATCACCCTCAAGGACAAAAACAACAATAACCCTACCAATTAGATTTAAATTATAAGACCTGTAATAAGTATGAATAGCTTGTAAGTTGCATAGATGTTTTTAATATTAGGAATCCTCCTGATGAAGGCAAAAGCGAATTTGCCGAAATACGTATAGAATTATACTAAAAAATAACGCACGAAATAAAAGTTAACATTCTTAAAAAATAAAACAGATTTTAATATAATATTTAGTTTTATTTTATAATAAATTTTACAACTCAAATTAACAAATTACCAGCTTAGCTATTAAAATTAAAAAATTATCAAATAATATTTTTCTGGCTAACAATCCAATAAATAAATTGTCAATATTATTTTTCTAAGTACATAAATAGTTTTAAATTTTAAAAATTTGAGTAAAATATAATATTTAATCAGCATAAAAGTGTATTGTAAACAATTACAGGAAACATAATTAATTAAAAAAAAAATTAGTTGATTGATTCTAAAGATATCTTTTTAAGAAACCACATATATTACATATGTTACTTTTATGACTCTTTTGTATCTTAATTAATCTCATAATAATGCTATGATATCAAAATAAGCACTTTATACTTAACAAAAATATATCAAAATCGTTTATTTTTGAAATGCAAAATAATTTACTTAAAATATTCACTAGTATTATTACAAAATTTTTACGAAAAAACAATAGACACCGATTTTTGTTAAGTACATTTTTGCAAAATACTGTAATAAATCTTGCGGAAATGACCGCAATGAAATATTTCCTTATTAGACTACAATTCTCATGACGTTTACAGTAAATTTTTTTAAATAGATTTTTTGTTTGTTGTACTCGTAGAAGTAATTAAATCAAGGTTAAAAGCTAAAATTTGAAAAGTGCAAAAATTATATGAATTAAATTAACAAATATAAATAAATTAAGACTCCAAATGACGAAAACTCAAACGGCACGAGTGTTGCTGTTCAGATATTTATTCATTTTTTTAACTACTATTATATCTTTTACAGTAAACAAACAAGACAATAACAAATTAAGATTAAACAAAATAAAAATGACCATTGCTGATGAAATCGAAGCAATGAGTTCGTGATTTGTTTGAAAAACTATATAATACCCACAATAATTAAGTGATACGTCAAAATAGAAATACCAAATGAAGTAAAATGTACGAGTATTTAACTTAATGATATTTTTCATAAAATAAAAAAACTTTTAAGCAAATTTCAAAACAAGCCATTAAATGGGGGCGGCAAGACGTTGTTTTATTGTTTAATATACGTAATCACGTTTTTTGTTCTTGATTTTATTTTCTGTCTGTTCTCTCCAAGTATTCTCTCCAATTTTCAAAATGGTGGCAAGGTTTCTAAAACCAACATTGACAACACTGGAACTTAAATCTGTGCAGGTTGTTGTCATGACGAAATTTATTTCTTTGCTCTTTTAATTAAGAAGCTAAAAGTGCTAAATTCATTGAACCGGTCGACTGCAAACTTTTCTACCGGCTCGTTTATCCTTGATGACAGGGCGTGAATTTTGAATTTTTTTTTCTAAATTATATATATCATTTTCATTATAAAACTTTATTAGTGACTCTTAAGTATACAACGGAAATTCAAGCACGCTCAATGAATTCTTTGTAGACAGTTTTATTATACCACGAAAAACTAATAAAATAAAATACACACTTGGCTCAATGATAAAAATTCGCCTGACTACTGAAGTAATTTGATTTGATTGCTTATATATTAACTGGAATTGTTATATCTTTGCTTATTAATATGCCAAATACGTAATTTGCACATAAAGGTGTACCCACAACAAGAGGACAGGACTTAAAAACCCATAAACAACGCAACTCCTGATTTTTAATGCTCCATTGAACCATTGAAAAATATTTCGTGTCGAATTTAGTACAAGAAATTCTTTTATATACATTCGAATTCTTTAAATACACAAAAATATATTTGGTATTAAAAACACCACGAAGTTTTGAACTAACAAAATTAAATCACGAAATTTAGAACCGCACCCTCGTGTCAGTTTGGACTTTGTGAGCTAGCACAAAGGCGAGAGAACACAAAACTTAGCAAACTGCAAAAATAATTTAAAGTAATTTAAACATGTACATAAAGTAAACATGTAGAAAATAAATAAAAGATTTATTAATTTATAATTGTTAAAAATAAATGCTCGAGTTGCTTTCGGCTTATGGACTGAGGCTATACAAGTCATACGTGCAAAGTGCTTTAGAATTGACATAAACAACTCATTTCTGACCACTGGTTTGGCACCTTTACCCATGGCTCCACGACAATCAAGCATTTTAATTTTAGATGTAAAGTGTTTTCTATTGTATTTATCTTTTTTGTCCCCTTTGCTGTAAGTTGAAATATATCTCATTAGAAATACAATATATCACTTAAAATTTTCTGTGTACCTATTTGAAAACCATCTATTTTACTGGTACCGCCATGATTTTTAATTTGACTGGCAAAAATGAATAAAAAAATACGTAAACAACATGTAACAATTCAAATCACGACAGTTTAACAATTTCTTGCCATCTCAGAAATATATAAAAATATATTAAAGCTACCGATAAGGTAGCGGCACTACTGAAATATTTCAAACAAAACTGACATATTGAACATTATTTTGCTCTTTATAGAATAAATAAAAAAAACAATATTTTGAAAAATAATAACATGCGGTTTAATGGTTTGATGCATAATCATCTACTTTGTTTTTAATTAACTCTCTCGAAATCTCAACTAAACTTCTTTCAATCATTCCAATAATGCTTAAGATTTCAAAAAGAGACTGTTGGTTTAGTAAGGTGGTTAAGAGGAATACCGATCGGATCTGGTTAATTTTTATAAGTGGTAAATAATTAAGTATATATCGCTCAGAAAGAAATTTACAGACAATCCTTCATCATAAAATCAAATTTCAACAAAGAGTATAGAGAGTCAAATGACGACTTAAACCGGGTAGCAGACATCACTACTGTCTGGGTACCAGGACGTAAAAACATTGAAGAGAATGAAAAACCAGAGGGTTTGGCCCGCCTTGATGTTGGCCCGTCTTGATCCCTAAGAGTAGCGCACATTGCTTTCAATGCTCATTATATAAGTAAGGGAAATTACAAGGAAAAAGGAAACACAAAGTATTTTCCCTTTAGGAAAGTTTTTAGAAAAGTGTTTTTTTGACAATTTGTCGAACTGTTCATCGGTAAGGATAAAAATTAAGAATCTATTAAATTATCTTAATTCGACGGCATGAATTTAGTTTATCTTTTTATATATTAAGGGTTCTTGCAAAGAATGTGGCAATAAAACGGCAAAAGATTACTAATTGTGGTCAACGAAAAGTTTTCTGCTGACCTGCCACTGCAACCTATGAAACAACAATATGTGTTGTGTCAAACTATTTTGGAATTAAAAACATTGTCACTTGACATTCCCAGTTCTTAATATTCAATTGATCTCACTATTAAAAATTAGGACAATATGACATTAAAACATTAAAATAATCAAAAACAATTTTTATAAATTGTCTCCATCAACAAACATTTTAATAAAACATTCGACATTACTAAAAAATGAACTAGAATTTAAATCTTAGCTTCTCGTAAGACGGCTCACAGAAATATTTCATATTTCTTGATGGTTATACCTTCTGTAAATAATATTGTGTTCCCTGAATAATTATTATTTAAAATGTGTATAAAATTAAATTTTATATTAATTTAAAACATTTATTTTTATTTAAATTCTAAAATCTCTATTATTTCCAAATACCAACTTAATTTAAAATTTAGTCTGAAAAATAATTCCACTCCATGCTGAAATATTTTCACAGGAAAATTCAGAACTCAACTCGCCTCTAAGGAAACCAAAGCACAATTAAATTCCTAACAACAACAACAACAAAAACGGCAGAAGCAACAACAAAGTTACAACTCCCCTGAGACCTACAATTAGTCGATTCTGTGTAAACATCGCAAGCATTTCGTTGAAAAGAAAAGAATCGATTTCTACACATTTATATGCCGCCCGCCTTCTACCTTTTGCATACTTCGCTGTCTACCTTTCTGTCTACCTTTCTGTCAACCTCTCGACCGACAACGCATCGCATCACACATAAGTGCAGCCTGCATGTGCGATGCCTTTGCACAGATATCGAAATGCAATTAACTATTTGCTATGTAACCACGAATGTAGCTGCTGCATTTTTTACATTCAAAGCGCAAATATAAGTGAGCATAAATGTAACAAAAATTGATGCCAAACTGCCAGCAGGCAGATATCAAGTTAAAACAAAAAATAAATACTCGTACATTAATCAAAATATGGGCAAAGAAAAAGTTGTAAAACTTTTTGAATGACTTTTGGTGGCTTAGAAGTGCAAAGTACAAAAATCACAAGCAAACGAATATCTATTAATGCAATTCTTTTTTGTTACTAAAAAAAACAAAACAACTGAATCCATTCAAGTCAAAATTTTCGCACCGCTGCACATTGCCCGCTGCCCAGTGCATCTTTACTAACAATTCTTTAAAAGCCTTTTAAAGGGCTCGACTTATTTTTATTCACAACAACAACAATAATAATAAAAATAATTGCTCTAACTATGCGCTTAATGCTAGTAACTGCCATTTTACTACCAACAAAAACAACAGCAACAACAACAACAAAATAATAACAACAACAATGCGATTTAGTCGTAAATTTGTTTTTGGTGTGGTCATTTGTGTCGAATTTACAAATTGGACTACACCTTCATTTTCGTTTGTGTAGTTAGAAGACGTATCAACATGCTTGTTCTTGCTTTAATTTGTTTATTTTGTTTCTTCTGTTTATTGTGCCTGTTTTGTTGTTTTTGTTATAGATTTTGTAGTTTATTACTGCTGTTGTTGTTCTTAGTGTAATAATGTAAATCAAAGGCTTTTATGCTGTTAGTGTGTTTGGAGTGGCCCGACCTTTAAGGTCAACTTAAGTAGCCAAATCAACACAAGGAACACACACAAAGCTCGAGCATTAGTTAACATAAAATTCTGACATAAGCTTGCAATGTAAACAGATAAATTTCACAGCCCCAAGGCGTGGCACTTTAGTTGTTATTGTTTGATATTTTTTACTTTTTCGTTTTAAGTTCCATGGTTCTATTGTATAATTTTGGGAAAATTGTTTTTGCACTTAAGTTCAAAACAATTATGCGCACCAATCAACGTATATAATAAATTTGTTCGCTGACTTTTATTTTCATTTTCATCTCAAGCTCAAGCTCAACAAAATTAATTATATTTTATGACAACTTTAAAAATTTTATTTAAACAAATTACATTATAAAATGTTATGGTAGATGATTTTATAAAGTCTGAAAATAACTTAAGGCAGAGTAGAATATTTAATAGTAGTATTTTCTGCTTCGTAGTAAACTTAGAATCAGTTAAAATTTACTGCCAACATTTGCACAATGATTTCAAAACCAATAAGTCAAAACAATCTTATAAATATTTCAATAATATTTATAATAATTTTTAATAACATTCAAGAATTTTTATCTTCAAACTATTTACATAACAATATAACCTTTCTCAATTTCATACGGTTGTTTTTGAGAAAAATACCTACAACAGGTTCTCTGAAGTTATTTTTTATGAAAGTAATGTATTTTAAGGTCGCTTACACCGGTTAATAGTCGACGTATCTTCGTTGCTTTAGTTTTTTTACACCTTTGCCACAAGTACTAGTAAAGGTCAAGTTCAAGTTTAAGTTCTTATTTGCTATTTGGTTGGGTGTACTTGTATTTTCCATGAAATACTTGTACTCAGATATTTAGTCGAAAACATTACCAGTAATTTCTGGTGCCAAAAAGGAAAAATTTGATAATTTATAAGCCTCGACCGGATTCAATTTAAAAATATATCATTGTTATGAATTTTTAGTTTTTAGTAAACATACTATGTTAATTGCTGTATGTATATATACATATTTCTATATAAAATAATTATGAAATTTTTAATTAATATTGTCTTGAATTTTCACATATTCTTCTCATCCAGATGTTTTTAGATGATGACTTTTAGGTTTCAAGTTTTGTGTGTCTCTTTTATTACAAAAAAAATTCAATTCTTTGCTAGCATATCTAAAGTGCTTCAAGGCAAGAGTCTTACAATTCATTTGTTGGCTTAGTTTTACAATACTTGCGTACATTGCGCATATATAAATGATTGCCTGTACTCCAAAGGATACACGATAAAGTCGACGCATCAATCGAGAAGGGAGCGCCTCTCATAGGTAAGCAAATGCTTCAACAATTTATTTTATATTATAAAAAGAAACCATATTTTCATATGAAAATATTATATATAGAAAAAAGTTATGATTAAGATTAAACAAACGCGATAATGTGCATATTTGAATACTATTAAGTCGATTTAAACAATGTAATGTCCTCGGGGAGAACACGCTCCCTAGTAAGCATATTTGCAGTTGCAGAGCAACACAACAAGCAATGTAAGCGCGTTCAAAAGAGTCCATAAGATTAAAATATAAAGAAAAATATGGCAACTCATACAGACCGCACTCGAAGTGGTCATTTTAAGTGAGCTGGGAAAAAATGAATGCATTGTATTCTTAAGGTGGCCATACCATCAGTTTCCTCATATTAAAAACTAGATATTTTAACATTACAATTAAAAACAGCTTTTTAGTAAAATTAAATCATAAAGTTTAAATCATGAAGTTTAATAAAATTCAAAATTCAAAATGTAACTAAAATGTAAGAAAAATGTTAGAAAAACAAATTTCAATAGGGAAATTAGTCTAGGGAAATTAGGCACATTATGCTTAAAGTCTGTATTGATTAAACTTAGATTAAATTCATGGTTGATATTTTGACTACATGACATTACAATTATGGTTACACAAAATGGCTTTCATTAAGCCATACGATACATTTTTTATCTTGAAAACATTAAATAAATTTTTTTTAAACTAACTTTCAAAGTACTGTAAATACTGTACTGATTATGATTTATCAACATAATCAAAACATGGTGAAATCAAGATTTATCTTTTGAAAAATTCTGTTAAAGTCATCATAGGCTTGAACTCAAAACAAAATTTAGGACTTGAAATTATTTGCATCTGAACTATCAGAAATGATCAATAAATGATTCGATACTTAATAATCATTATGTATAATCATTATATTAGCTATGTATTTAAATATTTTTTTTAATTACTATATATTAAAAACTATCATTTAGTTCTTCAATAACGATTATTAACTTGAAGTAAAATTTGGCCACCTTTTTCTCATTGTCGGTTTATACATTAGCTAAACTATTTTATTACGACTGCTATTCTACATAAATATGCTGAAATCCCTGTGTACACAATCACCTACAAGAACTTAACCAATTCTATCTGACATTCATACACATTGATCACTTGCTCATAAACCATAATGTAGCATAAAGTGCTCTACTATTATAGCACCTCAGCACAATTGAATGGCCCACAACTGCTAATTCCCAAGCGTGATAACGTCTGCGAGTGCGTCTATTTCTTTTTCAGTTTTAACGACCGGAAAAAAATCCAATTTATAGGAACGCACTTTATCCATTCAAGTTAAAACTGTAGCTGCATTTCCACTGCGCTTTTCGTGCCTTTGGTATATTTCTACATACATAATCTTAAATTCATATAGAAAATCACTGCAAGCTGCCAATAAAATCCCGCACTACATAACCTTATAATTTGAGGGTAACGCGTGTGCGCATGCGTATTCCCCACCGGCTTCAGCAGCTTATGTGTAAATGATGGGAAGCCAGTCGATTGGTCGCATTATAAAAGTGCCAGTAAAGGGCAGCGCCGCTAGTGCAGCACGTACCTGAACTTTAATGTGACTACGATTACCATTGTTGTTATTGTTCTTTTCGTTACTTTACTTCTTGCTGCTGCCGCTGTTGTTATTGTTGTTGTTGCTGTTTTTGTTGCTGTTGTTGTTGTTGCTTTGAGTGCGCATTAAGTATGCGTTTGTGATTCCACAAATCTGATTGCGAGCCCTGTTGATTGCGACCGACTAGACGTGGTTTGTTTGTAAACATGCGTTATTAAGGTGTAATAAACATAAAATTTGTAGTGCTTGTTCTTTTTTAGTCGTTGTTGTTGTTGTTATTATTATTTATTTATACTGTTGTTTTTATTTTATTATAGTTGTTGTTGTTTTCAAGCTGTGGATTCCGCTTATTGTTGTTGCTGTTATACTTGTCATTATTATTTTATTGTTTAGACCGATAATTTTCACATAAGATTGGTTGCGGCACTTATCGATTGAATGAAGAAGAGCTGTTGTAACCACACCAACAACAATTGTAAAACTAACAACAAAGTCAACAATACCGATTTTTAGATATTTCAATGAAATGTGGAAGTATGACGTACTTAAATCTTACAATACATCACTGCCTGAGTACTGTTCGATGGCTATTCATGTGAAACCCATGAAAAGATAAAAATGTATATAATTTCCTAAGCACTTTTACTTTCTGTGTATATTTTATTTATATATTTTCCTTCTGAGAAGCAATACATATTACACTTATGTGTACAAATTTATATACTATGATTTATATATATCATAGTGAATAAATATAGTGTATGAGTAATGCACTTAAATTTTTATAGAATTTTATAGGTTTGCAAAAGTTTTAATATACGTTTTATTATTTTTAAAAATTTAGAAACAAAAGAAATTTAAACTTTTATTTATTTTAGAATAGTTGTGAGTTCACTTTTTTAAATGCACCTGTTTTTGGAAACGCTAACTTAAAAGTGAACTTTTATTTACTGTTGTCTTTATTAAAGAATTGACTTTAGGATAGTTTTATTAATGATATTAATTTGATATTACAATTCTTACAGCTTTAAGTAATCTATATTGTGGTAATCCTTTCCTTTAAGTCACATTATGATTTAATCAACAGTTAATATTTCATTATTGTGTAGAAATGAACTTGTTTTTGTTTTTCAAGTTAATTATGTAGTTGTTTTTATACTTAAAAATATAGTCTTTGTAACACATAACTGGTACAGATACAATAAATTTTCTTCAACTCTGAATTGTATTTTTATCATAAGCAGAAATCACGCAAAAAATACGTCTATTGCTTCCTGACATCTTTTCTTCAAAACATATTAAAATTGTAGTAACTTGCTCCTAAGAAGCGAAAATACCGACATTTATTACTGAACAACTTTGCTTTGCCTATGTGTTGAGACACAGATAACGTCGGCTCTCATGACGGAAATTGAGTCGACATATTGTTTTTCCTCTCATTCTCATTTCTAAAATTTGTTTTGAAAACAACAACAATTTTGCTCATGCCGTGCTCGTGACACTCTACAGGTATTTTGATTCCCATACCTGTAAATGGTGTCTTGTTGCCTTTCATCTACCGCAAAAAAAAAAACTAATAATGCTTAATTCAGGCGATGTCAACAGTTCTATTGTGCAAATTATGCTTAATTACCATTTATAATAAATTTCATTCAAAGAATTTAAATTAATAATGATTAGTTTTATAATTATATTTAATAATTAGTTTTATAATGACTAATTTTATACTTTGTTCACAAAAAAGAAGAATTTGTACACATTGAATCAATTTAAATTATTGAAGAGGATATTATATTTACAATGGCTTTAAATTTATTTCAAGATCGAAGTTCCAATAATGTAACAAAATATCATTTATATTTTACACTTGTTAGATAATCACAGCACGAAGTAGTAAATTCCGATTGTGCAACAGTTTTCTGTTTGTGGCATGAATGGCAGGATTAGCTGCGAAGACATCGTCAATTTGTATAGGCAACAATTCAAGCCAATAGGCAGCCTTCATACCTAAGCCCCGATTAACGACTGCAACAAACGAAACGGAATGAAGTGAAATATATAACTAAATTTTATTATAGAACTCTTGGCTCCCCTTTCACTGCAGTAACTCACGTGAACCTCTACGATTTCTGTTGCCACATGTTATTGCATGTGGCATGTGGCATGTATGGCATGTATCTACACCTTCACCATTTATTTTCCATGCAATTCGTGCCGGCAAATGTTGCGTTTTATTTATTGTTGCGTATTAGACTATTTGTTATTATTGTTGGAATATATTCTTCCTTTGTTTCTTCCTCAACTATGCTTCGCTTATCTGTGGCAACATCTAATTTGCAAATGCATGAGATTTCTTATCAAATTTCAGTATCAACACCGAACATTGATTTATATTTGCCCCCATCGGCGATTGACTTTATGATATTGAATTATCACGTGTTAATGTAAATGCGATGGTTTATGCACACACTCGTATCTATGATTATAATGTGCAATATATATTTTTTCTTTTATCTGAATCAATTATTTTGTATTATCTATTTCTTAATTTTTAAATATGACATGTTTTTCAAAAAAATTTAGTCATTATACTAGTTTGGACTAAAATAATTTATTTAAACGTTTTTAAAATACATTCAGATATAAAAATCACTTTCACACATAAATTTAAAGGATTCTATAATGATATAAGAGAACTAAAAGGTTTCCCTTACCAGAATGCATCCAAAAATAAAATGAATGCATAATCTATTAAATTATCTAAATTTGACAGGATGTGGATTTAGTATATCATTTTCTATCTTAAGATTTCTTACTAAAATATCGCAGCAAAACGGAAAAAAATTGCTAACTTAGGTCTGCATAAAGCTTTCTGCTGAGCTGCCACTGCAGCCAACCAACTTGTTTATTCACATTAATATGTAATAAGTTACAAAAGCTTTTCCTTTTACGTGCGAAATCAGATTTGCAGAAACTATTTTCACATCTGAGCGAACCGAAAGATGTAAATACATATATTCGTTGTGTTTCGCTTTGTTTTTGTTCGGTGTGTAGCACCGAAATACTATCTTAAGAGTTTTCTTTTTCGAGGATCTTGGTCAACTCCAGAACTTGCGTCTAAAAAACCATTTTACGCTTTGCAAGAGGTTCAAGATGGTTTTTATTCCTGAAATTCATACACCTTAACACAATAGGCTAAGGCCTATCATACAGGCTAATTATTTATACTCAACTTAATTATGTTTTGGGACTGTATAACTTCAGGCAAACTTAAAATACTGATGCATAAAAAAATAGATCAACATTATTGACAAATATAAAAGATTCGAATTTGTTGCTCATTGCTTTGAGTGTTGGAAAATGATATCAGGTTGCGTGCTACATTTAAATTAACACTCCGTTTCCAATTCGCACAGTTGCAATTTTGCTACCCAAACCTTATTATAAATCAAAGCAAAACTGCAAGCACAACAACAACGATCAAAACAATAATTACGAAAAAAAAACAAAAAAAAATGCGATAGACATCATGAACTCTAAACGATAATTATTAAAGAGTTAAATAAATGAATAATTGCCGCTAAAATGACTCAGAGTTTCAAAGCAATTGAAAAAAAACACTAAGAAGTAGTCAATTTATTTTCATGGAATTGCAGAACTTCCGTTACTTCATAATAATATGAAGCCGTGCTTGTTTTTGTGATTATTACAATTTTCACACTTAATATTTTTTCCTTTCATTATGCTTTAATTTTATTTTCTTACACCTACAAAAGCAAAAGTGTGGAAAATATAAATAAGCACCTTAAGCCGTCATTAAAACTTCTTAACCTTCTAACACAATAACGACGCAGACACAATATGTGATGTTTGCTTTATTTTAAACCTTGTCTCTTTATATGTATGTATGCATGACAATGATATATACATACAAGTATACATACATCTATATAAGTAGTAAGTAATTTTGCGTGCTTAGTCAACTAACAAAGCGTAAAAACGACAGCATTTAACAAAAGCGACTACACTAATAACACTGGCAAGCATAATAACAACACAAGCAAGTATGTATATGAAAAA
>NC_051847.1:2369854-2378716 GCF_002237135.1 Teleopsis dalmanni | reverse complement strand
CCGCAATTACGTTCGTTTGTCTGAAAATGGTAAAGGCATGCATAAGTGATTTCTTGAAACTCTTTTTAATCCATTTTTGCATTTAAAATAAAAAAAAAACAGAACACAACACCAAGTGTGGGGGCAGCACGTTAAGCAATGCAATTTCGCAATAAAATTGTTTAAGTAATGTAGATTAATAGTGACTACGAGTTTGAAAGTAAAATTGCACTTTAATTGTGGCAATCGATATGTGCAGTGTTTGTATCAATTTCGCTTTAGGTTATCAAATCACAAAAAAAACCCAATATAATGAAGTGATGTAAATACATTATAAATTGCATTATGATTTATTTTAAAACAGAATATGCCAAACTCAATATAAATTTACCACATAATATTTCATAATTTTTAATTGGCTTCAGTTACTAAGTTAGTATAATTATCGAAACAGTCAAATATGTTTAATATTTGCAAAATGCTACCCAATACAGCTCAGAATATAAACCATTATGCTTATAATTTTCTTTCCATTTAATTGTTTATAGCAAGTTTTAAATTAACGAATTTCTCAAAAAACCAATGTTAAAATTTGAACCAGTTCTACGAATTACAAACTTAGTTTAAATATCAAAGTGATTGAAAACACATTAACCAGTGAATTTTGCCAAACAGAAAACAAACGAAATTCGAATTTAAGCATCTATTAATTTTTGATTAAAAAAATCATTTAAGGGTTACTTGTATGGTGTCAGTCATCAGTATGTGACACTGTCTTTGACCGTAACTTGATTTCACTTCAGCTGAGCTTATTCCACGCCATACAGACTATCAATACATATACCAATCATATGAGGTTAATACTGTAGGAATATTTACGAAGTCCAGCAATTAATAATCTAACTACAATGTGCTGCACAGATGAAGCAATGAAAAGTTTGTTTCACCTTATAAGTATAATCTATTTATCAACTAAACTGTAAGAATATAGTAACACAGAATAGGATTTGTTTGAAATTTTTATGTTTGATAATAATTAAAAATTTAGCTCATTTTACTAATAATAATATTATTAATTATACTGTTTAATAAATGATTTCTCATTTAAATTTGCTTTGATAATCGCAACAGAACTTATCGCATCTGCGCACTATGTTGATATGGTGTTAAATATACTCTGTATAACAATTGCTAAGTTATCTTATTTTGTCCACGAACTAAACATGGTATCAAATCCTCACTTTTAATATACCATAAACCCAAGTTTTTTAATTTGATTGATCTAGTTAATATAGATATTTATGCTGATTATGAAGCATATTCGTCTTCTTATTCTACTCACCTCCGCAACAATTTGTTATGGTCAGCAATATAACAACAAATTAAGAACTCTAAAAAATCTTTGGAAACTGCATGTTTATTCGACGCCCACGCATTTCACCTTATTAAGTGTTGACAATGTCAATACAAAGTCAACAGTACAACAGCTAATGTATCTATGACAGCAACTGACAGTTTGAATAAACAATATACGCAGTTGCACATATTGAAGAGGCTCCGCGGAGATTTAATGCACTTTTAATGTATGTCATTTGCATTTGGTGATCACGGACTACTTATAATTTAGCGACATTGACCCCACCGCCGCTGGTGGTTAAATCTGCTGCTGATTGTGGTAGGTGTTACTGCTGCTTCTTTTTGCAATAATTTTATAGTGAGGCGATATTTATTGCATTAATTAGCATTTATGCGCTGCGGTTGCAGTTGCATTCATTAACAACAACGTAAAATGCAGTAAGTCAAGGTAATGTGGGTACGTCAATGATGAGCATGTAAACGCACTTCCAAACAGAATTTTAATTTTTGTTACATGAGCAGCATTTTAATAAGATATATCATCAATGAATAAATTTTAATTTATTGTTGAAAGTTTTTTTGCTTTATTTTAAATTAAATGAGAAAAATTATTAAAAATGTAATGCATACATAAATTGTATTTTGACGGTTATAAAAATTATATTTTATTTTGACAAAGTCAAACAATTCCCATCGATTTTTCATGACAGATTTCTTTTGGCAAACCAAAATGACATATGAGTATCTTTTTGTCATAATTTCTTAACGAATAAATATTTATCCAATTATCATGGACTTATCAGAATATATTTATCTGATGTAGATATTACATAAAACAAATAACAAATTAATCGTTTACACCAAGACTTTAATTTTTTCAGATTTTAAAACCATATTTAGCTTGCTTCTATTTAAAAAAAATAATTATTGATACAACAGATACAATATTGGTCCAGTCCCTACCAAATTCGAACGTGTTATTTATCTTAATTATATTTTATAATATAGATAAAAGAAAGGAAACATATACTCAATAAACCTGGAACAAAATTATTTATTTTATTTATAATATTTTGGTATTTCCTATTGATTTTATATGTATATGAACGCTTTTTCCCTCATTAAGCTTTTTCACGTGAAAAAGATACATTATTGGTAATAAATAAAAGCTTACTGAACTTAACAGTATTTTCAACAGTTTGTTTTTATTTTTATTTTTAAAATATGTTCATATTTATTATAATTTCAAATATAATAGAGAGCAGCTTACACATCCACAAAAATATTTTATTCTGGTTTCAAATCATTCTAAAATAGAAAACTTTTAGTAATAATAATCTTTGTCTCGTAATATTAAATATTTTGTTATTTTGTAGTTTTGCAAAAAGTCGGTCAAAATTATTAGTTAAACTCATAATAACTGCTTGTCCGGGTTTGTTTGAAAAGCAATTAACTTTTATTAGTAGCATCATTTGCTTAATTAGAAAATGAAAAAAATTAATTTCCTATTATGTGTATTTCTAATAAAGCAAACATATTACTTGTAGAAAGCATTAGAGAAGTACTAGAAAAATATATTGTAAAAATTTGCTACAGTGACAGATGGGCAATCTAGACAGTCTGAAACACGACTGCAGCTGCGTGCTAACATAAACTGTTGAAATAATTTGTAAATTTTCAAAAATAATTAATCATAATATTATTAGCAAAGCAAACATTTGAAATTTTAATCTTTATAAATTAGCATGCAAAACTGACAGCGAAGAAATAATTAAAATTTAGCTACCGTCAAACAGCACAACGAGGCGTATGAGCAATGCTGAAATATTTTCAGTGAAGATTGTGGGAAAAGTGCTAAATTTATAAAAAACTATATAATTTTGATTAGTTTGTAAATGGTGAAAAACACTTAACATAGTTAAATTTTTAGTGTTTGTAACAATTGCACTTAATAATTTTACACAAACATGCAAACTTTGACTGCGCACGATTAATAGAATTTCCTGCACTTTTTATGAGCTCTGCAATTGTTTCCTATCTGTCCGTCTGTCTGTCTGTCTGCCAGTCTGCCAGTCTGCCGGTCTGTCTTTCTGAATACATTTTTGTGTGGCTTACTGTCAATTTCTGGTTTGTTGTTTGTTTATCCAATTTTTTTGCGCTTCTTCCTCAATTGCAGCCTTAACAGAGGAAAACCAGCTTAGTTTGTACTCTAATTTCCCACATTTTTGTTAATAAAATGTTTGAGAAAAAAGCTACTAATTCCCATGCAGAAATTATGATTTAATGATTAAAACTCGATCCAAGTAAACGTCGAAAACGTCAAACTGACAACACAACATCTTTTTTTTATTATTTTCCATTTATTGATGGTGCTGTTGGTTGTAGTTTCAGTAACTAGAAAGCAACTCGAATGCTGCACACGCAACATAAATACAACATACAAATGAACGAAAACTAAGTCTGTAAATAAATCCTGGCCAAGTAAGTAAACTTTTGTACAACAACTGTGAACTGTGACCCTTCGAATCATGAGGAAAGTTAATATTTTTTATTGTCTTTGTAGTGTTGCAAGTTGCAAGTTGCAGTTTAAACCAGCAACTGCAACAGCTGCAACAACAACAGTGGCAGCTTTTATTAACTGTATTTTTTCGTTTACTAAAATTATTGCAATAATAGAATTGAAGCGGAAAAGGGAAAATGCTTTACTGTGACGGCACTAACATGGCGTCTACCGCTTACTTCATTCGATACAATGATCATCACCATCAGGAGCTTCTTCAGTACCATCTTCATCATGACCAACGTCATCATCATCATCACCATCTTCACTTCATTGTTTATTAAAGATTTTGTATGCTCGTCAGCAAAGCCATCATATTAAAAATATTTTTTTATCATTTGTATAAAAGATTGTTTGTTTTCCCTCAACAATTTAATATTCCTTACATTATATGAGCATAAAATTTACAATTTTGCAATAATACATGATTTTGCAATTAAAAACGCTTATGTTGCTGTGATACGTCGAATGCTGTGCCTGAATTTTTTTTATTGTATTAAACTGTAAGTTGTGTATTTCAAATAAGATACTACAATATTTGTTTTTTTTTTCTATTAGTAATGTTGTTTTCATTTTTGGTTATTTGCAGATATAATAAAATATTTTTGTGTGCTCATCATAAGACGTAAGACTTAAGACACAAACTTGTTGAACCCTTAACCTTGTTTTTATTTTTTCTTTCTTCATTGTGCTCACGTTTAAATCGGCAGCAGCGACAGCAGCAGCAGCAGCGGCAACCTCAGCAGCGTATCTCTTATGTCGAAATTTGGTTTGTTGGTTTAAATAGTGGGAGTTGCAGCATTGATAGTTTTCTAAATGATTGAATTTTCTGATATGTAAGATTTGTTTAAACATGAGTAAAGTACAATTACGTTGCAAATACTTCTTGCAAGAACAACAAGAGCATGGACAGTAGGTAAACAGCTTGTAACAAGTGCGAGCAACATTCAACCATCTTAAATTCCTTAATTAATAATTAAATTCAATAGTTGAAATAAAAAAAATCTGGATTTTAAAATACTTTGCCATTAAATGATAAATGTGAATAAAATACCACGGCTTCAATCAGTTTGTTAACAGGCAGAAACTGTTATCTGTGTTAAAAGTCAGCACCATTTGTGATTAGAAAATCATTTATATCAATTGAAGAGCTATTACTGTTACTGACAGCTCCACCGAAAAATTATATTCAGTAAATGTGCTGGGAGAAATATTATATTTCATTAAAGAAGAGTCATAAGGAAATATCACACATTGTCTTAAATGTAAATAGATCGATGGCAAAGATATGGAAATATCAATATGCAGAAACTGAAACCAGAATATTAATTCAATGATATTAATATTTTTTAAATATTAAGTGGCACTATTTCCATATTTGCTTATTTGTTTTTATAAGGCGAAATTATAAAAATGCATTGTCTTCCTGATTACGCCCATGGAACATATATAACATATTTTCGGGAATCAAATTTTAATGGCTATTTAATCGTATTAAAAGTAACCAAAAGTATTAATTTAAAAAATTACATATTTAATAAAATATTGAATTATTAAATGTTTGAATCAGTGCTTGTTTGAAAATTTTTTATACTATCTTCATTCTATCATCTAAGTAAAATTTTAATTATTATTATTATTTTCAAGTTTTAAGTTAAAAACAATATCGAAATCAATATTTTCTCAACATACTTACAATGAAACCCATATTCGAATGGTGCTGTCGACCAAGTTAACAAACAAAAATGACATCATATGCAAGTAAATGTAGCAACCTACGCCTTCATATTCGTTGTACAAATTAAGTCACTTTTATTTTTTGTGGAGAACACTTTGAGAGCAACGATTTGAAATGAATATAATAAAAGCAGAAAAGTAATAAAAGAATTTATTTATTTTGCAAAAATTTAATAATAATAATTCCAATAATAAAAAAAATTGACTCCTTTTCATTGAGATTTATTTGCGTTAAAAATTAGCGAAGTAACTCTAAAAATTATTACCAAAACATCAGACGACCAAAAACTCAGAGAAGATGCCAAATGAGATAACATCTATAATATAACATAAAGACTTTGTTAACATAAAGTATCGCGTTAAGCAAAACACGTTCTGAAGTTCAACTTCAAAACGTTGAAGATGTGTCGAAACCTCATCTTAACTGCCTACCACTTTTTTGGCTGCTTTATCTGGCGGTGAAGCAAGTTTGTTTAATGCCTTTCAAAGGCTACGAATTCTAAGAAAACTTTAATTAGATTTTTTAACTTTCATTCAGTTCTGAGCTATAAAAATACCAATGATTAGCCAGGCTCTTAGCCGAAATATACAATTTATCAATTTAATGACTTTATTGAAATCAGTTTAAAAAATTGGCTATTCCTGCTAATTATCGTGCGATTTTAAAGGATTTGACTTTTGTTTATTAGATACTACTAAAACAAGAAAACTATAATTAAGTACTATAAACGGTTGGCGCTTACTAATCTCGGTCATGTCTTTAAATTTTGATCGAAATTCTACACTTTTTTCATCAAATGCTCACAAAAACGCCCCGATTGATCGATTATAGGTGCTTAAAGGTAAATTTGAAACTCAACATTAGAAATATGCTAAGGTTATCTTGAAGTGGCTCTAAAGGACTTTTTAATTTTTCATTGATTAATTTGTAATATTGTGCTTGTTTGGCATTTAGATTTAGTGTTCTTTGATATAAGCATTAATTTTTGCAATTTCTATAGCTAAATTTCAACGCTTACTTTATGTATTGATTAAGACTTAGCAAACAAATAAAAAAAGCAGTAATAACCACAAAAAAGAAGACCATATATAAAATTAAATATATGCGTCATATTAGACTTTAAAATTCATGGCGAAAAGAACTCCGAAAAAATGGGTTTATGACTGTCGAAAGTTTCTATTGAATGAATTCATTGTGTCGTCAATATTTTGCATATTTGTATATGAGACTTCAGTTTAGGTTTGTTAGTCTACCGTTAAAGTAACTACGTAAACACTTCCAATTATGGCTAAAGTAACACATTTTCTGTAAACCTAATGTTATGACGAATTCATGACTTTTATGAAATTCAAACTGAAAAATTGCAAACAAAACGAAAATGACATCATCGTGTGCAATAGAACAACGAACACTGGTCAGAACGATATGTATAATATACTACTGAAACACTTTCATGTGCACAAAGTTGGTATACATTTTTTACCTAACAAAATATACTTTATAAATATTGTTCCCTTAACTTAAAAGCACTTCTCTACATGAAATATACATACCTTTTTTTGCCTTAATGCGTTTAGTCAATTTTCCTGCCCATAAGTGTCTATGTGTCTTTGTTACTTAACCAGCAGACGAAAAAGCATTCAAAGTCAGAGGTCCATTACACCTTCGAGATAACCTTGAATTGGTTGAATACAATGACGTCAGTCAGGATATATCTCTTTGCACATAAATAAAGTTTAAAAATTTGTGCTCATTTGAAAATGTTTAAAAGTTTCACTTCACTTCAAGTTTCACTGCACGAAAAAGGCACTTTAAAAAGGAATCAAGGCTCATTAAAATTTGAAATTCCAGCTTAGTCGTTTGAGTTTTGAAATATTTCAGCCAAAAATACAATGCAACAAACAAAATTGCAGTCAATGCGTTTTTTTTTTTGGTCTGATAAAGTTTGTTGGCCTTAAACTTAACATTAAAAACGATTTACTGAACAAAAAACAGAAAAAAACAGAAAAAATATAATCATATCAAAAAAAATATAATCGATTCAAAAAACGAGAAATAAATACCAAAAAATGACTTTCCGAATTACATTTAAAATCAATATATTAATGCGATATTTTTTATATTTCAAAACTGACGAAAATATAATTTCGAATCAATTCTCGTACATTTACACCCAAACGCAATCGGAAAAAAACCTCAGTTAAGCCAAAAATGGTTCTTAACCTTGTTAAAGGTTGTTTTGACTTATACATTTTATTAATTTTATTAACTCGTTCGTTATATATAAATTTTGAAGTGGGTTCTTAGTTGACAATTTTTTATTCATTTTGTTTTTTGCTGACTGTTTTTGTATAAATTCCAGCATCCAAAATAAGTTTTGTCCTTAGGCGCATATTTTTTGCGGCGATTGTACTTGACGAGCGAGCGAAACACTTGACAATTTACGAATTAAGTAATTTTATATGATAATAAAATATATCAGATACATTTAAATGTATCTTATTTTAACTTGAAGAACAGCATCTGAACTTCAGAGAACCAATTAAGGAGATTTGAGTAAATTATGCCCAATTGCGAAAACTGAAGGGTACAGCAGTCAGCATGGATTTCAGTTTCAATTCTCAAGAAAAATATGAAAAGTATTCTTATATAGTATTTGCAAACATATAAATAAACACAGAAATTGATATGATATAAGAGTATATATGTGCAACTGTGTATGCACAAATAATAGGTATTTCGCGCAACTAATTTAGAAAGTTGGAGATAAGAATGAGATATAAACAATTTCTTTAATTCAAAATAAACAGTAAACAGTATTTTGTGTTTTAAGAAAAGAAAAAATTAAACTTAAACTCTTCCGGAAAAAACATCAAACTAAAATTTGAACTCTACTATATTGTCTCAAATGCAAGTAATCTTTCACCAATAACTTTTAATAATAATTTCCTCAATATATTTGTTATACATCAACTGTAATATGAGATGATCTTTCAACTATCTATACAAGTATTACTGAACAGCTCTAAAAGGGTAGTCTATTTAGTTATGATATAGATGTGTTCTATCTTCTTAAACTCCATAATCTATAGAGAAATCTATATCCAGGAATCTCTAGTCTTATATGGATATTAATCTTGAACATCTCCCTAAATAATATACATATAGTTCAGTTTTTATAACGGAAAGTTAACAATCGTAAATAATTTTTTTTATTTTTTAGGTTAAT
>NC_051847.1:2341338-2369754 GCF_002237135.1 Teleopsis dalmanni | reverse complement strand
TGCAAGAAATATAGAAAAAGTGAGACTCAATTTTGTAGTAGTTAAATTTTAATTTATACAATCTAAACTAGTTTCTAACTCAGAAATGTAAGCGTTAATAAGTTTTGGCAAAGCGCAAATTTTGCTTACTTAATGGCAAATACAACGGCTCCTTAATCCGGTCGTTAAGATCGAACACTGAGATATGCAAGAGCAACCAAAGCCAGGAGCAGCAAATTGTGGAAATGAATGAAAAGCCCACGTTTTACTTCAAATATACACAATAATGTACAAATGTTTTTTCCACTAATATTTATAAGAAAATGTAAGAAGGAAGATAAAAGTTTGCATAGTTTTACCGAAGTTTCAATACCCTTCACACATAAAATCAAATCTAAAATATTTAATTTGATCTATTTTTGAAAATAAAATGTTTCCAAATCCAGTACTTTGGTACTGATATAATTATTCCTTTTAAAATTGATAAGATAAAATTATGAAATGGCGTTTACTCCTAGCCCTAGGAAATGCTTTAGAAATGATATTTCATATTACATTTAAAGAATACGTTCCTGAATATGACAAAAAGCTTACTTACTTACTTAGTTGGCTATTACAGCCTAAGATTGTTTTTGGTCAGGTCTGGAGGCCTCCGCTCTCAAATCATTTGTCACTGGATACTTTTTTTGAAGAAGCAGGCGTACTCTATTTCGTGTTCTATTATGCGATACCGAATCAAAAACTTTTCTAACCGATATATTCACAGCCACTATGACAAGGTGGTCAAACCAGCAAAGCTGTTGAAATTCAATATGCCTAACTATGCTAATGTTGCCTACTATTGATATTGCAAGACGTTTTCCTCAGACCTAAGTCTTCATAGAAATCTTAAATGGTAGGCATAAAGAATAACCAAATGTGTCTATTTTTAATCAACAAATGATTGTTATTTTAAGATGCTGATTTGGTGTGTTGTCTGGGTCCACCCATAACCCATATATTCCAAAGAAAAGTTATCGATTATTTCTCTACCCTGGAACTTCTGCTGTCTTTGGGAGACTGATTATTATTACATTATAAAATCTTATTAATATAACGGGGCCTCAAATATTTATTACTACGCATGAAATGATTCATGGAACAAATTTAATTGCTTAACTATTCCAATAAATCTTTAATAAATATCGAGAAATGTAGAGTTGTCGTCTCATAATCGGTTAAAAATTCTTAAAAAATCATCTGACTTTCAATTTTTATTGAAGCTTTACGGTATCTATTTATTCTACCGAAATCGTGAAATCATTGTAACGCCTGGTGATAACTGGAGCGCTATCAGGTTAATCGGTAATTACAGTTTAAAAATAAGAAAATAACAAGGAGCAAACAAGGTGGGTCAAGTAAAAACTCTGCATCAAAATTTTAAAATAATTGCTTGTACTTCCTTGTTGAAGCGAACGATGACCAGAAGTAACGCCTATTTTGACATTTTGGTTCGATGTAATGTTTTAATTACCTTTTTAAATACTTTTTTAGTTTGTTTACGTATTGTGACGGCCCAGTACTGTTCCCAAAAAGGCATGTAATGTTTGACGGCTCTTATTGATTGGTTGCGTATAAACGCGGAATATTAATTTTCGATAAAATCAAATAAAATCAGCAGAAAACTCAGCAAGAATATTAACAAAAATCTTAAGTTGCTTAAGTCACAAATGTTTTCGTTTACTTTCACATATGAATTTTATATTTTTATTATAAATTTTTGAAATTAAAGCTGTCATGGTGCTTAGTACGCTTATACGTATATAAGCCTTCTGCTTCTTTCGAATTAATTTGGAGGAGGCATAAATTATTTGGTGTGAATGGATGAGGTTTTATGCAAATAAGGTCATGAGAAATTCTTTCAAAAATCAAGTATGAATTTCCATGCTATATGTTTCTCGACGATATCATTTGCTTTATCATTGGCAAATATTTAATTTATTTTTGATGAGATTGTCTCATTGACTGCTGCTTAGGAATAAATTACTTAATATTTTCACGATTAATCAACATTCAAAGTCAGGAAAGTCAACAACTAACAGAATTTTGTAGATTAAGATAAGAGTTTGAAAAATAATTAATATGCGCGATCTAATTTACTCAAGCACGCATTTCAGCTACACTTCAATACGATGTTGTTGAAGATAGTGTGAGGTAATCTGGAGCTTAAATAATAAACGAGATCGTTCAATAGATTTTTGCTATGAGAAATTGACACATTTTTAACAATTTTTGCATTGGCTCTTAACTTGTAAATATCTTCCAGATTGACATACATAATTCATGCACTTAATTATTTGAGATACCAACTGGTGTTGATTTCTGCGAATTTATGTTAAATTTATAAATCATCGAAAAAAAATGGAGAAGTCAGTGTAACATAAGAAATCAATCAATTCGTCACTTAATTTATTTACTGATTTTAACGCGCGATTTTTATTTTATTAGCTCTTAAATATTTGTTAGCAAATACTCAATAAAAATAAAAAATTAGCACATTTCCGGCATAAGCCGAGCTTAAATCATTTAAAAAGAAAGTTCGTGAAAGAATTACTGAATTTTTTGTGAATCTGTGGTCCAAAATCTGAGCTTGATTATGTTGTTTTATTAGCCAACGTTCTTAACAAGGCTTTTAACTTTATTGGAAACAGATGTCGTAGGTTGTTAATTAAACACCCGCGCTGTAGCACTTTGAGAACAGTGGAAAACAAATTATTTCTTTTTTAATACTTTTGACATATATATTCTCTCTTCTGTAATAAATATATAACATCAATCAGTTTTAAATTTATTTACATCTGAATTACAAATACAAATAATCTTGTATTAGTACTAATCTTAATATTACGACCACCTTGCAATCAAGAATCGAGCTAACCTAACTGTGGAACGAATATATTATTGGTTTATGAATAAGCGATATTTCATACTTTACAGTGTAAAAAGTAATGGAAATTAAGATAGATAGGTGGATATGTTGAATTAGTTATCACTGACTGCAATCGTAATAGTTAAAGACATATTAAGATGAATTCTAATGGAATAAGTGGGTTACTGGCATCGTTAACTAAACACTAAGTATTAGATAGCCGAATGAAACGACATTATGTGTTTGGGTATATTTTTGTGAGAACAGCTTTTTGGTCGTAAATGTTCGCTTACCGTACAAATCTGAATTATGCGATGACATCTTGGGATAATTCGAATCAGTGGAGGCGAGTAATTGTTTGTTCAGAACGACAAGTGCTTCACGTAAGTTGCTCTTAAGGGCTTTATCATCACCATCTCGCAAGACAGTGTTGTTCGCCTATACTATGACTAATGATGATAGCCGAATATTGTTGAATTTGATCCACTAAAACAGTTATATGCCACCTCCCTTTCGTCTATAGGCATTGTTGTAGAGATACACAGAGGTTTGATCAAAGTAAACGATAACCGATGACCCTCATGTAAATCTTGAGCAGAGTTCGTTCAACTACTTTCCAGTTAGCTTAAGAAATAGTGCCATCACTGGTTTAACATGGCCCAATTCAGGATTGCGTTCAAAGTTGTCAGTAATAATGATACTAATCTATTAATTCCTAAAATTAAATTAATTAGCATTTTAGAGAAATTTAAAAATGATTAGAAAACTTGAAGAAAAATTTTTCAATGATATTGCAAAATTTTTTAAATCAGAAAGTAATAAAGCCATCTCTACTTATCACACATGTTTTTAATTTTTTTGAAATGAATTCATATAAAAATTGTAACTAAAATATTTCACTGACGTTCTTAATAAACTTTAATGTGAACACTTAAGAATGTCAAGGTAAAAATTTGACACCTTAAGTGCGGCCACATTTTGGAACAACTTCATTAATATGTCGAATATTATTCATAGATTTTTTTTTTTTTGATATCCAGCCTTTTTCAAGAATTTGATCATTGTCAACACTTTTGATTAATTGCTCAGATATTCAAAATCTCTTACCAAAGCGTTGGAAGCAATGCCCATAGGGCATTAAAATCTACTCTTGGTTTTTAAGCTAACCCATCGTTGTGATAAATTTGGGCTTTGTCTGTGTATTAAAATAATTAGAAAAAAAATATATATAATAATAAATGAAAATATGAATTGTAAAATTCGAAAGATTGCGAAAGGAAATAAAATAATAGAAGTGAGTGATTCGAAGATTGACGATTTTGATGGGTATCAATACGGTTTTTATCAAATAAAAACAAAAAAAAAATATTAAAATACACAGTCCAAATGTTTAGGTAAAACAGAAACGCAGAATTTTAAGTTTTTGTTCTGAGTTTGCGCTTAGATCTCTCAATGTTGATAAAGGATTAAGTAAAAGTATGAATTTCAAGGGTCACTAATTAGACTAATGAATAAAGTGGAAAACTTTGATTGTTCATTAGTAAATCTTATTGCCCTAAGTAAAAAATTCTTAATTCAAATAATGAACAATCATATTTTATATGGGAACTATTGGAAACTTCATGAAGTTACATATATTTTATATTTTGAAAAAATATAATATAGTAAAATTATAGTCTGTTATCTTTTTTATAAAAAAAAAATATTCTTTATAAAAAATTTTTAATAACTTAAACATAACTTCTGCAACTTACTCCTATTTGGTATACATGCTGTCAAAATAATGACAAATGGGATAAATTTCATCTATATGCCATTTGGCCAAATCAAGAATGGATACTTCATCCGCATTTTGTCACTCCCAAAACGGAATTTCCAATATACCGGCACTGAAGAGAAGATCCTTTACCTGCATTAGAGTTGATTATGAAGTGTTTGATTGCTTATTTTAACATAACTTGTTGTAAAATTAAAAATGGCAGTCGAAAATCCTCCTGTTTACAGGAGATGATTTTTGAGTCCATATTTATCCAATGTCAAAGCACTGGATCACTCCTATTGGAAACTAATTTTTGAAAAATTTAAATTCTGTAGTAAAATAATATATTAAGAAGGCTCGAGGAAATAAGAATCAAGGCATATACGATAATTTAATAATTTACCTCTAATAGTGTATAGTAGTAGTAACACTATTCATATTTTGATAATATTTTGTTTTTTTTTTTCTTTAATTTTATGTATGACATTTCCTGAACTCAAAATAGATGAATTCTAATAACATATTATCGGCAAACAAGATAAATAATACTTTCAAAAAACCCAATAGCCGCCAACATTGACTTGAGAAATGTTAATTTTTTATAGAAATGTTCTAACAAAATAATTTATCATAAGCATATACGTATGTACAAGCTGATACACTGATACACTTCACAAACTCTTTTGTGCATTTTTTCCTTATCGAAGCCTTAACCAGGCCTAGGCCTGTTGAACGAGTAAAGTGCATTGGTCATCTCTTGCCACATACATGAATGAACAACAAAATTTATTTTTCAGAGCGATATTCAATGAACTTTCGTGTAATCGAAATAGAGAAAGCAACAATAAAAAACAAAAAAAACTTAGTAAAAATTATAAAAATGTTTGTCAACCTTAGGCGGACAAGTATAGATGAACGAATTCACTACTATTTCTCGAGGCTAAGAACAGGAATAACTTCCTCTTGAACCATTTTGTACATTTTGTAAGATTTTTTTGTTTTGCTATTGGAACTGTAAAATTCTTTTACTGGAAGAACAACAATGGTCAACGGTATCCATTGTAGTGAAATAGGAATGCCTTCATTTTTGCCCGATGCAGATACAATTTCCACAGTTTAGGTTCGCTCATTTGGTGTTCAAATTATCGGATATGGATAGGGTAACAGTTTCGTACGAATTGGCAACTACTGTGCAGCAATTTTCATAAGATTTTATTATTAGGTTTTGTATCTTGGGTGTTATTTTTTATTACAAGTTTTATTACACAAACAACGAACAACAAATATGCCCGCTTGATCGGAAATGCTTGTGCTGGCGAATGTAAGAGGCGCGATTTATGCAGAACCAAACTGAGCCAAATGTAAAGGTGCAAGCGTTGCATTGCATTCCTTTGTTGCACTGAGTTTAAGCGATAAAAATTTGGCTCAAATCGTGAGTCGAGTCCAATGATAAAAACATGTATCTTTAGCGTTGTCGTAGAATGCACGGCTGCCTTAATAAGAGCATTAGGCAAATACTTAAAGTAATTTTAATTGCTTCGTAAAGTGCCGGTTAACAATTTTGTAGCTACATTTTCGGCAAAGAGAAAGGCAAATGCTACAAATGTACAGCATATTTCCGAATTAGCCGAATTTAATTTCATAAAAATTAAAAAAATATTCTGTATCTCAATGACAACTTCATTTCTAATCAAGGCAGAGAGATAAATTTTAATTGATTAATTATTTATAATATTTGCGGCTTTGTTTAAAGGTCAGAATAATTAAAAATGTGCTATAAAAAAGCCATACACGCTTAAATTGCATCTTCATTCGTTTTAACTTTAATAAATAATTTATTACTTAATTAATTGAAGAAATATTTTTATTGTGAAAACTTTGAAGCCAAGCTTACCCTGAAATACAAAACCAAAGCAATAGATACAAATTAATGACAACGGTGAGAGGTTCTCATAAAAAGCAATAACCGCCAATGTTTACGTACCACAAATTCTGGTCACAATTAGCGCTCAAGTCTCGGCTTAAATTTGAAATAAAAATGACAGTTAAAATGACAATTAAAATAACAAAACGTGTGAAACCATTAATTGGCGCAAATTTCAAATTTAAAATTTGGTAATATCAAATAAAAAAAAAACAAAAATTCAAAATTATTTGAATGCATTCGTCGCTTCCGGACGTAATTTTTCAAGCCAATCTCGAAGATACATTCGAAATGTGTGCAGAAATATTTTTGTTTTTTTTAATTAAAAAACAATTTCTGACAGTTCAACACTTAAAAATTATTTTAGGTTTTAGACAGAAATACGAGTAATTTTTCACAGCAGTTAGCCATGAAAATTCGTTTTCGATTTGCTACTAAAAATTCGACTTTGTTTGCGTTTGTAGGATTTGCCGATTCGATGCGCTTTTTGGTAAGAGTTCGGCGCGGCCACTATTAAATGGAAGAGTTTGTTTTGATTTGGCTGTAGCCGTGGCTGTTTTTAATTCCAATTATTGATTTGATTGATTGATTTGATTTAGCTATAATTATGTTAATACTTATAAGTTATTAATTAAAATATTTGACTTTAAACTTTAAAAAATACTTTAATTTGAAAAATTTAAAGATGTAGTCTAAAGTGGTCTTCGGAGTGGGTGGATTCTTTTTAAATTTGGAAAAGAGAATAAAACATCATCTATTTATTCTATACCTGTACCTGTACTATTAGATGTGTATAATAGCATTGCATACTAAACCATATATATGGTAAGATCATTGATTAACATTTTTGGTATTTGAAAAACAAGTGAACGATTTGAAGATATTCAAGTTTAAAACAAATTTCTTTAAGGAATATAAAAGTTTTAAAATTCATTAAACGAACGTTATTTAACTTTATTATCGATTGCTTTAGTTTCTTGGGAGATAAGGACTTTTGTCCTTAGAACAGCTTTGTGCTAAACGTTTTACCTCGTTCTAAGAACGTTCCATTTACAGCGTCACGTCCAGTTTCTAGTCCATTCACGTCCAGTTTCTGCCGAGATGAAATTAGAGTTCCAAAGATTAATGAATCGGGCAAAGGAAAAATATGGTTTTAGCTAGTGCAGCTACTATGCACTGTCTATATCTTTTGCAAATTCATCTGTAGTTATAACACTGCCGCAGTAGGAAAATAAATTTAAGAACTTAATGCGGTAGTTACACGTATTGTTTATATAGTCATTTGCGTTCACTTCTAGGGTTTTTATTTTTACTACACTTACTTTAAGACCGTGATAAGCAGTTTATTTAAGTTTAATGGATATTTTTGAGCATTTAGTTTTTTTACCAATTTATATGACGAATAATCATAATATAACATATATATACTTATCTTGGCAAATATAAAATCATTCATTAGTTATAAATATTTTATCCAAAAAAAATTCACGAATAAAACGTAATATTCATCTTAGCTGCATATGGAAATAAGCTTAAAACAACAAACACGTTTCATGTTTATTTTTCAATGAAATGCATGTGACACTAAAGCTCACCACAGTGGTTAAAACAAATGCGTCAATGTATAGTGAACAGGTAATATTTTATGTTGAGAAATACTTGTGTGGTGAAAAGCTTACTGCGTTGTAAATAACACCTGTTAAGTTTGCTACGACGTTGTTTTTGTCGATTAGGCAAATGGAGAGCGCACAAAAATATTTCACATAAAGCTGCTCAAATGCATACAAAGCGTTGGAAGAGTGCACAGAATAAAATTTACATATTTATCGTTTGTTCCGCTTTGACAGCGTACGTCTAAATATCTTTAAAATGCAATGTTTTAATATTTAAATTTATATGGATTTACTAGATTTTAATAAAAAGGAATTTATTTTTAAAAGTAGTTTGTGTTTTGCTAAGCAAATATGTAGACATATGTTAAGATTGGCTAGTTTTGCAACGTGAGAACTTTTTATCTTGAACATTATTGAGTAGTCATATGAGCAGCAATTAATTGATTAAGGGAATGTAATTATTCAATAATTCCCATTAGAAAATTATTTCTAAGTAAAAGCTTTTTAATAGTTATTATATTGTAACTACAATTATAGTTTTTTATTTCATAATTTAATTGAAAGACAACTAAATACATTTTTAATGAGAAGACGTATGAGTAACACTTAACACTTATGTGAAAATATTATAAATCAGAAAAACTAAAGTGAAACTAAGTTTACCTAAGACTTGCTTAATAATATTAATAAATAAATATTTGAAAAAGAACTAACAAATTTATAAAAAGAAAAATTGAACAGTTGCTACAGTGAGTGATATGGATTTACTTTAATAGAATCTTGATAGGTCGTTTCCATAGTAAAAATATTTATTAATTTTGTAGTTTCTGGATTTTAATATATATCTGAATTTTTTATTTATCTTAATATTTTATTTGTAATTTATTATTATGTTGAGGCTAGTTGAGTCAGTACACTTAAGCACATTTACTCATTATTAACTGCGAGGTTTCTTCATAACCCCTCTCTACACCTTGACTGGATTATTGTTTATCAATTCATCAGACTAAGCAATAAATTACCTCAGATCTGCATACCTCATCGAGCAGCCTATAACCATTCTGAGATTCGCATCTGAGTCCTAATTTTAGGGCTCAATGCTTAATGTATTTTTTTATCGGAATAATCTTGAGGTCCTTGATGATGTCATTCGCCCTAATGTACCATGTAATATAATAACAATAATTTTTGAACTGGCTTAGAAAATGTTCGTGGAAAATATCGTATTGGTCAGTGCCACAAAGTATAGCAATAATGTTTAAGTACTAAGTGCTTAGTATGAAGTACTAAATAAAACTAAGACAGTGTGCTATTAAATTTATATTTGAAAAATTGAGAACAAATAGTAATTTTGTTTTTTGAGAAAATAAATTCGTTACGGAGAAGTATATACATGTAAGATTAAGCTTAAATTGTGTCAGAAGTTCAATAATTAATTCTCTTATTACTAGCGTATACATACATAAGTTAATCATTTAACTGTAATTGCTAGTGAACAAAGAAATAATATCAGCTAAGTAATTTTATCGTTGTTTTGTAGTTTTTACATTCACTTTAACTTTAATTAAGATTTAATTTTTTTTTGTTGTAATGTTATATATAAAAAAATCAAAGTCATTTTTACATATCAGTTGCTTCTTGAAGAAAGTAACATTTCGTTCAAATTGACTGTGCTTGAGAACATTTACATAAAATTTGAAACAAGTTCACCTTTAAAACAACCTTAACAACAAAAATATCCATTAAACTTAAGAGTGTGGTGAGGTGTATTAGACTCGTAATATGAAAATAAACAAAAGCCAAACTGGAAAAAAACTCAAGAATGTTTGGGCGAGCTTGTTTAGCCAAAAATGCCGGCTAAGGCTCATTTGCACAAAGTCAACTTTGTTGATCTTGCAGAAAATGCTGCTGAAAGTTAGTTCACAGCGAACTATGGTGAGTATAACAAAATCAAACAAACACAACTTTTGCAAAAACGCTGCTTAATTTTCTGTTATGGTGAGTATGAAAATTGAATTCGTAAGTTAGTCTTTGTTGTGAATGCGTGGTGTATGGAGTGTGCGCAACGCTACGAAGTTTTGGTGTCAAATATTTTTTGGATGTAAAAAAATACGCAATCAAACAGAAATTAATATTTTTCAAATATATAAAATATAAAAACGAAAAATTATTTATAATTTTAAAGCGAAACGATTAAATAACGATTTTAAGTGCGATTGTTATTTAACTAAACAGAGTGGTGTGGTTTCAAAATTCACTTAAAAAAATTCTAAGAAGAGTTTAGACAAATTTTGACTGATATTTTTGTTATAAAAAATATATACGAGCCTTAAGATATATTATCTCATAACTAATTTTAAAGTGCAGTGTTTAAACTTTGGTTAAAGTGCAGCTGTATATGAGTATAAAAAAATAATAAAGAATAAAACACGAACGATCGTTAACATTTTTCAAATATTTTATTTTTATTTTAAAATTGTTATTATTTAAAACTATTTAGTTTTGTTTGGCTTTGTGAGAAACCCAACAAATTGCATTAAAGCATTTTTTTATGATTTCAATTATCGCTACAGTACAATATGTTAATTTTTACTGGCAAGCTTTTTTCTAGCTAATTTTTAATAGAAACGTCCGACCGCATTATTTGTGCAACTAATTTACAAATAATCACGATTTGAACAAGTGTTTTCATAGGCGAGTGCCTTTTTAGATGCAAATGCAAATCGCGTTACATTTTCAACTACAATCATATTAATTTAATGGGTACAAAAGTAACAAAATAATAAAATAACGAAATATCTACATATCTACATATCGAAATAACGATCATCAGTGACTATACAAATGAAGTGTTACATACCTACAAATATATTTATATTTCAATTTATTTGCCTTAAATAAAAGTGGTAAGTTGAGCTACAAATAACTGAATAATAACGAAATATTTAAAATAAAATTGTAAACATTTTATTCGAAATTATCTAAAATTATTTACCAACACCTTAACTTGTAAAGATTGCATTTCAATACTCTTAAGCCATTCGAATTATTTTTTTTGTTAACTTTTTATCACACATTAAACCACATTATTCGTACTATTGAGCAAACTGATTGCATATTTAACTTTGTACTAAAGACGTTTTATTCGAACTGGTGTATCTGTGCTGTTTTATTGGCTGCATCTCGAAAGCAAATCTTTTTAACTCCGACATTTCAAAATTTACTACTTCTTTTATAACTTTTTGGAAATATTCGTATATTTTTATCATTTTTAATTTTCGAGTTATCAACGCTTTATTAATTTGGTATTTTATTACAAATATATTTTCTTTTAATATTTACTTACGAAATATGCTGTCTCTTTGTGCTATTTAAGGCTTCAATATTGTCAATTCTCTTCTAACAAAATTAATTGCCTCATAGATTTATTTATTGCTTAATATATATATATAACTTAAATATTATGGATATGTTGAAACGTTTAGGATTACGAGACAAAATTAGATATATATGTTATTTACAATATGAAAATTAACATTAGCACATTATGTTAATTCTAAAAACTAAATAAAGATCAATCGTTTCTCAGTACGGCGTAGAGTCAAATCTACAAAAAAATGTAAAAATGTCTTCATATTCCTTGTGAGAAAATTTACAAAATTTTTAACAATTTTTTAATAAATTAAATAAATTAAATATTTAATAAATTAAATTAAGTAAGTCTTTAAACGAATTCAATTAAGAGTGGGACTTGAGGAGTTCTAACAATTTTTTTTTAATTTTCCTATTCAACACAAGTTCAGTCTAAAACACATCGGGAATTAATATAAAAAATATATATAAAAAAAAATATAGGGAACTTCTTTTAAAGTCAGAAAAAAACTATATCATTTAAGTAATAATTTAGAACATTAACAACTATTCTAAAAGTAAAAAGATTTTGGAATTAAACGAAGTGAATTTGACTTCATAGGACTTGCTTCAAAGGTTGATGACTTTTTTTAGATAACACCAATAATGATGGTTTATATAAAAATTTTGTTGAATGTTTTGGAATGCATAAAGCTTAAAATATCAATTCACGACAACTCTCTCAAACAACTTGTATAAATTGTATAATTGGCAGTTGGCACTAAAAGTATACATTTTTAGTTACACTTATTTTTAATTAGAAGTTATTGATTTATTATTAGTAGCGATAACGTATAAGTTAACACAGGGATGTTTTCATTGATTAAATGTTTTGCTCTAAAATGCTTATGTAAGAATTTCTTGTATAAGTAAATTTAATCTAATATATCCTTTAGGATATGTAGGATTTGATTAATAGATATAGAGCAGACAAGAGTATCTCAATTATGAATTATGCAAGTATGTTACAGATTTATATTGATTTTAGAATCAGTTTAATTATTTTAAAATACATCAACGTTAAGTTTAATAGTTAAAATATGAAATGAGTAAAATTATGCCATAGGAGTTTTCAATTATTAAATATCGAAATTTTTTCTACTTTAAAGTAAAATGATTTACCTATTCGTGTATCTTTTTATAGACATCAACGCAACTTCATTAATTTTAAGCACGTTGCCCCGAAAAAACGCTTGTAAAATATTAATTAAAAAATAACACAAAAATTGGCGAAACGATTTAACACAATTTAAGCTATACAAATGCAAAAATGTATTGTTGAGATTTCTTTCAAAACTTTTATTAACGAAAACAAATGTGAAATGAGTAAAGAGTGATTCATCTCAGAATCTGAAGGTGTTTCGAGCTAAAAGAAGATTTTTTCTAACTTTTATTAAAAAGAAATTTTAAAGTCAATAAATAAATAATTATTAAATAATGCTTAAACTGATTTAAGGATTTTAGTTTATTACTGAAATTATCATTGTAGGTGGGCATGGTTAAGAGGCAAAACTTTACAAAAATCATACAATTTGTGTTCTTTGTTGGTTTTTTGTTTTTTGCAATGAAATTCAATTTAATGAATCTTATGAAAAGTATTTGAATACTTTTTTAGTTCATTTTTTCCCACAATATTTTGGTTAATCTTTTCAAAATCTAATATGCAGTTTACTTTTGGTTTTTTGCATTAACAATATATGAGAAGTTTGTATATTATTTTGTATGATGTTTAGAGACGAGTCTATGTTTATGTTTAAGTTTAAGTTTACGTTTATGTTTATATTTATATTTTTAAGTGCTCGAAAGTGTTACAAATCAATTTCATGAAGTTTTTAATGGCATTTATTTAACCTCAGGCATGCATCCGTTGTATGTATTTTGTACGTAACTGAACACATGGCACTTGCCACTTACCACTTGCTCTGGTGTATATTGTTAACTACATTCCTTCGACTTCGACTTCAGCTTCGACATCGACATCGACATCGGGTTCGATATTTTGTTTGTAAATTAAAAGTCATCAAAAGCCAAAGAGTTGATAGTAATACTTAACCTGCTTTTAAGTTAGCAGTCTCCTACACTGCCCTTCTTCCCCCTTCTTCCCTACCCTAAATCTTTCCTCTTCGATAGTCTCTTCTTTTTTGATGATTTTTTGATTTTATAATAAATTGACCACATCAAGCAAATTGGCTACTTTCTTTTCATTGATTAACTTTGATAGCTTCTGTTGGACTGCTTCGGCGTGCTTTTCATTGGTTTTTGTGGCTTCTAAAAGGTTTTTAAAGGTGTTCTGCTGCTATTTAATACATTTTTCGGTGTTTTCAGTCAAATTTTTTCATGTTGATAACTTTTTTATGGCAACCTTTGCATGCTCATAATTGAATGCTGTTTTTGTATCTTTAAATTGGTTATTTTCGATATCTTTTGTTTAGAATGTTTATAAAAGAATTTATTACAAAAAATGAGAAGAAATATAGTAAAAAAATTATTAAATGAAATTTAATGCAAATGAGTTGACTCGAGTTTTTGTGGTAATTTGTTTGTTAGTTGTAAGTTTGTGGCTATTATTCATGGTAAAAGTTGGAAATGAAAATATATCGAATTTTATTCAGAGTAGATTTTTATATATATTGATGCTGCTATTAAACTCTTTCACCTAAATTCTTTGCAATTTCTTGTAATTTATTTATAAATTTTGAATAAATTGTTTTTATATGTTGTTAATTTGCTAAAAAATCGCTAGTCAATAGGAAATGAATTTTAGGCCAAACGGAAGACAAAAATTTTGATTACCACGAAACTCATTATTAGTGAAAGTAATTTATCAAATTCATAGTATATTAATTTTTAAATAATAATAATTATTTATAAAAAAATACAAAATGTTTTCTAAAATCCGTCTGTTAAAGCTATTAAATTCATCATTTTTTAATTTATTGATTTATTTATTTCTGTTCATTGAAAATATTTTTATTAAAAATGTTCACATTATACTAATAACATCATAAATCGACAATAATAATAAATTTTTATGATTGTTTCATATCATTTAATAGATTATGTATTAGACCGCCAAGTAAATGTTTGCATTTTATGTGTGTATTATTTGAATATTACTGTTTAAAGCTTAAACAATATTAAAAAATATTTAAAAAGTCAAAAGCAGAGTTTTGTATATATCTATTTTTCAGTTTCTGGATTATGCTAATATCTGCAAAACTCTAAATTAAATATTTACTTACTTTTTTATTCTTTTTTTATTCAGTCTCAATCTTGTTCATCATTCTTACAAACAATAGTTCTTTTTGTAATTAAGTTTCTTAAGAATATAAAGTTCTTTATTCCTATATATTTCACTACGATGACGGAGTTTAAGGGTACTGTAGGTCTAACTAGCATAAATAAATTTTATTGACTCATAACTCATTTATAGTAATGGTTAACTACACTACTCGGGACGTAAAATTTAGGACCACAATATTTATATTATCTATTTAAAGCTATTGAGACTACTTCTCTCATTTTCTTCTCTATAGACAAATATAAATAACTTAATATAGTTACATAACTATTAATCCACAGCTATAATTCAGGATTATTGTATTTAATTGCTAATAAGGGAGCTATTGTTATTACAAATAAATGAAATAAATATTGACAAGCCAAATGATAAAACAGGCTTATCATTTGTACTTCCAACAAGGAACCCTGTTAGGTATGATTAAGTTAAAACCGAGGTATTTTATACTGTGTTTATTGTGATGAAGATTCAATAGATCAATACAGTAGACACTTTAGTGTGACAATATATACACATTATATTGCTAACTTTAAATCGAAGAATTGATAGGTGATGGTACTCGTATATGAAGATAATGTTGATTATATATGCAAAGCAATATATAGAATGGTCTCTTTCAAAAGTTAGATACCACATTAGAAGACATATTTACAAAACCACTGATTACTGTACCAAGATATTCCATATATAATATATGCAATTACAGACCACTTATAAGGTTAATTAAAAGTATTAATTTTAAATGTTAGTGCCATGATTTATATGAAGATATATTATAACTATATGTACATATGTTTATTTAATATACTATAAATAGGGAAGTATTTCTCCCTATTTAGATAGGAATGAAGTCTACTTTAATAAGTATATGTTGCTAAAAAATAGGTTCATGAATAGGTTGATGAATAAAGTGTCGAGAAAAACATAAAACATTTGATATCAGTTTTAAAAAATAATAACTTCAAAAAATTAAATTAAAATAAATATATTATAAACAAATTTAATTTAAAATTATGCAAAAACTTTTTCTTTTTGTTGTTGATTCGAAAAACGATAAAAAGTATATTTTGCAACATGTGTTTTATATATGTAAGTGTATCGAATTTTTGAAATCAATAAGAAATAAATTTTAATTAAATTCATTAATTAAAAGCCAAATTTTAAGCATTTATTAATATTTAAAACAATAAAACCCAGTGTATCTGCAAATTTAAAATTTATCTACGTATAAGCAAAAATAAATGAGCTCATTTAGTAGAATGAGGACAGTGGGAACATTAGAATTGTAAATTTTCAGAATTTATTAAACATAAAATTTTAATGTGATATTTTTTCCATAAATTCTTGAAAATTAAGCTTAAAATTTATAACGATTTAGTGATTTTAGTTAATTTTAAAAGATAATACAAAACAATTCTGTTTTATGGAAAATTTTATATGTTTAGTTACATCGTACTAGTATTAACTTATTATATAAATAACAATTCTTAAAATTAGTATTAATTTACTACGTTAATATTTTATTAATCAAACATAAACATTAAACACAAATACTATTTTTTTTTGCAATGTATTGTGTATATATTATATAAAGTAAATATCAACAAAAAAATAGAAAAAATGAGAATGGATATAAAATCTTCCCAAGCTTAGTTATATTAGTCAAGTTGAGCTTTTACTGCGACTCATAAAAGTTAAAAAATCTTTGCAACAGTTGAGTTGCCAAATAAAAATCTTCAAAGCAGAGATACTTAAACAAGCCACAAAAACTCTTGATTTGATATGATTTCTGTTTTTGGTTATGGTTTTGACCAAATTAAGCCATCAAAATCCGCCAAATTAGCAATGTTCAAAATCGATTGTCTCCAGCTTCCCATATTTTGTACAGATTTCAACACTTTGTTGCCGTTCATATTGATCAGTGAGATCAAAGCGCGATCGGACGTTGATCTTTTTTGGACTGTGTTCTCTTTGAATACTTTTTTTGTGCTTTTCATCAAAGTGGGTTCATAAATATCACGTTCCAAATTTCAAAAGTTAACAGGAGTAATACGGTTAAAGGGTAAAAAGGTGTTAAACGTGATCATCATTGTAAGTTTTATTATACAATAGCAACTGGTGGACAGAAAGTAAGTGAACTTTAAGTGGAGTTGTTAAGAGTAAAAACAAAATGTTTAGAGAATAGTTGTAATATTTGCATGAAAGGGTTAAAGAGTGTGAAGTAATAATATTTTATACCGCTAAATTCTTTAATATATTTCATTATTAATATTCAATTATTCATATATAGGTTAATAAATGGAAGTAATTATTAAGTAATTTGCTCTAGTAAAGCTTAACATTCGCCATATTCTAAACTCGATTGATGTCTATAGTAGGGATTTAAATTCTTAAATTCATCGATTTCATAGATTCATTGATAAGAAGGCGAGGTACGTAAAATTATAAATACTATAAATTTTAACTTTTGAAATAGCTAATGACATAGCTCTTTCAATTTGGCATGAATAATATTTAAAAACTAATGAAACATATGTATGTCCTCAGAAACTAGAAGTTATTCACACTATTATAAAATGATCCAAAAGATAGATTTTGCTATGAATGCTTTTTCGAGTTGAATAAATTTTAAAAATTAAATTAATTAAAATTAAAAAACGTAATTGACTTTACAAAAAACTAAAAACTGAAAAAGCTCAGAAAATTTAAAATTTAATTGTGTTTGAGGTTACAACTAATTTGTTTGAGACGCGCCTAAGTCAATTATATTTTTGTTACTAATGAACAAACAAAACTATTTGCCTTAGAGCAATAGTCATGCTTATATATATATATGTAAAGCATTATTAATTTAAAGGATGAAGGGTTATGGCGGGGAAGTATAATATACAAATAGGAAAAATGAGCAGTGCTTTTGGAAAAAAATATTCTGAATAACTTATTGTTTATATTAAGATAAAAGCTTTTTTTTTCGTTACCCAATTTTCGGGATTATTTGTCCAAATCATTTAGAAATAAACTGTCCTTGATTTCACATTGAAATGTTTTGACCGAAACCATTATCTTTAACTTATTCAAAATCCTTAATAGTGCCAGCTGTTGAGGTAATGCTACTTGTATCTAAATATGGATTAATATAATCAAATTTAATAAACTCAAATCGTTTTTAGCAAACGAAGAGTCCCTAAGTCTGCGACATCTACTCGTACTAACAAAATTATAACCAATTAAGAAAAGCCTATTGAAAGCATAAAGCAAAATAAATTCTTCTTAATTAATTAAATTTGTGCTGTCATAAAAAAATACCTGATTTTTTTACATATAAAGTCTCAAATTTCAATTTAACGCCACTTGATTTTATGGCTCACACAAACAGCCATGCAAAATTGTTAGTAAGAGTCCCGTAAGTTTTTAGTATTAACTGTTTAATAACAGCGGCTGCTATTCAAGTGTTTAATAGTTGTATTTTCATCATTTTTTTATATCTTTTAGCTTTGATTTTATCTATAAAGATTTTTAATTTGGTAAAGACTGCAGTTTATGGATTTTGACTTACTCAACAATGTTTTGGTTTTATTTTTGCAATTTCTTTTTATAATTTATGTTTCAAGAACTTTTTTTTCTTTATTTTTAGTCAATTAGTCAATTAATTTTCAATTTTTTTAGGGCAACTTAATACTCTGGGAACGTTTAAAACTGATTACTAGTGATGTTTGAGGTGTTTAAGTATTATAAGCATTATTATAAAAATAATTACTGACAAAAAATTAGATTAATTAGAATGAGAACATTTGTGTTTGTGTTTGCAATTACAAAATAATAGTATAATATATATATTTTTAAAATTACATAAATATTAATTTATTTAGTAATATGATAACTTGTTTAAGTTTATGCCACAACTTTAGTTACTATCAACTTGTGATCCAATATGAAGAGCCTTTGCACTTTGAAAATCATTGTTTATTGAAAAAAATGTATTTAATATAACATGTGGTATTTACAAAATTACATACAGATAGTGTTTTAAAAAAATAATATAGTGTTTTTAATGGCAAACAATAGTTTCGGTTAATTTGTAGCTTTATTTTTGCTCTGCAAAGATATTGTGTTTTGATCTGTCTAGAGTTGTAAACAAGTCTACTTAATCAATTAAGTATGCATTTTGTGTGATCTGACTTATTATTATATACATACATCAATAGACACCTAATAGCCAAATTTTTTTAACTTTGGATTATAGATAGAAGGAAATAACCAAAATAGTCACCCATCATTATAAATAATTATTCTCTTTAACTTACTTTTAGTGTTTGAAGAAAATAGATCAACGTATTCTACTTAAAACACTTTATTTAAATAGAAATAAACCATTAATAGATTTATAAATATCAGCTTATGTTCTTAGTAATAATAGTAGTTCACAAATATTTTTCTGGAGTTTTTTCCTTTTAGTTATTATTTATTGTTAACTTATTTCAAATACTACAAATATTTATTTAGCAGACTAAGCATGATTATTTAATTTAAGACGTGCAAAAAATAGTTGTATTTCCTGGCAGCTAACTTTTATGTTGACATTTCAATTGCAGTTCAAAAATCTACCGATGAGCCAATATTTATCTCTTTTAAGAAATACCAAACCATGAAACGAAAAGCCGTCAAGTTTATTTGTTCGTTTGCAGATAGTAAATCGTAACAGGAATGAATAGCCAACAATTGCAGATAAATTTAACCTCGGCGCTTCAAAAACGTTTTTTCCCCCTCAAAAGTTGTGGTTAGAGTTTGTTGTTATTTAATGTGAGCCATCCATGCGGTTACCCTTAGATATGACGATTATTTGACTTTTAATAATCATTTAAAATATTAACTTTAGTTATTGTCATAAATAATTTCTAGAACTGTAACCTTAGATAATTTTTATATCCGTCTTAAATTTTGCAAAAGTAGTGAATATATTCAATGCGTTAAAGCAAGCATCAAGATAATTAATTACTACACAGTCAAAGATTATTTAGTAATTGGACTTTAAACTTATATTGGAATAGCCATATCGCATTAAAACTATAAGAAAGTTTTTAACTGTAATACATAATAGAAAATTGGTTATTCTCTTCTTTCGATCACCAGAATAAAGGAGAAATCTGCTCGAGCAATAAGTTGGATTTTCTATATCCTTAAAATATGAATAAAACTAAAAAAAAACTAGCCGACCTTTACGATGGCTTTATGCAACTCTGAACCGAGAGTTTAGTGATAATATAATGAATTGGTAATTAGGTAGAAATATTAGCCAAAGAATTAAGGGGCTCAGGAACTAGATTTGAAGAAAGAAAGAGTAAATATTTAGATTATTTAATTAACCTAAAAAATAAAAAAAATTATTTACGATTGTTAACTTTCCGTTATAAAAACTGAACTATATGTATATTATTTAGAGAGATGTGCAAGATTAATATCCATATAAGACTAGAGACTTCTGGATATAGATTTCTCTATAGATTATGGAGTTTAAGTAGATAGAACACATCTATATCATAACTAAATAGACTATCCTTTTAGAGCTGTTCAGTAATACTTGTATAGATAGTTTAAAGATCATCTCATATTACAGTTGATGTATAACAAATATATTGAGGAAATTATTATTAAAAGTTATTGGTGAAAGATTACTTGCATTTGAGACAATATAGTAGAGTTCAAATTTTAGTTTGATGTTTTTTCCGGAAGAGTTTAAGTTTAATTTTTTCTTTTCTTAAAACACAAAATACTGTTTACTGTTTATTTTGAATTAAAGAAATTGTTTATATCTCATTCTTATCTCCAACTTTCTAAATTAGTTGCGCGAAATACCTATTATTTGTGCATACACAGTTGCACATATATACTCTTATATCATATCAATTTCTGTGTTTATTTATATGTTTGCAAATACTATATAAGAATACTTTTCATATTTTTCTTGAGAATTGAAACTGAAATCCATGCTGACTGCTGTACCCTTCAGTTTTCGCAATTGGGCATAATTTACTCAAATCTCCTTAATTGGTTCTCTGAAGTTCAGATGCTGTTCTTCAAGTTAAAATAAGATACATTTAAATGTATCTGATATATTTTATTATCATATAAAATTACTTAATTCGTAAATTGTCAAGTGTTTCGCTCGCTCGTCAAGTACAATCGCCGCAAAAAATATGCGCCTAAGGACAAAACTTATTTTGGATGCTGGAATTTATACAAAAACAGTCAGCAAAAAACAAAATGAATAAAAAATTGTCAACTAAGAACCCACTTCAAAATTTATATATAACGAACGAGTTAATAAAATTAATAAAATGTATAAGTCAAAACAACCTTTAACAAGGTTAAGAACCATTTTTGGCTTAACTGAGGTTTTTTTCCGATTGCGTTTGGGTGTAAATGTACGAGAATTGATTCGAAATTATATTTTCGTCAGTTTTGAAATATAAAAAATATCGCATTAATATATTGATTTTAAATGTAATTCGGAAAGTCATTTTTTGGTATTTATTTCTCGTTTTTTGAATCGATTATATTTTTTTTGATATGATTATATTTTTTCTGTTTTTTTCTGTTTTTTGTTCAGTAAATCGTTTTTAATGTTTAGTTTAAGGCCAACAAACTTTATCAGACCAAAAAAAAAAACGCATTGACTGCAATTTTGTTTGTTGCATTGTATTTTTGGCTGAAATATTTCAAAACTCAAACGACTAAGCTGGAATTTCAAATTTTAATGAGCCTTGATTCCTTTTTGAAGTGCCTTTTTCGTGCAGTGAAACTTGAAGTGAAGTGAAACTTTTAAACATTTTCAAATGAGCACAAATTTTTAAACTTTATTTATGTGCAAAAAGATATATCCTGACTGACGTCATTGTATTCAACCAATTCAAGGTTATCTCGAAGGTGTAATGGACCTGTGACTTTGAATGCTTTTTCGTCTGCTGGTTAAGTAACAAAGACACATAGACACTTATGGGCAGGAAAATTGACTAAACGCATTAAGGCAAAAAAAGGTATGTATATTTCATGTAGAGAAGTGCTTTTAAGTTAAGGGAACAATACTTATAAAGTATATTTTGTTAGGTAAAAAATGTATACCAACTTTGTGCACATGAAAGTGTTACAGTAGTATATTATACATATCGTTCTGACCAGTGTTCGTTGTTCTATTGCACACGATGATGTCATTTTCGTTTTGTTTGCAATTTTTCAGTTTGAATTTCATAAAAGTCATGAATTCGTCATAACATTAGGTTTACAGAAAATGTGTTACTTTAGCCATAATTGGAAGTGTTTACGTAGTTACTTTAACGGTAGACTAACAAACCTAAACTGAAGTCTCATATACAAATATGCAAAATATTGACGACACAATGAATTCATTCAATAGAAACTTTCGACAGTCATAAACCCATTTTTTCGGAGTTCTTTTCGCCATGAATTTTAAAGTCTAATATGACGCATATATTTAATTTTATATATGGTCTTCTTTTTTGTGGTTATTACTGCTTTTTTTATTTGTTTGCTAAGTCTTAATCAATACATAAAGTAAGCGTTGAAATTTAGCTATAGAAATTGCAAAAATTAATGCTTTAGCAATGATCTGTTCACCTTGCTAATTAATAAAACTCTAAAAATTTTCAATGTTAATAAACTTTTATTCAACTTTTTACAGAGAGAAAAATCGGAACGTTCTCCTCAATTCAAACAAAAAACTTAAAAATATTTGAAATTGAATTTTACTTTTTAAATTCAATAAATGCACAGCCAACTGGGTCGCCACAGTACCCCCTCCTAGCGATGGAGTACTAGCAACAACGCGACACCACAACTAAGTCGACAACACCACTCTTAATCACGAAATTCCGCTAACCTTGCTGGGAAACGCACTACTCTACCAGCTCGTGTCACTTTCGGAATCGGCAACAGGGATTCACGCCTACAATCACCAGAAGTCACTAACTGATCACCATTCAACAACGCTGAAGGCTGACGCGTTTCTGGAACAACCTGTTCAAGATCATCACACGTTAAGTACGCCGCCTTCAACCTATCATTCGAAACAGTCACCTCTCTCCCACGGCAAACAATAACAGACGTCTTCTCATTACGACTCAGCACCTCAAATGGACCTTCGTAAGGCTGCTCCAGTGGAGCTCGAGCACGATCCACTCGAAGAAAAACGTGCTTACAATTAATAACGTCACGCGGAACATAAACAGATGGATGACAATGTCTTGTTGATTCAACGGATTTAACCTTAGCTAAAGCCCTTCGCAACGCCGACACAAAATCAGTCTCGGACGACTTCTGCTTGAAATCCGAAAGCATCTGCCCTGGAACACAAAGAGGATTTCCAAACAACATCTCTGAAGGACTAGCATTTAGGTCTAGCTTCGGTGTCGTTCGCAATCCCAACAACACAAGCGGAAGAGACTGCGTCCAATTACTTGAGGAATGACATCGAATGGCTGCCTTCAATGTTCTATGGAAACGTTCAACCATACCATTTGCTTGAGGATGATAAGCCGTGGTATGAAAGTGTTTCACTCCAAGCAATCTCGTCAGTTCCCGAAATACAGCAGACTCAAACTGCCTACCCAAATCAGTGGTAATAGCCTGCGGAGAACCAAAACTTGCCACCCAACCGTCGATAAAAGCCGCTGCAACTTCTTCTGCCGTAATGCCCGACAGAGGCACAGCAACAGGCCACCGAGAAAAACGATCGACGCACGTCAAACAATAACGCTTCCCCTGAGACAAAGGCAATGGACCCACAATGTCAACATGAACATGCTGGAACCGACTATCAATATCAGCAAACGAACCAATTGGTGTTTTAGTATGCCGCTGAATCTTGGACTTCTGACACGCAATGCAACTACGCACAAACACAGCTACATCCTTAACCAAACCAAGCCAAACATACCTAGCCTGCACCAATTTCCGCGTTGCTCGAATACCAGGATGAGCCAAACCGTGGAGTTTCGAGAGTACCAGCTGCCGACAGTTTGCGGGAACAAAAGGACGAACACGACTGCCTGACACATCACAGTACAGTTCAATACTCGAATCCGGCAATCTCAACTTCTTCAACCCAACACCATCTTCAGACTGGCTCTTCAGCTGAGCGAGCAACTCTGCATCAGTCTTCTGCCCCTCAGCAATTAACTCAATAACATTTGCCTCCAACTGAACCGTAGCAACCCGAGACAAAGAGTCAGCCACCGTATTATCTGCACCAGCCAGATGACGAATATCAGTGCAATACTGACTAATAAACTCCAGCTGTCTTGCACGACGAGGAGATGCCTTCTCACTTATTTGCCTGAACGCAAACGTTAATGGTTTCTGATCCGTAAAAATGACGAAATCACGTCCCTCTAATGCATACTTAAAATGCTGGACAGCTTGATAGATAGCAGTCAACTCACGATCATAAGCACTATACTTAGTCTGCGCTGGACTCAAACCTTTTGAATAAAATGCCAATGGCTGAGTCACACCTTTCACTACCTGTTGGAGAACAGCACCCACCGCAACGTCTGAAGCATCAGTCGTGAGCGTCAATTGTGCATCCAGAGCCATGAAGTTAAGCAACGTAGCTTGGGCAAGATCATTCTTGCAAGCCTCAAAAACCTCTACATCTTCTGGAGTCCAAGAAATCACCGACTTATCATTCTTGCGGTTACCTGGTGTAAGATGAAACAACCGCTGCTGATTCTGCACAGCGTTACGCAGAAACGGCCGATAAAAGTTCACCATGCCTAAGAATTGTCTAAGCTGTTTAACCGTTGCTGGCAGAGGAAAATCACGAACAGCTTGAACTTTACTCTCCGGAGGACGTAAACCCTTTGCACTAATAACGTGCCCAAGGAACTCGATCTCGGAACAGCCGAACTTACACTTGGCAAAATTCACGGTCAAACCAGTTTCTCTAAGTCGATCTAAAACCAGTCGCAAATGCATTCTGTGTTCTGCTTCATCTTTTGACGCAATTAAAATATCGTCGATGTACGCAAAAACGAAATTAAGATCACCTAGAGTCTCATTCATAAAACGCTGAAACGTCTGGGCAGCATTACGGAGACCGAAAGTCATAAAGCGAAACTCGAACAGGCCAAACGGAGTTGTAATAGCTGTCTTCGGAATGTCTGCCAGTGCAAGCGGTATCTGATGATACGCTTTCTGCAAATCTATCTTAGAAAACATAGTTTTACCATGAAGAATACTCGTCACATCATGAATGAACGGAATCGGATACCGATCAGGTTTAGTTTGCGCGTTGAGCATGCGATAATCGCCACACGGTCTCCAACTTCCATCGCCTTTGCGAACCATGTGAAGTGGACTTGCCCAACAGCTTTTCGAAGGTTGACAAATCCCTGTCTGGACTAAAAATTGGAATTCCTTCTTGGCTTCTTCAAGTTTGGCTCCAACTAAACGTCGGGGACGAGCAAATGACGGCGCACCAAATGTCTCGATGCAATGTTCAACCTTAGTAACTAAACCCATCCGATTTGCACTCATAACGCCTAAATCACGGTATTCATTAACCAGCTCAGCATAAGCTGAAACTGAACCACACACACGCACAGTATCTTCTTGAGACACAGCAGCCTTACCCTTCATCATCAAAGTCGTCTTCGAATCAACTAACCGCTTCCTTTTCAAATCCACTAACAAGTCATAGTGATTAAGGAAGTCGGCTCCAACAATAGGGCAGCTAACATCCGCAATCACGAACGTCCACGGGAAATCTCTACGCAAACCCAAAGACAAAAGCAGTCGACGCTCGCCAAATGTTTGAATAGGCGTACCATTAGCGGCATATAAATTAACTGATGCAACACTGTTAGCCCTTTGCTTCCAACGACAGAACGACTTCGGTAAAACTGATATGTCCGCACCAGTATCAATGAGAAAAACGGTCGACGTGGCAGGATCTTTAATACTAAGTCGAGCTATACGAACACTAACCCCTTCTCGGCTCGACGACGTAGAAGGAGTGCCTAGTTTTTTGACTGATGAGAGCTTGCCACAAAACTACAGGGCTGCCGACAAGCATTAGCTCTATCACCAAACCTTTCGTGATACCAGCACCAATCTGGATGACTTCCTGGTCGGGAACGAGTTCGCCTACGCCTCCTCGATGACGATCGACTTTGCATCGACTCACTACGACGTAAATCCAAACGACTCAGACGCTGTTCGATTTGCTCAAGCCTTCGTAAAATCACAGCATTCTCAGAATAGGCTGGACAATCAGAGGCTGACGCTACAGCTATCTGTTGAAAATCACCCGCCTCGCAAATACGGTCTGCTAATTTCGCCAGTTCTGCTAGTGCCACGTTCGATGCCTGCAGAATAGCGCGCACTTGTGGTGGCAAACGCTTCAGCCAAAGAGACTTAAGGAACTCATCGCTCACCTTGTCTTTAGCTAACGCTGTCAACTTCGTTAGCAACTGTGTTGGGCGTCTATCACCAAGTTCAACTTCTGACAACAACCGTTGAATCTTCCGCTGCTCGCTCTCACTGTACCGCTCTATGATGCAAGCCTTTAAATTAGCGTATCTTCCAGTTTCAGGAGGATGAAGCACTGCATCACTTACATCGGCGATAACACTTGACTCAATCGCTGCTACTACCGTGTTGAACTGTGTGATGTCACTCGTAATGGCAGCTACTGCAAATTGCGCCTCGATCTGAGCAAACCAAATCTCCGGTCGCTCGTGCCAAAACGGTGGCACCTTCACTGCTACACGGTTTACGACACTTCCACTATCAGAAGCCATTACTACACCTTCGTCTGCAACTGACATCCCAGCTCGATAATTAGATATTTAGCTCAGAAGTTAATATTTCTAAATTTAAACTTTTTCGAAATCACGTCGGGGTCACCAATTTAGCAATGATCTGTTCACCTTGCTAATTAATAAAACTCTAAAAATTTTCAATGTTAATAAACTTTTATTCAACTTTTTACAGAGAGAAAAATCGGAACGTTCTCCTCAATCAAAACAAAAAACTTAAAAATATTTGAAATTGAATTTTACTTTTTAAATTCAATAAATGCACAGCCAACTGGGTCGCCACAATGCTTATATCAAAGAATACTAAATCTAAATGCCAAACAAGCACAATATTACAAATTAATCAATGAAAAATTAAAAAGTCCTTTAGAGCCACTTAGAGATAACCTTAGCATATTTCTAATGTTGAGTTTCAAATTTACCTTTAAGCACCTATAATCGATCAATCGGGGCGTTGTTGAGAGCATTTGATGAAAAAAGTGTAAAATTTCGATCAAAATTTAAAGACATGACCGAGATTAGTAAGCGCCAACCGTTTATAGTACTTAATTATAGTTTTCTTATTTGAGTAGTATCTAATAAACAAAAGTTAAATCCTTTAAAATCGCATGATAATTAGTAGGAATAGCCAATTTTTTTAACTGATTTCAATAAAGTCATTAAATTGATAAATTGTATATTTCGGCTAAGAGCCTGGCTAATCATTGGTATTTTTATAGCTCAGAACTGAATGAAAGTTAAAAAATCTAATTAAACTTTTCTTAGAATTCGTAGCCTTTGAAAGGCATTAAACAAACTTGCTTCATCGCCAGATAAAGCAGCCAAAAAAGTGGTAGGCAGTTAAGATGAGGTTTCGACACATCTTCAACGTTTTGAAGTTGAACTTCAGAACGCGTTTTGCTTAACGCGATACTTTATGTTAACAAAGTCTTTATGTTATATTATAGATGTTATCTCATTTGGCATCTTCTCTGAGTTTTTGGTCGTTTGATGTTTTGGTAATAATTTTTAGAGTTACTTCGCTAATTTTTAACGCAAATAAATCTCAATGAAAAGGAGTCAATTTTTTTTATTATTGGAATTATTATTATTAAATTTTTGCAAAATAAATAAATTCTTTTATTACTTTTCTGCTTTTATTATATTCATTTCAAATCGTTGCTCTCAAAGTGTTCTCCACAAAAAATAAAAGTGACTTAATTTGTACAACGAATATGAAGGCGTAGGTTGCTACATTTACTTGCATATGATGTCATTTTTGTTTGTTAACTTGGTCGACAGCACCATTCGAATATGGGTTTCATTGTAAGTATGTTGAGAAAATATTGATTTCGATATTGTTTTTAACTAAAAACTTGAAAATAATAATAATAATTAAAATTTTACTTAGATAATAGAATGAAGATAGTATAAAAAATTTTCAAACAAGCACTGATTCAAACATTTAAAAATTCAATATTTCATTAAATATGTAATTTTTTAATTTCCTCCTTACTTTTAATACGATTAAATAGCCATTAAAATTTGATTTCCGAAAATATGTTATATATGTTCCATGGGCGTAATCAGGAAGACAATGCATTTTTATAATTTCGCCTTATAAAAACAAATAAGCAAATATGGAAATAGTGCCACTTAATATTTAAAAAATATTAATATCATTGAATTAATATTCTGGTTTCAGTTT
>NC_051847.1:2326716-2341238 GCF_002237135.1 Teleopsis dalmanni | reverse complement strand
CCCCAATTTGTATTCACGGTTTTTCTTGCTTTAGTCGCATTTTGATGATCGCGTTGTTGAGTTGGTCGTGTTAATGGTTCTGCGCAGCTCTGGGTCTGTTGTTGGCATTTTACTTAATTTTTACTTAATGAAAACGCAACTGAACTATTTTTGTTGAAAGTGTGTGACATCATATTATCAGTTTACCAAAACAACATAAACTTTTAAGTTAAATAAAAGATATTAAAAATATAAATGAGATAATTTCCAAAATAAAAATTTCTTTTCTGAAATTGAAAAAATATAAATTTGCACAACAGACGGAGGTAATATACATAGTATTCGTATAAGCGTATATTTCAACTGTTTGGAATTTGCAAAATATACTTCAGTCTGATTGAAGTGAGATTTTGTGCTTAAACTTACTTTAAAATATTTTTATCAGTGCTAAGTGTTATCTTATAAACAAAATTTTTGTTGCTATAGAACATATCTTAAGCGACGCAATGTCTTCTATAATTATCCTCAGTAATAAGGGAAGAGTATAGTATAGAATACGTATTGCTGCTTTTTATAAAAATGTTTGCCAAGAATTAATCGAATTAGAGTATGTAGATAATCAGACATAGCCAGTCAATGAAACATATTATATTAATTATTTACAAATTGAAGAATGTAAAATCTTTCGAGCAGAAGGGAACTATTACTAGTAAATCGAAATGAGTAGTTAATAACAAATAAGGACATGTAGAAATCACGAACCTTTTTGGGAAAATTAAAAATAGTAGATACAACACTTTATAGTCTACAAACGAATCTCTCTTATATGATTATTTTGAAGAAGTGATAGGACAACACCTTTTTAATGTTATAGATTTTTTTTTAAATCAATAACAATTCGTGATCGAACTTATATAAAATGTCTAATCAAAGATTTTTTAAGCGACGTAAAGCCTATTGACAATAAATGGAGAGTTCTTTTTATGAAGACAGTTGTCATTTATTTAGATATTTAGAAATATCGTTTTCATTTAAATTATTCAAATTTAAAAATTATATAGACCTTATATTTATCTAGCTAACATAGACCTATATATTTATATTATTTGAGAAAAAAAAAAAAAATGTTTACGTATGGAAAAAAACGCACTTAACCTTATCGATATTTTATATCTTTCCCGCAAGATAATCGTGTCTGTCGTCTGTCGTCTTGTAGTTCCCTAGAAAGATATCTTGAGTTTTGCTTTATATTTTCGCTTTCTACTTTAATTGCTCTATCGACATATTTTAGTGTGTACCTATGAACGATAATTTCATCGCCTGTTCTATTTATTATCGCACACTAGTCCCAAACAGCTGTCGTCGGGTCGTCGGGTCGTTGAACTTGAAACAAAAAACAATAACAAATTGAAGAAAAATAATTTATATATTTTATAATAAAAATGTTTAATAATGCAAATAAAAATTTATTTTTCAAACGTGCCAAAGTTTAAACAATTTCGCTCCATTCGCTCTGAATTTTCATTTCGTTTTCCATTTGATATTTTCTATTTTTTTCGCTCGTTGCTAGCGATACGTCGTCTTGGTCGTGCGGTCTAAGACTTTGGTTTCTCATGTCTCAGACATGGTAGAGTTTGGTGTGTCCATGGTTCGATGCTCGTTTCGTTTTGTGTGTTTTGTTGCGTTTCAGGTTTCTTTCTGTTTATCCACAAAGTTTAAAGTATTTACATATCTATGGTAAATGCGAGTGGAGTACGTTTAACTTGCTTGAGGTTTAAGGCTAGCCAGAGACACAGATACAGATACAAATACAGAATAAAAGTGAAGGCTTAAAAAGCATTTCTGTGGTTTGTGTGATATAAGAAACATTATATTACAGCTTTTAAACTGAGACAGTTATTACAGCACAGATAAAGGTCTCGAGTTTAGTTTCTGCATAGAAGAGCTGTTACAGTAAAGCAAAAGCGCCCAGGACATGTAGATTTGTAGCGCATAGAAAACGCTACATAATTTAAACTCCCCTGGGAACATTAAAATGTTTAAAAAATAAAATTTTTTACTTTAATTAAAATAGAAATAATAAAAACATTTCCATTTTATTTAATTTGTTATGATAAAAGTTTATATTATATTAACATCTATTTAAACTACTTAATCTATTTAAAATTTCTTCGTTTTTATTTTATGAAAATAAAAAGTTATTCTCTTATTTTATTATATATTTTATTGAATAATATATTATTCATTGTACCCAGTTTTTAAAAATCATAATGGGGAAATTCAGTTTAAAAAAGATCCGTTTAAAAAAAATGAAGAATCCGTTTTTGATGTTTGAGAAGCAATTCACAAATATTAACACCATGAGGTACTCACTGTCAAACCTTGAAACTAAACTTAGGCGTTTCAAATTGTTGTGAAGGGTCGAATTTGATCAATTTTGTCTCTCAACGATCTGAAGTAGGTATCAAGTGACCTTCCAGAACCTTGTGCAAGTTCAAAATTGTCGGATCGAAGCTTTGTCACTGGAATCGGTCGTTATATCTTCTCCATACACTTTGGATAAATTTCTTCCAATTTTTTTTACTAGCAAATCTTGCTTTTTTAGCTGTTAAAATATATGATGTTAATGGGTTTTAGGCATGAAGTTAGCTGTGAAAAAATAGAATTAAGCCATATGTTGAGAAAAAATGAAATTACTTTCCAAAGAGTCCAATATATTAAAGAAATGGTTTCTTAAATAATTTAATAATTTGTTGGAATAAAGTTTTTAGTACTAAGTGATTTAGAAGTTTGAAAAATTTACTATTTCAAGTGAATGTCGTCAAACCATTACTTGCTTGCGGTAAAAGTATGACTCGAAGAACAATAAAGTGAAACGGAAACTCATTAAACAAATGATGGATCGTTTAACGCAGAAGGTATGAAAGGATAAACCTAAATATATATGAAATAAGTGTTAGGTTGAACATAGCTTCGACACTTAACAGTTTCAGAATACTACTACGTATCTAGTAGTTGCTGTGGAGGCAGTTACTATTTTCGCTAGAATATAAATTAATGGAAATGATGATAATGTACCTTTATATTTTACACTCTTTATAGACCTAATGTAATCATCGTATAATTTTGAACTTTTAGATATGTTTCGATTGAATTCTGTGTATGTTTAATCAATTCTTTACTGTCGTCCAATGTGCAACCTTGTACATTGGAGGAAGCTTCATCGCCTACACTTCGTAGCAGTGTCCTCAAACCAATTGTTTGCTTTTAATATCTCGAGTCAAATAAATGTTTTAAAAATGTAAACGTAATTAAGCATTGAGCTTCGTGTTTGACATCAAAGCTCAAAATTAAAAATTTTATAAAAATAAAATAAAACAAGTTCTTTGTTTTCTCTTGAAGGCATTCGAAGGCATTTGTAACGCTTCACAAAGCAATTGTTAAGAATAAATTTTGTTCAAGCTTTTGAGAATTCGTTTAGTTTTTAATTCAAAATCAAGACAAAAATTATAAATTTATAAATTATTTTAATATTTTATATTGATTTCTTATATCCAAACGAAACTACAAAGCCGCAAAACTGAGCTTCAGAGCCCAAACTCGTAATCGAGTTGCGTGTGCCGCATACGAAATGATACGCGTTCTCTTCCATTTGTCAAGACCTGCTGTGTCGTTATTGATGATTTCAAATTTTGAATGTGTGCTCTCATCACATTAGTTATCAACACCTGAAAATAGTTCAAAATTTTATATAAAAAAATTGGGTAAGAAACTGCTTGAAACGCAGAAAGTAAACAATCAACGTTTAAGAAAAAAACGCCTTTGTAGCACTTTTGTTTTTACTTTTATTTTCTACACAATTACCGACTTTGTTCATATTTTCACTGTTTCTTTTTGTAGTTTTTCTCTTTTTTTTTGTCTCCGTATTTACTATTTATCGTATTATGACGTAATTCATTTGCACTACATGCGCTTTTTTTACCCATAATTGGGAAATAAGTACACAGCAGACATGAAACCGGTTCCTGGTCGAAATACTCTATAGCGGGTATGGTTATTTGTACTTCCATCTAAAAAGTGAAGGCAGTGAGAGTCAGTAGTCTTTTTTAATAGAGCCATTTTGAATAGTAGTAAATCTGTTTTGTTCACATATATTTCTTATCAAATGAGAATTATAAAACATATTTTAAGAAAAGAAATGAGTAAATTAATACTCAATAAATAATACTTATTTATTCTTCTTTCATAGACAACGTAAAAATATATTATATATCATCTATATCATGTCATATGTATATATTATTTTATCTGTTATTGTCTATTTCATTTAGCTAAAACTGGTTTCACAATGTCAATGTCCTTCTAGTTTCACAAGAAATGAACTTTATTATCATTAATGGGTGGGTTCAGTACCCATACACACGGTAAAACTATATAGAAAAATGTATAAAGATACCTGAAAGTGATTACACTGAAACAGAAGCAGAATTTGCAGTAGAAGCGTATTTGCAAGCTTTCAGAGTATCGTTCTAGAGAAACGGACGGCAGATGTAGTGTATTCAAACCTGATACTTACGTCTTTTATTTAATTCCACTGCTATAATCTTTGTTTTATAAATTCCTATTATTATAATAAATTTAAAAACTTACTATAAGATATCAAATGCAATGTTTCTATGCAAAATGCTGTTTTCAAAGCCTTTACTCAAAGCTGCCAATAGAAGCGATTAACAACCTGGCTGTAAGTAGTGGAATTTTATGATTATAAGGTAGGACTTGATTGTTTTGGTTGGTATCAAGACTGTATTCATAAACCTGTAGATTCTTAACGATTAAAGAGGTACTCATTACCTTTGAATATATTTTAAACATTTTTTACGCCTGAAAACAGTATGACGGATAGTTTTTGAAATAATGCTCTGTGCCTTTATGCCATTTTAGACATAATAACTATGTTTCAAATATATGCAAAATTTTAATATATATGTAAGACCTATTGTGAGGGCATCTATTAGCAATTACATACCTACATTAGTAAAAAAGATTGTATATTGTCAAAATTTTGAGATTTTCACAAATAGAAGCCAAATTAAACAATTAAATTTGAACGTATGATATATTTTTATATAGTATATCGAGTTTGGAAACACCTGAGCACCTTAAAGAAATTTTTTTGTCATATTCGAATAATGTAAATTTTTCGATTATTCGAATATGATAATATAGTTTGAAAAGTTCATGGTATTCTATAAACAATATTCTTAAACAATATATATTCGAATAATTTAAACTATTAAATAAAAATTTGTATTTTAGTATTCGAATTACAATAATTCGAATATTAAATAATTTGAATATCAAATAATTTGATTATGAAGTAATTTGAGTAATTTGCACATTTATATCGTACCATTTTCCATAGTACCATACCATAGTACCATAGTTGGTGGTAGGGTATTCTATTTGGCTGCTTCATGGATTTTTCAAATTAGATTAATTGCTTCGATACACTTTATTTTTAACGCCAGTAATTCTTGTCTGGTCTCACATTTATGTTTATAAGTTCTTACCGATATTAGCAAACACTTAGACTGGCGGCTTGTATTTTAATCCACTTAAATTGGTTCCAATGGCGGCACATGATGTCAAGAGTGCAAATGTTTAAGCACATAAAATCATGTTTAACTGGTTGGCCTTCAACTATTGCTTAATTTTTTGATTATTTGTTCTGGTTTTTCTATCTTCTACGCTATGAGATAGTATCTGTAGGCCGGAGTATCTAGTAACATAGTTCAGTTATGGGAAAATGCGCAATTTTTTATTGTATTATTTGCGTGTTATTATGCTCTACCTATGTTATATGTACATAAAAATAATACAAATATTAATAAATAATTTTAAATATAAATATTTAATTCAGTTATATTATACATAATTATATTTGTATTATAACAGCGTTACCAATTCCATTTTCAAGTTTACATATGTATGTTCTAGTGTTCCATTTATGCTGTTTCTATAGAACCGAACTTTGCTAAACGCATATGCGCCTCAATTAAAACATGACTAGGTATAATTGATATTTAAACTAGTAAATACTTGGATCCCTATTACTTTATTATGTGCTATAAAGTTATTTATATTATCATTATTTTTTAGTCATATCGACAGTAAATCCCAAATGTTTAAACATTTGAACAATTTATTATGTAAAGATGACTTAATCCGGACATATAGCAACAAAATTAATTTATTTACTCTTTTCTAGACAAATTCTTCGGTTTACTACGAGTATCTTTGCTTTGTATAAGTTTATATAATCTTTATGGAAACTCCAAAATATGTTTTGGAACAAAAAACTTATATACAAACAGAGCTAACTCGTTTAATTCCATTCAAATATATGAGGTTTCTGAAATCAGAATATGTATTTACTATACTAGTCAAAAAATGAGGTTCGCTCAGTAAAGACTAAGAGATCGGCAGTACAGAGTTTATTGGGTTATCTTAATTTTAATGTGGAATACTATTTTTTATAGACATTAGGGTAAAATTTTGGTTTGAGTTTTCATATGCCAGTGAGATTTGTACCAGTACGACTCTTAGGCTTCTCATAATGAAGTGGATTATTTCCGTGGGTATCTAAGTTATTTCAAAGTCATTGCCGTCGTTCATGTCATATGTAATTCAAGTGAGTGTGGATGTAGTGTGTGCCAGTACATAAACTTCATATTGGATAGAAGCTTTGCTTCGAATTGCTTACGTCACTTGAAGTCATGAATACATGTAATACTCGTCTTGAGCGCCCTTGACACGGTTTTTCTTCGTCGCCTAAAAAGCTTCAAAGTTTTATTTTTAATTTTTTTTAGTGTTGAAATGTTCGTTTTGTGTGCGTTCAGTTCATTTTTGATTTCTGTTTATGGCGTTCTATTATTTTTTATCTGAAATTTGTTTACTTTTTTGTTTACAAAATTCATTATTTACACGTTTGAGGTTTGTTTTGTATAAATTTAATCCGCTTCTGCTGGGTTGTAAACTAAAAATGGTAAATAAAATACATAGTTGGTTGTTCACAGATAATTTAATAGCTTTTGTTGACTTTATAAACAAACAAACAAACTCGTCCCATGATGAAGTCATTAGATTTTGGTACTACTTCAAGCCTACAATTAATTTCAATTTTATATATTTTGTTTAATATAAATTCTTTTATTTCCTTTAATGTAAATAACAAAAACTGAAGATAGACTTCATACGTATATATCATCAACATCCATAGAAACCATTACTCCATAGCGACAATCCACATCCATAAAAACAATTTTCAAGATGTCTTTACATAATTAATTAATTTTTTCGACAATTAAGTCAATGTTATTAATGCTATATTTGGCTCTTAGCCTGAAGATGTATATGTATATAAACAATATAAACAATTTATTCATTTCGTCTTAATCCTTTTTCAAATGGAAGATTATGATGTCATTTTACATAGTTCAGTTGTCTTCGGTATATTATTATATTTCTAGCATATTAAGCATTTTTTAATATTTTCCGCACGCTTTTAAATATAAAAACAATTTATTAATAATATATGAGCGTAGATACGTCTTCAGTTAATACCAGATTTCTACCAAATGCAAATGCGTGAGAATTCAAAGTAGGTTTTGTTGTCAAGCGAAGTGAAGACGGGACGTTTAGTTTTGTTTTAAAAAATGAAGTTTTGTTTTCGATGTATATATATCTATCTGATACATTAGCAATTTATGTTCTTAATGTTTGCCAAAAATTGTTAAGCTTAAAAAAAGCAGACTTTCCTATCACTACTTCTATAGAAAATAGAAATAGTGATAGTAGGTAGGTTGGAGTGGCGGGCTTGATTCCAAAAAGCCAAATTGAGTTCAAATAATGGCCGATTGTAGTACCACAGGAGTAGCATTGGTACGTACATAGATTTCAATCAGTATACAGCCAACGCCGAAGATAACGACTCTCCTATTAGGTAAAGGAAAACCAACCTGACAGTTCTATAAACTTGGCCATGTCGCTTATGTGACAGGATGACAGCTCAGTCAGGCTTGTGAGAAAAGGAGATCCGAAGATTTTTGATCTTCTTCTAACTAAAGAAGTGCACTGACACATGAAATGGAGCACGGTCTCCTCCTCATCCTCAGAGCCACAACCTCGACAAAAGTCATTGTAGGGTAAACCCAGTCTCATAGCATGTCTTCCTATTTCGCAATGATCCGTCAGCACAGATACCGTAATGGTGAGCAGGTTCTGTATTTGTTGAAGTAGCTGACTAGTTCAACCTAGATATTTAACAATGAGGTTCATCAGCCCAGTATTGCTTGGCTATGCTCAGGTATTTTTGTTTAATTGCCAGTTTAACTATAGCCTATATCTGAGAAGTGAATTTTAGGGAGAAGAGCGCCTGCCTTGGCAAACTCATCTGCCCTGCAATTATCCGAGATATCCCTGTGACCAGGAACCCAAATGAGTTTAACCCTAACAAGCCTAGCTAGGTTATTAAAAGAAGCACGCAGTTTTGAGTTATTTTTGATGTGGCTGAGGTGTCTATCAGTGATCTGATGACAGCTTGACTATGGATGATTGAAATGGATGTATCGGATAGTAGTGATAGTAGAAGATAAAAATTTAAAATGTTTATAAAGCATAGAATGATTTACAATTTTGATTGATTTTGATCAATTTTGATACATTTTTCTACTATGAGAACTGAATAAAATCTAATTATATAACATATAATCCACATAAAGCGAAATGAAATATAGCTCGATATAATATATACAAATAGGTTAATTATTAATTATTATGGATTTAATAATTTCATTTTAATAAATGATAATTATTTGTTAATAAATACAAGCTATACTATTATGTATAAAATTTACTTTGGCGTTTGTGATTTCCACAGAAAAAATGCATAATTGACTTGCATTGCTTAATTTATTGCAGCACTACTTCAAACAGAAAGACAAGGAGTGGGTGTGTTTAGGTTCAATCAATTCTTCTCAATGCTTTTGTAACTGTGACGCCTACAAAATCTGACCCACACGAAGCCCTATAAAATTTAAAAAAATAAAAAAAATTTATAAAATAATTTCAATTTTCGAAATTTTATTTACTATTTTAATTTTAAAGTTTTTTCTATTGATTAAAAAAATGTCTCTCTTCGTTGTAAAAATATCTTATAAAGTTAAACAAGACTGTCATTGGACCTTTAGCATTTAATAATTTTTTTTATATATTTATACTTTTTGCCTACATATAATATGAAATCATGTGCTAACTCATAGTTTGTATGTACGAATTGGAGAAAGTCTTCAGATAGATTTTTAATATCGGTGCGATAATACTTCTACACAAGAAAGGAGACAGATTGAAATCCGAAAACTAGAGAGAAAACAGAGTAATAACTATTATTTAAGTGATTTAAGAAACAGTAAGTACTAGAGATAAGTAACTTTGCATCTGAAGTCAGGCATAGCAACATTTGAAGGTAAATACCAAAGAATTGGATCCAGGGTTCAAATAGAATCATCAAGGCAGCATTTATGATGAGTATTAATGGAAATTGAATATCCAGAGTATTTTATATCCGCAAACGCCACATTAAATCATTGATAACAAAACTTATGTATTTAACTTATTTTGTCTTCTATCTTAATTTATCAGATTTAGCTAAGTCTAAAATGGTTCCATATTATCTATTGTACTATTACCGACACAATAAACAAAACTGTATTCCTTCGTTACGATGGTATCATCTCCTTTTGCCCTTTACAATTGTCTGCAAACATTGAAATGTCAGGTGAACCACTGTCTCGCCCCACACCCGAAAGCAATGTGGTAGACCAATGTTTCAAAAATATTTTTTTTTGGTTTCGTTTCAATCAGTTACAAACTTTTGTATACATATCTTTTATTTTTACATAAAATTTATGTAAACAAATCGATATTTTTCTTTCGCAATGTAAACGATTCCACCTCATTTTTATGATACGCATCTGACCTTGCCTTTTTCCATTTACAGTTTGTGTAATTCTTAAAGATATTCTGTAAATGCGTTACACATAATTTTATTTTTTTTTATATAAAAACTGAATTAATTATTTGGCGTTTCCTGTATATTTTTCCAAGTTAAAAGCTTCTAGCATGTCGAGAATCTATTAATTACGGTGACCCAAATTAGTATCTCAAAGCGATGTCGTAAACTGGGTCAACATTTCGGCGTTGCATTCTTGTACGATATCGCAGCTAGGGGAAGTAAACTTTTTTCACATTCAAGATATTTTTTTAAAAAGCTAAAAATAAATCAATAAATTGAACTTAAAACTTAAAATTACAAACTTAATTAGCTGATGCATATATCAAAAGGTTATAAAGAAAGATGATGTTTTGATGATGATGAGATTAGCTAACTTATAGCTAAAGAGAACTTTTTAGCGTATAATTAGTTGCAACTCAATATAATGTTGTATATAATCTAGTGTTATTTATATCGTAGTTTATTTATATATAATTCAATTCCATTTTATTTTTATATATTTAATAAAATGTATTGGAAGAAGCGCCACAAATGTGTATCATTAGGTATTTGCGAAATTAACCGAATGTATTGAATGAAACAGGATGAATCAAGGGGTCTATTAGCTGATAGACTCCTGTCGACCCTAATGATTAAATTACTAGGAATATAGATTGTTAGTATAATAATAATATAGATTATTGTCGCAGCTAAAGTCTTATATTGCAGATCGTTATCTCTTCCTAATACCTTATAGATGTTTATATGAATGCTGGCATTATTTTGTTTAAGTAAATGGGTTCATTTGTCAGTTTTGGCCCTTAAAATGGAAAGTTCAGATCGAACCATAAGAGAGTGCGTACATTTCTAGATATGGATCTAGAAAACCTCTCGGCAATGCAAATTTATCTTGTTCGATTTTATGCAAAGACATAATCATTTGGTTAAATTACGATAACTGCATTTCTAATTGGATGTACAAAATAATATCTTAACTGGTTGCACTAAAGGGAGAATCAGGGTTTTGTGCTAAGATTGAGTTTGTATCAAAAATATTTATATAAAATATATATACATATTAGATATTACTTGTTGTTTAAACGGTTATCGTGATAGTTGATTTTTACCAGATTACTTTAAACCAACATATTGTAGAGATTCTAAATATACTGTTAAAATGCCTCTTTTAAAAACTTTTTTTATTTCGTCAAAGACCCTGGCTTCAAACTGTGTCATTATATGAAATATCACGCATGCATATACACTGATATAAATGATCACACATTCCCCCGATAGCTTCCAATATACACTCAAAATTCAACTCTTCTCTGTTTTCAAAACTTCAGTTCGCTGAAGTTACTATAAATAGTCTGTATGTGGAAGTATTCTGTGTTTCTTATCTTTTGTATAAGTGGAAGATTTATAGTTCTCGCATAATGATTTACTTATATAAATTCTCGGCTTCTTATCAATATTTCAATAATCATTTTTTTAATGCCAAATAAACTTCTTATCTCATCCAGACATTTGAAACGCAAAGTAGTTAACTGATTTGCCCTACCCATTCCAAATATTTTTGCTACTTAGAACGTATGCCGATGACGTTTCGATTTTTATAGAGCTGCGTTGCAGATTGCAATGGTGGCGTGACTCATTGGCTATTACAGATATGCCAGGTCAGTATTGCAACCTATTTTTATTCCCAACTCGCAGTTCAACATTTCGAATTGATTTTAATTTGCAATTTTAATTTACAAATTGCAAAATGTTTAACGCAATTATTTTATTAATTTTATGCAAAGCATGTGCATGTAACTATTTGTTCCAAAATGTCGGATATATAGAGTTCGTTTTATTTCTGTTTTTTTTTCGTAAAAACTTTAAAATGTGCAATATATAAAGTAGAAACAGTCTCTAATGTTTACGGATGACATCACCCGAATGCAATATTCGTTTGTTTACGTATTCAATAATAGATGGATTGCTTATGCAGATTACCTTTTTGGTGTAGTCAAGTGCATAGTTTTTATTATTAAAATAGTGCTTCGAATACTGTGGGAACTGGTAGGTTGAGTTTATTGAAAAATATAGTATAATAAAAATAGACGAAATAAATAGATCATTGCTAAAAAAGGACTTTCGTTTGCCTTCAACTTATTTACATAACTAATTGCCGTACTTCCCTAAAAAAGTATTCGTCGACATGTTCCAAACATAATCTACTATAGTCTACGTTACAACTTAAAAGTTACACTAATTTTATCGTTTATCGTATACGTTTTATCTTGTACAATAAAGTAATATCCCAGGCAGATGACAACCATATTCAGTAACTTAATGGGGTGGAATTTTGTGGTACTCTGGATGTTATTGTCGTTGATCTTTACGGTTGTCAGCTATTATATAATTGTACTATAGTAGAAAATAAAATTTATTTTTATTTTCGGTTCAGAATTTTGGCTACATCAATAGAATTCAACTGATGATAATTGAATCCATCCATCTCCGGTAAATAAAAAATATTACAAATCCATATACAATATGGAGTAGTAGTTAGGGCTCATACTACTAACAATTTTTTAAGAACTTTAAAATTGCTACTGCTTTTTCTTGCTTTCGTAAAATGATTATACAGCTCTGCAGTTTTTCAATGAAGTGTTTCGTCATACCGTCCTTTACTAATATTAAAAGCGGGTATACTTTAAACTAGGATATGCTGACCGATTCCATTAAAAATTGCCGAGATGTATTAACATTTCTCTGAAACAAGAAAAAGCAAGAAAAAGCAGGGGCAATTTTACAGTTCCGTACCCTACAGAACGCAGATCTTGTATTATGATTTCTTCAAGGTAAACCGAACTGCTTAATGCTGTGTCATACACAGAGACTTATTTTACGAGTGATTTTTGAAAACTATTCAAAGAAAAGCATTTAATTAAAAAGAATCCATTATGTTTAATACACCAAAATATCTTAAGGTGAGGGTGATAACTCATCAAGGATGGATGTCACCACATACATTCCCAGCATTCCGTGTTGGTAACACTTTAGAAGTAGCGCCCCTGCCGCTGTTGTGAATAGCCCCAATCACTTTTTAAACTCAAGAGTTTAATTTACAAATAGTGAACTGTAAAGTTTTTCTACTCTACCACTGGAGAGTTATCTTTAGTTATAGCAGCTTCTCCATTTTTACCGGTCTACTTTTTTATACTAGAAATTTAAATACAAGTATTTCATTATCTTAAAAAAAAAATAGTTTAAATGGTATAGAGTTAAAAATCAAAATATGAAAATGATTAAAATAGAAATATAAATTTATCTTCCATATACCTAATTTATGTATATTTTTCTTGATAAGATTAAGAAACACCACTGATTGCCAGTTTATAAAGTGAATTATTTATGTTATTGTAGATAGTCAAGTAAGGAGCAAGAAAAATTTTTTCAAATAGTGGAAGTTAAGTGGACAATTACTACAGCCTATTTCGAAGAATCTTATTTCGAAAATATGGGTACCGTGGCTTTTAAACTAACAACGCCGCTGCAGGAGAGTGTAACGAAGTTTTTAGATCGGAAACGTAAGCGACCTATGGAGCCAACAGACGGGAGTGATGATAAAGATCTGGAGCTAGAAGTGCCAAAAAAGTGAGTTAATTCAGTTGTTTGAGTATTGGGAATATGTACTAATATTTAATGTCTTAATTGTTTTGAAATTTGCAGGAAGAAACTGCTAAGTACTGCGAAGTATATTTATAAAACTTTGTTTGAAGGACAGGCAAATTCTGACATTACTGTTATGGCTCTGGGGAGAACGTGGCGGCTGCATAAACTTTATTTAAGTCAAAGTCCGTACTTCCAGAGTATGTTTAGTGGATCTTGGATGGAGTCCACACAGGATTTCGTCAACATTCAAATTTTAGACAAACGCATAACTGTAACAGGTAATATTTTTTAATTTAAAGATTAATTAATTTTATATTTAATAACCTTTCTTCATTAGCACTGGATGAGGTTTTTGGTTCACTTTACTCGGACGATATTAAAATAGAAGTAGACAATGTGGTAGGAATATTGGCCACAGCAACGTTATTTCATTTGGAAAGCATAATAGAAAAGTGTTCTGAAGTTATGTTGGAGTCGATAAATGCAAAAGTAAAAAATAAATGATTTTCTGATTAAATATTTTATTTACTTATATAATTTTTTTAGAGTGCTGTGGAGTATTATGATATTGGTTGCGCTTATGGTTGTTTGAATGCTAAGAAGGCTGCATTCGATTGGCTAGAGAAGAACATGCTAAGTGTCTATCCTAAACATTTTAAACTTTTACGCAGTATTAGCATTAATTTAATGACGGAGCTTGTTTCGAGTCCTGATCTATACGCAATGCAAACAGAATTTTCAATTTACACTTTGTTGCGTACTTGGGCATATTTACGTTTACATCCACATTTCTTAAATCAAGCCGATGAAACGAAAAGCTTACGTCTAG
>NC_051847.1:2260703-2326616 GCF_002237135.1 Teleopsis dalmanni | reverse complement strand
AAATTAATTCGAAAGAAGCAGAAGGTTTATATACGTAGAAGCGTACTAAGCACCATGACAGCTTTAATTTCAAAAATTCATAATAAAAATATAAAATTCATATGTGAAAGTAAACGAAAACATTTGTGACTTAAGCAACTTAAGATTTTTGTTAATATTCTTGCTGAGTTTTCTGCTGATTTTATTTGATTTTATCGAAAATTAATATTCCGCGTTTATACGCAACCAATCAATAAGAGCCGTCAAACATTACATGCTTTTTTGGGAACAGTACTGGGCCGTCACAATACGTAAACAAACTAAAAAAGTATTTAAAAAGGTAATTAAAACATTACATCGAACCAAAATGTCAAAATAGGCGTTACTTCTGGTCATCGTTCGCTTCAACAAAGAAGTACATGCAATTATTTTCAAATTTTGATGCAGAGTTTTTACTTGACCCACCTTGTTTGCTCCTTGTTATTTTCTTATTTTTAAACTGTAATTACCGATTAACCTGATAGCGCTCCAGTTATCACCAGGCGTTACAATGATTTCACGATTTCGGTAGAATAAATAGATACCGTAAAGCTTCAATAAAAATTGAAAGTCAGATGATTTTTTAAGAATTTTTAACCGATTATGAGACGACAACTCTACATTTCTCGATATTTATCAAAGATTTATTGGAATAGTTAAGCAATTAAATTTGTTCCATGAATCATTTCATGCGTAGTAATAAATATTTGAGGCCCCGTTATATTAATAAGATTTTATAATGTAATAATAATCAGTCTCCCAAAGACAGCAGAAGTTCCAGGGAAGAGAAATAATCGATAACTTTTCTTTGGAATATATGGGTTATGGGTGGACCCAGACAACATACCACATCAGCATCTTAAAATAACAATCATTTGTTGATTAAAAATAGACACATTTGGCTATTCTTTATGCCTACCATTTAAGATTTCTATAAAGACTTAGGTCTGAGGAAAACGCCTTGCAATATCAATAGTAGGCAACATTAGCATAGTTAGGCATATTGAATTTCAACAGCTTCGCTGGTTTGACCGCTTTGTCATAGTGGCTGTGAATATATCGGTTAGAAAAGTTTTTGATTCGGTATCGCATAATAGAACACGAAATAGAGTACGCCTGCTTCTTCAAAAAAGTATCCAGTGACAAATGATTTGAGAGCGGAGGCCTCCAGACCTGACCAAAAACAATCTTAGGCTGTAATAGCCAACTAAGTAAGTAAGTAAGCTTTTTGTCATATTCAAGAACGTATTCTTCAAATGTAATATGAAATATCATTTCTACAGCATTTCCGAGGGCTAGGAGTAAATGCCATTTCATAATTTTATCTTATCAATTTTAAAAGGAATGATTATATCAGTACCAAAGTATTGGATTTGGAAACATTTTATTTTCAAAAATAGATAAAATTAAATATTTTAGATTTGATTTTATGTGTGAAGGGTATTGAAACTTCGGTAAAACTATGCAAACTTTTATCTTCCTTCTTACATTTTCTTATAAATAGTAGTGGAAAAAACATTTGTACATTATTGTGTATATTTGAAGTAAAACGTGGGCTTTTCATTCATTTCCACAATTTGCTGCTCCTGGCTTTGGTTGCTCTTGCATATCTCAGTGTTCGATCTTAACGACCGGATTAAGGAGCCGTTGTATTTGCCATTAAGTAAGCAAAATTTGCGCTTTGCCAAAACTTATTAACGCTTACATTTCTGAGTTAGAAACTAGTTTAGATTGTATAAATTAAAATTTAACTACTACAAAATTGAGTCTCACTTTTTCTATATTTCTTGCATTTTTCCCCCTTAAAGAAAAACTATTTTAATAATTACGTAAAATGGCTTTAAAAGGTAAAAGAACTGACAGATCCGAGCTCGAAGCATTGCGTGAATGAGTCACAGTCTGAGTTTTACAAAAATAGGAAAAATAATGCAAAACAGTAATCGGGTAATTCATAAGTCTGGATTAGCGGTCTAACTTGAAATTGGCTTAATTTTGTCTGGATTGACGTAAAATGGGCACAAAGTACTTCGGGGTGATATGAAATATGTACAAACGCTTTGTGCATTAAATAACGCCACTAAAATTGGTTTCCATGGAGTCTTACAACTGTTTTGCTCAGCTGAATAAAGCTGAATAAAAAAATAAATTGTATTCTTAATTTAAGTAATTTCAATAATTGATTGAACGTATTTTTTTTTTTTTGATTTTCCATGTAAATACTTCGACCAGGTACTCATACGACGAATCACGTATTATGTTAAGGAACGCTGTTTGCATGTCAGTTTATTTGACTTATCATTTCAAAGGTGCAGAGTGCAACTGCTCAAATTATTGCCCCAAGTGACAACAGAGCTCGATTCACGCACCCACTACCGCGTTTCCCGTATGCCATTTCATAATGAATTTGCCAAAAACCAAAACCCGAACAAAAATTTAAGCGTTGTACATGCTTTGCATAAACAAACAGAAACTAAAATCGCTAAAATCCAAATTTGTAGCGAAAAAGGCCACTTGATATGCCGAAAATGTTACTTTTCACCCATCGAACTCACACATGAATTCTTAAGCAAACAAACTGCACATAAGTCAGGCCTCATTTGAGCCACTTGAAGGCAAATTCTGAGCGTGATATTGAAATCAAGATTATAATTCTTGTCCGTTTGTGTGTTTTTGATGCACGTAACACTAAGCCCGGCTTGCGCTTACTTTGACCCGAACTCAATGCTAGTAAGCCGCAACCGATAACAGTAGTTTTCGTACGAGCTCAAGTGAGGCAACACCTTGTGGTGTATTCAGAAACTCATCAATCATTGTTAACAGTGAATAAATATTAAAGTCAGATACAATAGAAATTTAATAGCAAAAGCAGCAGCAACAGCAATAACTGTAAAGATAATGCCTCTCTAAAGATTTGGTTTGATATGAAACATAATCGGCATGTGCTAAGGTTAAAGAGTTTGTAATTACAAGCTGAGGTTAGTACTCGAGTGGCAGATTTAAAAAATAATTATTTGTACAATACTTCTCGAAATACAATACAAACATTCATACATTTTACTAAATACCAAACAAACATAAACTAATTATCAATAATTTTTCACTTTAGACGAAGTGTAGTCGGTACAAGAACTCATTTAACAGACTATTATATTTATCTCGGGCAAAACTTATTGAATTTCATTTTATATTTTAAACGTATTTAAACGTATAATAAGCAAACAACTTAGGTTCAGAAGCCCTAAAGAAGCTCATACATTTATTAAATCTTATCTTTTTATAGTTAGTTTTACCCACAAAACTCATCAAATTTTATTCGTCTTCCTCGGAAAGACTAAGAAAGACTAAAGACATTGTCGGGTACATACACACAAGGTCAAAATGCCCGAGAGCGATAATTACAGAAAACACGATTTTGGTATAATCCAGTACAACATTCTAGAGGACATAAATAAACAAAAAACAGCCACAATTCTTAAACTAACGGTCGAGGTTAAAATCGTCTGTTAACTGGACAGAGAATCTAGAAGTCTCATCACAAGTCTAATTGTCATTGTCAATTGTATACTCATACGAAGCAAAGCAAAGCAAAGAATTTGAATAGATATTTCTGTGATATCCCTGTGTCTCATAAAACTGCAGATATCAGCATCTTTGAAGGTGGTTGCTTTGGAGGTTATTACTATAACTGTACATGTACAGTTAAATATCTACAAATTGATTTGAATTTGGATTCATTAAAACCAGGAAACTTGTCAGCATTTCTTTTGTTAAAAATAAATGAGCTGAAATCCCTATCGTCCCTTATATCGGCTCTAGATTTCTCAATTTGTTTATATTTGATATTTCAGACACAGTTGACAAATGAATTCCTACTATATCTACACCTATCCTGCTAAGAAAATGTTGGTTTAAGTGAAATCTTAATTACATTCAATAGGTATGTAATCATGTTTATCCACAAACAACGCACAACTAATTGCTCTAATATTGTCTAATTAGTATTTTTATAATGTGTTAGAATATCACAATTTGGAAGTAAAGTGTATGTTGACCACGTTCGCTATACACAATAAACTGAATTCTAAGCCTCAGACAACCATGATCAAAGAATTAAGATATAAAGTGAAAATTAAAAATATTTTTAATTGTTTTAGGCTTTCATTTCTGTTTTAAAGGAAATAAGTTACAAATTATAACACTTGCTGCAGGGTAGTTATGATTTTGAATTTCATAAATCACTCCTTCGCCATTACAGGTTGATAATTCAGGCTTAAAGTCTTGAGCCAGACAGTTGCAAGATAAGATAGAACTTACAAAATGAGATAAAACTCATTCCTGTTTTTACACACCTCGACTTAATCTCGTTTCTTCCCTCTGAATATGCGCCTCTCTATCTTCCTCATCTCTCAATATTGTGCGCGCATGGTTCGCGTAGCTGACCTGACAGCAGGGTCCTTTTATAGACCGCGTTCTTTGCAGCAATAGTTTAGTATCACTCCTCCTCTTGGAAAGCGGGAACTAACAAAAACGGACTATAAAGCTAAAATTATAAAAATAAAAAAAAAAATAAACTATAAAAGAGAAAAAATAAATCCAGCTGTGCTTGCAGGACATATAGGTCTTTGGACTTATTCCCCCTTGCAATAAATTAATAAATCAATATTAAATATATTTTTTGGAAATCATTAATCAAATTTGGCCATCCAATGATTTCACTAAAACAAAGCTTTTAAACCTGAATACAGAAGTTTTTTCTACAAAATAAAAGCACAGCTCTTACCATTAACCCTCATTTTATTATTCTTAAAACATCAGATTTCTAAAATCAATACACATTTAATTAAATAATTAAAAATAGAATCTGAAATATTAACTATTTTCCTTTCATTAATAAAAAGATTGAAATTGATTGTAAATTTTTTGTAGTCGATCATAGGAGGATGAAGTTTTTGCTTGAATAATTTATGCAATAAAATCGCGCATTTTCATGTTTTATTGAATGTTCGTTGCAGAATTTTATTGTTTAATAACTTTTTATATGAAACACAATAATTGCATCATTTTCCATAAATTATGCACCGCTGCATAAAGCAGTTTAGTGCAAATTGCATTTACTTTCATTTGCAATAGGAATTTCACTTTCTGACTTACTGAAGCGAGAAACTGAGCTATTGTAGCGCACGATAATTTAAATATTTATTAACTATTTATTAGGGTATCTCGCACTGGGCTCTCCTTCGTATATTGGCAATAAAATTAACATGAATTATTATTTCAGACAAGTATTTAGAAATCTCACTTGCAAAGGCCTATATAAAAATTTCATAAGAAAATATTACCAACTTATGAAAGGCGCAAATACGTTACAAAAAAAATTTTTTTTCCGAATACCTAACATGAATTTTTAAAATAATATATTTAAATCAAAAATAATTTCGTTTTAGAAATATCATTGGATAACATGCAATTCGTTTAGAAAATATGACAGTTAAAGAATCGATTGACACATCAAAAGAAACACCAGAACAACAGGGTGTACGCATTGAGACAAACCGTGTTTGCCAAATACTTTGTCAAGAAATTCTCATGTATTTTGATATCATTTGTAACACCATTAAAGAAGTTTATATATATGTTTCGAATGCAGTTTAATATTTATTTCAATTATGCAGTTATGTTACAGCTGCACATCTATAAAACGTCTAGATGAGATCTATAAAAGTTATTAATAGAATTATGGTCGATTTTAACTTTTCTATGTAGAACAATTTAAATCAAAAAAGAAAAGAGTAAGGACTATTTTTCCTGATGCATGTTTCAAGCATATAATCTTTGTCAAAAATTAAAACTAATTCCAAGTACAGACTTAGACTGGAGTATCACAAGACTGAGTTACAAGTCCAAGTGATACTCGTATGATAGATAGAATAATAATTTGGACAGTAGATGGAATAATTAAAAAAGGAAAAAAATAAAAAAAAATTGTTTATCATTTCTAATGCAGTTGAACGATTATACGAACATTCACACTTTTCATGAAAAGGTGCACATTTAGGGGAGTCGGGACTAAGAAATAGATCCCTGCGACAATATAATCTACAGAGTCGTTTCTGGAATATGCACTTCTTGACTCTTTGTAATTCTTTCAAATACATTTAGAAAAATATTCTCTGGTTTACACAGAGCGAAGCGGAAAGGTACTACCATATTACTATGATACTTGACATTATCCTCACATTAACAGTACTTTTCCTTGGCGTCTGAAATTTATGATTTTCCCTAGTATTTTAACTTTTATGAGTTTTCTGTCGTCGACAGAAATTGGCACGTTTTGCGTATAAAAGTTGTAAAATATTCTTCGCAATTTTATAGCAGATTAAACAAAGTATCAAACAGCGTTTCCCAAACGAAACTTATTCACATCTCAGTATATTACGGACATATTATTGTACATAAAAAGTAAGTGTAAAAGAGGATTTAGATATTCTGATAAATCGAAAAATAAAAATTTGAATTATACGAGTTGAATTGTAGTTTCTATATTAGGCATATCACTTCTTCGAATAAATATTCCGAAAAGTAGACTGTGCTGGAATTGTCACAATAAAAAAGGTATAGAATTAATTAATCAAGTAAATTCAATATTTTTAAGACCGTTTCTTCAATGAACTGACAGAGATAACGAAAGTTCTTAGTTCCAGCTGTTCTTACTTTTATTTGGGAGAGTTAATGATATAACAAGAATAATATACGGAGACAATAACGGTTAGTATGACTTGCTTTTTCCATGCAATTTTAGGACATCACAATAGGCAATAGATGTCTTGGAGTGGTACTACAGGTAAATTCATCAGGGTGTTCCCTGTATATACATATAGTCATTTATAGTCATATATATAGATCGTATATAGTGCTAAAAATATTATATATTTGAATATTTATTTTTTGAAGTACAATATACAAGCTTTAAAAATATAGTTAATAAATGTTCTGAATTTTAATAAAAAAACTTTATTGATTGCAATTTAAGAATCGCTGGAAAATGAAACTTATAATAACAATGTATCAGTGGAAGCACAAGTGGCAATCAAATCAAAGCAACAAGATGATGAGTAAGATATTCTAACAAGTAGGCAAAAAAAGCTTAAAGGATAACAAGGGTGCTTATATCAAAAAGCACAACAACAAACATATTTAGCCAACTAAACGCACTCATGGGGAGTTTTAAGGGGTCTTGTGATATATAAGAATGGACGACCTTACACTGATTTTTGAACCCGCTCAGTTTACAACGAAAATAAAATTGAATGGAAGGCATGAAATCAGCTTTATAGAGCTTTATGGTTGGTCGGTTTCTGAATGAATTGTGTGAAAGCTTTTCTAACGGTTTAATTGTTCAATAGCTTTTCGAAATGAAGCCTCAAAAATTCCTCGCAGCTTTGCCCAATAATGTATGTACTAAGAATTTTCAGTTGTTTTTAGTTGGTGTTTGAGTTGAAAACTCAGCCCGCAAGGATATTTCTAGCGTTTTTTTTCGTACATTTTTAATAATTAAAACAAATTTGCAAAAACTATAATTTGTTATGTTTATTACGATTACGATTGCTTATGAATGAAACTTATTAATAATTTATTAATAATCTGTAAAGAATAAATGAAAATGAAATTGATGTGAAAATCTTCCATAGAAGTCTTTGACGAAAGTGATTGCAAGTGGAGCAAAGACTTCAGAGTGACACATTCATTTAATTTTTAAGTATTTTGTTTCTCTTAAAATAATTTATTATAAATAAATTGCAAGTAAAAAAAAACTATTTTGTTTAAAATAAAAAGCCTCACATAAAGGTCAAATTATCGACTTTAAATACTGGAACGTTTTTTGCGTGTGCAAATGCATAAATAACACAAATAAAAATAAAAGCTCGACAACGGCGATGCTATTTTAAGTTCGCACCTACAGCGGAGGGTGTGCGGAGTGGCGGGCTACAACAGTTACACACTTTCAGAAATCAGAAATCAGCTGAGTAGATAACTTGTAAAGCTGCTGATTTTGAGTCTGCAATCCTCCCTCCCCTGCGCCCACTACCATTCCACAAATTAAATCACCAATTGTTTGCTTCCCTGCAAAACGAAGCAAGTGGAAGAAGAAAGAGAAAGTAAAATATATAGAAAACTGCGTAAACGAGTTCAAGGTTGAAATTGCACATTTCAAAAGAGCGGGAAAGCGGACGGAAACGGATATCTAAACACCGCAACTAAACTGAAAAGCTGACAAACTGACAAACTGACAAACTGGCACCATTCGAAATCAACGCAAACGTAAGAGAATGGCTTTGATTCGTTGCTGCTTTGAGCCAGTGGAGCTACCGGAATTCTTTGATACGTTCATACAAAAGTGCACGGATCCGACATGTAAGTTTAAAGCCAAAAATAACAGAAAAATAAATGCATAAATTACCGAATTTCTCTAAGTGCCATGACAATTTTATTTCGCTTTTCTCTTACAAAATTTCGTACAATTTTCCACTCAAATTACCATAAAATTGCCATAACCGCCATGGACTTTTATGGAATATTTTTCTGCCCGAAGCGCCTTCAAGTAGTAAAACGTTGGGGTACAAAAAATAAAAGACCAGAAGGTGCAAACTAATTTCAGGCATTAAACTGCAATTTGTGCATTTTGCTGTAAATAAAAAATATATTAAATAAAAACATTTAAAAGGTCAAATGTTATGAAAATATAAGAATTAAATAGGTTTATGGGTTTATAGGTTGAGGTGGAAATATGCACTGGATTACAAAACACAATTGTAGAAATTTAAAGCTGACGTCATATTTATCTTTAAATCATAAATCGATTTAATCAAAATTTGCATTGGAACTGTTTCATGTTACCAAGAACTTCCTGATAATCCTTACATAAATGATTGTAAATGACTTGGATCATTATCCTGTTGGTATAGTTTTCTGTATTCTTAATGCCTTGCATCACAGAATTGAATGATCTTTTATTAAGTATTGTACATATATGTATGAGTAAGATTAGCCTCATAGAAGTACATATATGTAACCGGCATCGACTTTATAGGCAGATTCTGTTGTATCAGTTAACCAATAATTGTTCGTTTAAACCATGCAAGTGGCAAAAAGCATGGAGCTACACACTAATGAAAAATATAGTGTTACGAAGTGATGTCACATGGGCTCCAAGCATTTCCATCTACATAATTGTTCCAGCGCAGGTTAGTTCCTACCACATTTTTGCCTAATAATAAATTGGTTTCCCGATCTAGCATTTTTTTTACTCAAGTAAACTAAGAACACTAAATCAGAGTTTACTGAACCTTTATTTTGTTTATATATCTGCTTCTAGGTCATAGCACACAGATCATAATTGTAGCGTAATTGTAACCTCCATACCTCACATATGGAGACAAAAATTGTCTATTAAAGTTTTCTATCGAACTTAGCCATGAACTTAGCTATCATCATTATGAAAATACTACCTCAATTGCGGGGTCGATGCTAATTATTAGAATTACTTCTTATAGTGCACATTTCTGTAGGTATACTTCATTTAACTTGTGATATACACATGATGAGGAGATTTTTTTAATAATAAATTCATTATTCCTATGAAAAAAATCTTATAGAAAATATATTAAGACTTGGTGATGTCATTTATTTTCTAAAGATTGTGAATTTCAAGATTTAAAATTGCGTGTAAAATGTAGGTGTTTCAATTATACTACATCAGCAAAACTTTGGAAGGGACTAAATTAGCTGAAACATACTTCTCCGCGTCCTTACAGTAACCATCCTGCAATGCAACTTATTTACATATCCTTTTGCAGTACATATTAGTCATTAAAGCTACTCAGCTGTACTCTGCAATTTCATATCGATTTGTACTCCGTTGAACTTAAAAACTGCATTAAAAATGTAATCACATGCAAGTTTGCATTTCCGCATCCTTCGTAAAGGAGCACTTACTTGCAAAAGGTTTAAAACGTACAAATCCAATAGATTTCTTAAAAGCAACCTGCAGTGTAAACAGTGTATAAGAAAAAAGAAAGCTTTTATTTATTTCATTCAAATATACCAGAAAAAATGGCAGCCCTATATTTAAAGTTCAGTAAAATGTAAAAAATTTAATTATGGAGTTGTTAATAACAAATTATTAAAAAACAGAATATTACGAGGACTCCGTTATGTTGATTTCTTAGTGTATCCAAGATGATTACCTAATAATTGCGGTACAGCAATGCCATTCAAGCCCAGTTCATCAACGATAATTTCCTGCAAACTCGGATGTTATCGACAGACCGTATTGTCAGATCTACAAGGATTTCGACAGCCGTCGTCTGAAAGCTAGAACGAGTTTTAGCAGTCTTATGCGAATTTGCAGATGCAGGAGCTTAACATAAGATACTACACTTCTCATCTTTAATTCTTGCGTCAAATCTGTACTGCTACACGGAACCGAAATATGGCACTTAACATTGGCAACAGTTCATAAACTACAATGTTTTGTTAATAAGTGTCTCGAGTCTATCTTGCAGAGTTGATAACCGAAAGTTACCTTGAAAGAGAGGCTGTGGCGTGCTACTGCATAGAAACCAATTGTACAGTAAATACGATTTAGACGCTTAACTCATACACTGCGAAAAAACACAAACGATGTAACACATGCCGTTCTATGGTGGAACTCTCAAGACATAAAGTCGCAAAGTAGACCACGCAATACTTGTCTCAGAACCATAGAACGCAAAACGACCAGTTTCTGTTTTGACTGGTTGCTGCGGAACTACAAATGAAATTTCACAATATTAAATCAGCTGGCAATTAATTCGCTAAGCGAACTTTTGTTAGTCCCACCGTAAATTATGACAACTTTAAAGGGGAACACCTACAGGCTTTCATTGCTCACTTTATTAAAGCTAATAAACTAAATGACATTAAATACTAAATGTAGTATAATTACATATTACATAAAGTTAAATAAAACAGGTGCAGCTCGTTTTACTCAAACTTTTTTAAAAGTGTGAAACGAGTACAGTGAGTAATTTTGTACTTTTAAATACAAATCCATTAGAAAAAGCGTCCTGCTAAAGAAAGAGATCAAATGTCCTTAATTCATTTGCTTAAGGTTTAATTGACCAATTAGTCCATTAATTGCGGCTATTTAACAGTTTTTTATGAAATATTGATTTTGATTCAAGTAATATCATTAAGAAATCAATTGACTTAATAATAATTACGGAACCAAAGAGTAATTTAGAAGAAAAAGAAATATTCTAATTTTTGTTGTAATTAATCTAAGCTGGAATAATTAGATCAACAGTTTTTATTAAAAAGTAATGTTAGACAAGTTGTAAAATATGAAATTAGTAATATATTGAGGTGGGTATTATGGGACAGATCATCCTTGACCATATATTAAATAATAGAAAAATTTAGGAAACTGCAAAAACACCGCCAAAGAAATATGTTCTAGTAAATGTAAATCTAACTTTCATTAGTTTGCTTTTTAAATTCTCTCTAAACATTTTTGTTTTGTTTTGGTTTTGAAATCAAAATCAAATATTTTAAATTTTCCAAAATTAAAACAAAAATTGATATACGTTACATTTATAAATGTTGCTTTTAAAATTAGCATTTTTTGGTAAGTAAGATGAATACTAATATTTTATATTCATTAAAAACTAAATCATAACTTATATATAGAATAAAGCACATAATGGTACATATTAAGTCATCTGTAAAAAAAATGCTTGCAAAATAAAAAATTATTTTTTTGTACTTATTCATGCATATTTAATTGCAAAAATATATATAAATTTAGTTTTTCATGAATTAACCCTTCTGAGAAATTAAAATGAAATCACAATGTCTAAACGAACTTGGCAGCACTAAAATCGAATGTCAATTGGTTGGCAACACTACGTCGCACCTACTCCGCTGTTAAATGTCAGATTTGTTTTCGCTAATTTAATGGTGCTGATATAAAGATTTCATAAAGTATACAATATTGCTTTTAATGTAAAAATATTTTTATAGTTGTTTAAAATAAGTTGACAGGAGTGCAAAAATTGGCAGCAATGATGGGTAAACTTAAATATTATGCTCTATTAGTATAAAATAATTACGTTCAGCCTTGCTGAAGCGGGGCAAGTGTGTGCAGGTGAAGCATTTAATTGCTGAAAAAAGTTTTTAATCACATAAAGTAACTCGTAATAAACGCGCTCACATACACAATGAAATAACGTGCAGATAAGATAACAACTATAAACATTCCACAACAATTTCGCATATCCCAAATGATTACGAGCCATTGCAAGTGTTTTTCGTCGTCGTTTGTTGTCAGTTGAGATACGCGTTTTAGGGCAATTAGTTCTAAGGCAGTTGTCATGAAGGCGGCATGTTTAGCTATCGCTGCATGCGGCTACTGCTGCCAAACGCTTCATCTAACCGAAGTACAAATTTTTTAAAGCAATGTGCCTGCTTTCTCTCCTTAGGTTGCTGCGGGTGTTGTTCTGCACTGCGTCCGCGCTATAAGCGCCTGGTTGACAACATATTCCCAATAAATCCCGAAGATGGACTTGTCAAATCGAATATGGAAAAGCTTACGTTTTACTCGCTTAGCTCACCAGATAAACTGGATCGAATTGGCGAGTATTTGTACCAGAAAGCAACAAAGGATATCAATCGCAAACGTTACAAGTAAGCGTATGAGTCAGCCTATGCGTGTCTGCGTATAATTATGAATTTTTCTTGTAAATTTCAGGTTTGTAGAGATTGCAATGGAAGCGATGGACTTACTGCTGCAGGCGTGCCATGCACAAACCTTAAACTTATTTGTTGAATCATTTTTACGCATGGTGCAAAAATTGCTGGAGGACTCAAATCCTAATTTACAGATAATGGCCACTAACTCGGTATGTATAACATACAGTCACTGCTTAAGATGTCGAGCATATTTGGTGCTATAAGTTCAAACGTACTGTAGTTTTTTTTTTAGTGGAATCTTAAAATCCCTTTCATTTCAGAAGTGTTCTGAAAATGCGTGACTAACATTTTTATGACCTTACATTTCTTCTTGCTTAGATAGCACATCAGCTAAAGCTTAAATTACTCGTGCTAAATCTGTTCAATTAATTAATTAAGTGTTGACTTCTGGTTTGATTAAAAACATAATTGAATTTAAAATTCTTGTACTTTGTTTAAAGCGCATATTTATAAGTTAGCCGCGTCACTCTACAGTCATCGCTTACTTATTTATCAAATAGTAAATTACGATAAATGAAACTTTGGAATTGCAAATACACACAAGAAATATGTTTTCTATAAGATTGTATAAACCAAACAGTGAACAGTAATTTTTATTATCTTTATGTCAGTTATCAATATAAACAAGTTCACGCTTGTATTTGGGTATGCCAATCACGATATTTTGGATTGCGAGTCTAAACTCTAAAACTCCACTGAAACTTATGAAAATGTGATTATAAATAACACACATTTGCTCATCTGAAAACAATTCTTATGTCAAACTACGTTATAAATTGATTGCAAGCGTTCTCGTTAGCTTAAATGAGGAAATTAGGAACCGAATTAGGGAAAGTACAGATAGCCCACTACGATTTAGAAGCGCTCAGTTCATAATGCATATAATTTTCAAATAAGCAAACATACTGTATCTGATTCGCTTGTATAATTATTCATGACCGTCTTGAATATTCATTTAGTGTGGCAATACAGAATGCAATAAATTGCTTATCACACTTGGTAAGAATCATAAAATGTATAATAAGCTGAGGAAACATCTACAGTATATCGCCTTATCTAAAAAACAACATTGCCGCTGTTGTAAAAATGTATCTAAAATGCTTGGTCGTCCATTTCAGTTTGTTAAATTTGCGAATATAAATGAGGACACGCCATCCTACCATCGGCGGTATGATTTCTTTGTTTCCAAGTTCTCTTCCATGTGTCACGGCAATCATGATAACGTGGAATTGCGTGATAATATACGTTTGGCTGGCATTAAAGGTCTTCAGGGTGTCATACGTAAAACTGTATCTGATGATTTGGTTGAGAACATTTGGGAAAAACAGCATATGGAAAAAATTGTACCATCTTTACTCTTTAACATGCAGGTATGTGCAAAGAGTTCCCTAAAATACGCACCTCAAATTATATGAAATGCAAATATTTATTTAAAATTGAAACAAAATTTCAAAAATCTTTACAATTTGTGTTAATAATGTAATTGCTGTTTTTATTGTTTCATCAAAAAGTTTTGCGTAAACGTTATGTTTGTGAAGAAGAATTATTTAGCGGTAAATTTATATTTTGTATTTTAATTATTTAGAATTATGCTAATCATGCTTACATTTTTTTATGCATTCTTTATGTGTTTCCATTTTCCTCGTGTGCTTTTTATTTAAAATATTATTATGCATTTTCAAAGTCTGGCGATTTAACACCGGTTGAGGATGCTACAAATGTTACTCCACCGATATTGGCTGAAGAGGTGCTGAGGGAACTTGTGGGACGAGCTTCATATGGACACATACGTAGCGTACTAAAACCATTGCTGACGTAAGTAACTACTAAACATATATATTATAAGATTTCACATTATTTTACTTCACTACTTGCAGTCATATGGATCGTCATGAACTCTGGGTACCAAATACTTTTGCGATACATACTTTCCGTATCGTTATGATATCAATACAACCGCAATACTCATATACAGTCGTTGAAACTTTGATGCAACATTTGGATAATAATTTTAAATCATCACCAAAAACTCGTACTTCCCTGGCTGTAGTACTATCCAAAATTATAGCCATTGCTGCTGGTGAGAGTGTAGGACCATCTGCACTTGATATTATAAACAATTTATTGACCCACCTGCGCACGAGTGTGAGCACTACCACCGAAATCACAGCGGAGGAGTCCCAATATCAGGAAGCACTGATAAATGCGTTAGGTGAATTCGCCAATCATCATCCCGACTATCAGAAAATCGAAATAATGTTGTTTATTATGAATACTGTGCCTGATTTATCAAAGAAAAGTAAAGGTGATCAAATGTTACAGAACATTTTGTTGAAATCTCTACTGAAAGTTGGCACGCAATATAGCACAGTTTCGTTTGAAAAAGCATTCCCTGCATCATTCTTACAACCGCTGCTGAAAATGGCACGAGCACCACATGATCCTACACGTATTATTGTTATGCATATCTTCCAGGCGTTACTTGACAGACACCAAAATGAGAAAGTATTAAGTGTTGTCAGTGTTAAATCATATGCAGCTCTGTCACAAGAACCACCCTCGCGGTCAGACATTATTTTTACCCATAAATATGGTGCAAACATAATGCAAGCATTGATTGATAGTATGGCTCTATCGAATCGAATAGAAGCCTTAACTTCCAGTTATAATACCGCAGCTCTACTGATTGTTGAAATGGCCTGCAGTGAGACCGTGCAAGAATTTTTGCTCTTTATTTTAGGGTAAGTAATCTCTATAAGCAAGTATTTTAAAAAACTATTCTATTAATCAATATTCGAACCTAAATACACCATCAACTCCATATATATAAATATGTAATTCAAATATATTAAATATAATTTTTAAAATAAATTTTTCATAATAGTATTCAACAAATATCCACTACGTCGGAAGATATAGATTCAATACACAAATGTAACTTACATTGTACGGCAATTGCGTTGCTCACACTTACTGCGCGTGTAACTGGTATCACAAATTTATTGGAATATGCACAGAAAATTATTGACGCTCGCAAAGAAGAGGCACCTTACCTGCTTCCCCCACTACTGGACCCCAAAAAGGCAAATACAAAAATGAATTTAGCTTTACCACATTTGTCTATCGATAAATTGGCTCTGTCAGAGGCTCTGCAAAATGCTGGAATGGATTTCAATCGCTTGCAGACTGGCGCACCGTATGCTCTCAACCAAACCGATAATCCCGCCCATAGACATTCTTGGGTGGAGTCCGTTAGCAACCAAATGCCTCAGCGCAATAGTTCCGCCGACTTAACAGCCTACAATGCAGATGCGGACAGTATAACTAGTTCTCCGGGTGTCTATAAAAAAGCACTAGCACCAGAATATAATTTCGATGCGATGAAACGTGCATTAGCAGAACCATCTGAAGCGACTAAACGAGAGGAACGCGAAAAACAAAAGCAAATAGTCCGTGCATTTCGTGAAAGCAATTTTGAGGATTTAGTAAGACGCACAGAACCTAAGGTAACTTTAATATTTTATGCATATAGAACCCAATTTTTAATATACACATATATTTTTATTATATACCCATTTTAGCACGACGTCATACAAAATCGCCTAAATGATCTTTTCAATTCACTAACCATCGAGCGGCAAATAAACCAAAACGACATTAAAACCCAAATTCAAGCAGCCTCTGAAAAACCAATTTACGAGACAAATTTCCCGGAATTGTTTTACTATTAAAGACCGAAGTTTAAAGAATTATGAATGATTTTCATATAAAGTATATAGCAGCATAGTCTTAGGTTATCAAAGGATTAATGCATAACTTAATTATTTAAAATTTTTAACCCAGGATATTGGCTTAATTTACATATATATTGCTTTTATCTTAAATATATAAAGATAAAATCTTTTTACCCTTCTTAATAAGTTTTCCTTAGTATTATTTATACATAATTAAAATAATATAAACTTTGTTGGTTGTTAGTTATATTAATGTTTATAAAACATTTTCACAATTTGGTTTATGTATTTACAAGAATTTAACCGATAATGTTTATACAATTTGTTAAATCTATGAGAAAAATAAAATATTTAAAACTAATCCTAAAAATAATGTTTTATATAATGATAGGATAAGATATACGGGATACTACCTCCAATTGGAGCAGAGCACTGCGATCATGGCTGATCTTTTGTACTGCTAAATGACCCTAACTGAAGGAAAGACACTCTTAGTTTCATATAAAACCCAAACTTCCAGATGGTGAGGACATCCTACCATCAGACCGGAATAGGAACTCGAGATCCAGTAATCCTCTCATGACCCATTTCAAACCCGGCAGTCACATAGTATATGATTGGTGATCTCATCTGCCCTCAAGGATAATCAGTCTACATACTGTTTCTTCACCGAGACCTATTCTTATTATTCCGATACTTTGACAAGCAGTTTGACATCTAAACAATGTATATACGCTTGGGTTGAATATAAATATTTTTGCAATGGGCACAAATCTTTTAAAATAACTATACATTATTAATAAGTAATACTTAAACGACGATCATAATCCATGCTTTTGAGTATTGCTCAATTTTGCAGTACAACACATGATAAACAATATACGTCCAGAGTTAGCTTATCCAGACAATTTATACTGCAACTTACTCATCAACAGGTTTGTTAAAAGGCTACATTTTAAAATGGATGGTGATATACTAAGTATGCATTATAGTATTTTTATATGGATGCATAATTATTTTTTTGAAACAAAGTATATAACAAGTAAATTTAGATATTAAAAAGTTGGGAAATAGTCCACCAAAATACTAATTCTAGCTTCCAAATAAATTCGACATTCAAAATTGGAATTTACGCTCTCACAGCCCTAGTGGATAACCTAACATTTCTTTTTCTTTTGATTAATAGCTTTGTTCATGATTTTCCTCTTGGAACCTTGAACTTTTTTCATAGCCTTACATTCTTTATTTACCAAATCACGGTCAGATTCGTCAGGTGCTTTCTTAACCATGCAATTTATTTCTCCTTCTCCGAATCGGTACCCGTATCCACCGGCACGGGCGGCATTTCTAATGTATGACTGAAGTGCGCGCTTTGAGAGTTTTTGACGTTTACAAGAAGGTTTTACCCTTTTTCCGCAACGAGCACGTTTTGGTTTACCTATTAAATACAAGAGTCATTCTTAAAATGTATGAATGATTCCAGGTACATTAGGCTTACGCTTCTTCTTTTTATTGCAACGATCTAAAACTGTGTCATCTGGGGTCCAAATTTTATTGTTTGCACAATGAGAGCGTGGATTACTTGCATTTCTTCTTCCACATGCTTTTGCTAATCAATGAAATGTCATTAGCATATATAAAATTAATTTAAAAAAATCGATAAGCTAACATTTTTTATTGTGCCTGCACCGTGCAATGTGCTTTGCTTTTCTGGACCTAACCGTATCAGTCTGCTTTAAAAATGTGCTACGACTAGACAGTTGCAACACCGAAGAGACTCTTGAACTTTTTACAAATACTGCGAAATATATTCAATATTATAACATTCCACTTCAGAAATTTAATGTGAAACTCACATGTCTCCTTCATAGGATAACGTCTTATCTTTTTAAAGCATTTTGGACATCTCCTGTAATGCTTACTGCAGATGTAAGTAATGGATTTGGAAGAATTATAATTTGCCTCAAGTAGTCGTCGGCGCTTCCCAAAATGACCAAATTCAGAGGATATTTCTCCATTGCTATTTCCACTATAACACGCATCTCTGATTACAGCTACGTTAAGTTTTGACTGACCTGCAGTCCTTTCATCAATTTCAACCTTTTTGATTGGCTGTTGAACTTCGTTTGCGATTTTTACCTGTGCCAAATAGTCTAACCAAGATACACGTTTTTCTTTAAGAATGCCTAATATATCTTCACAATTCTTCAATTTTCCGAACATATCTTTAATAATTTTATCCTCCATAACGTAAAAATTTAAAACCACACTTTTAACTGTACCGAAATAATATTTCAACCTAAAATTTATTTTAACGCACATGGAAAAATATTAAAATTTAAATATTTTGAAAGCTTACTAGGTGTTTAAATTTAAAAAAAGTACAGTACCATACTGTTTCAATACAATTATCGAACCTTATTTGCACAATTTTGTATGGATTTTGTACGAAATATGACACATATTGAAGCACGTTGAGCGAGTAAATTTAATAAGTTTAAATACACTTTAATTATATTTCAAAATTTAAATTCCATTGAAAAAACACAAATATAAATGACAAAAAAGCAAGGAAGCAAGAGACCATTAACTACAACTCATGGAACATTTTCAAATAATAAACATAAATCCAAATTGCGATATGTAGATAAGTTAAAAATGTCGCATTTATTAGGAATGACACTTTTATGGACATAACACTCTTTAAAATAAGAATGAAACCTAGATTACTCCTTGGCACAAAAATTACTTGTATTCATTAATGAATATAACTGGCTAATTATCTATAAACTTCTTGTCTAAGAGCTTCAACTTAGCCTAATCATAATAGAAAAATACCAGGCGTTAGTTTCAATTCGATTCTTTGTTAATTTTACAAAATAGTAAATGGTACATTCATTTCATTCTAACTTCTAACTTAAGTTATATTGATACTTAGATTAAGTACGTTGACTAATGTTAGTATATACAATATCATTTACAATAAAACTACGTTGGGACCTCGTTAAAACTTTAAAATAAAAATTTTAATTTAAAATTTACGATTTACTACAAACTCTCATACGAGTATAAAAAAACGAGCGCACCTTTCAATGTAGAAAGTGCTAATGGCAGATATATTATACGAGTATAACTATAATAACATACTAAATTAGTATTTTATAAAATATTGTTAATAAAAATTATAATATATTATATCAACATAATAAGGAAAAATACTCTTGTATCTTATGAAAACTTACAGTTTTGTGCATATTTAACATTACTTCAATAAATAAGTATGTATTACAAAATTATTATACAATATATACGTATATACAATTACATCTAGATATGTATTATTTATAAATTAATACCGAAAAATAAATTTAAAGTTAAGTATAAAAGATTACTTTAAAATTATGTTTAAAAAAATTACATTGAAGATTGAGTTATCAAGAAATATATAACAAATATATTAATTTCATTTAAAATAACGAACATGAAATGAGCTTCATCATTTTAGTTCAATCACAATTTATCATCAAGATACTTCAAAACTACTTCAGTTCGTGCAATTGACTCCGCCAGTAAACGCATCACCACCCGATATAGACGATGAAAGTGAGTGCGATAGTTCCGAAGGCACCAATCGTGGATATAAGCCCGCTGACATTTGATCGCCATCCTGTGTCGGTGTTACAACAAATATAGCGGAATCATTACAACTAGTTGGTGTAATGGAACGCCGATCAGAATTAGCACCGATATCTGAGATTGGTATATTTATATCTTCGGAAGTGTGCAAATCGCCTTGTTTTAAGTCTGGATTAGTTGGTGGATCAACCACAAGTAAATTAACTGAGATCAACAGTGGGTGCACTAGTTTCGGATCCAATAACATAATAGTTCTCTCTTCATTTTTTTCTAATGATAGAGACAATATATCAGAGGTTTGGGTGAGTTCAGTTTTTCCATTTAACGCAGAAGTAACCGATGCTCTAAAATGTTCAGGAAATATATTTTATTTTAATCCAAATTATTTGTTTTTGGTGTATTAAGTATATATTTACCTTATCATAAAGGGACGTTTTGTTTGTAGACTAAGTAAACGTTCATGCTCGATGCGATGATGCCGTCTTATACTCAGTACGCGAGACTCAACTATAAGTATTAAATCTAAACCAAAATTAAATCCTGTCCATCGCCACTTCTGGTAGCTTGGTTCTTGCAAGATACGACCGCAACGCATACAGTTATTAAGGAACACGTCGTTGTCATAAGTGAAACTACTAAAAAAATATATAAAAATTTAGTAACTAATAAAAGGATTTATAAAAAATAAAAATTTATAATATTTACAATTTCAAAAATAACGATCAAGTGATAATCAAGTGATTTTTATTAAGAGTAATTAATCGAAATGTGTTTATATGAATTTGAACTGTGCTATCGTATATTATTGTGAAATTGCTAGATTAAAGTTTGTTCTAGAAGTGAAGTTATAGTAACTTAAAAATATATTTCTAATTAAATATTTAGCTTTATAATCATCATTAAAAAATATATTTCATATATTTCAAAATGTTTCGTTTTAAGCAATGGATTAGTTAGTGGATCAACTCCTAAAAAAATTAACTAATTTTATTAGTAGACGCACTAGTTTTAGATCTAATAAGATGGATGTTTTTTACTTTGATCTGATGTTAAAAATCATTTATTTAAATAGAAGATATGTACGTATATTTAGATAAATATGTAGAGATGTATATTTTCTGAAAGAGTGTCTTATTGCAATTAAAATAACAACAAAAAAGAAGCTTTTATTATTAGAAAAAAAGGAGAGTGCAAAGAAAAAGATAGTGCATTTCTTTTAAATTTAGTGAAAGTATAGCAATTTATTCAGTCAATTCAATGAACACATTTTCAGTACAATTTACAACAAAATCGATATGTAACAAACCTAACTTTATACAATACAAAATAATAATGCGAAATGAAACCTAAACGTGCAGCGTTTAAACGTGGTTTGAAGGTACTCACCCTTCATCACTTGCCACATGATCAACTTTTAAAATCGAATTCCAGTGATCAAGCACATGTCCGCTAATCCATTCCTTCGGTATTATATTATCAGCAAGGATGATTTTTAAATCAGTGTGATGATTGGTAAGATACTGAGTACGAAGCGCTTGAAATGGTTTCTTAAACTGTTGTCCATCAGGTGTTGCCAGAAAGGAACAAGTTTTGGAACGTTGGACGAAAAATGCTTGTATCACTTCAGTTGGATGCTGCTCAGTGGACTGATCATCTAGACGTAAGCTTTTCGTTTCATCGGCTTGATTTAAGAAATGTGGATGTAAACGTAAATATGCCCAAGTACGCAACAAAGTGTAAATTGAAAATTCTGTTTGCATTGCGTATAGATCAGGACTCGAAACAAGCTCCGTCATTAAATTAATGCTAATACTGCGTAAAAGTTTAAAATGTTTAGGATAGACACTTAGCATGTTCTTCTCTAGCCAATCGAATGCAGCCTTCTTAGCATTCAAACAACCATAAGCGCAACCAATATCATAATACTCCACAGCACTCTAAAAAAATTATATAAGTAAATAAAATATTTAATCAGAAAATCATTTATTTTTTACTTTTGCATTTATCGACTCCAACATAACTTCAGAACACTTTTCTATTATGCTTTCCAAATGAAATAACGTTGCTGTGGCCAATATTCCTACCACATTGTCTACTTCTATTTTAATATCGTCCGAGTAAAGTGAACCAAAAACCTCATCCAGTGCTAATGAAGAAAGGTTATTAAATATAAAATTAATTAATCTTTAAATTAAAAAATATTACCTGTTACAGTTATGCGTTTGTCTAAAATTTGAATGTTGACGAAATCCTGTGTGGACTCCATCCAAGATCCACTAAACATACTCTGGAAGTACGGACTTTGACTTAAATAAAGTTTATGCAGCCGCCACGTTCTCCCCAGAGCCATAACAGTAATGTCAGAATTTGCCTGTCCTTCAAACAAAGTTTTATAAATATACTTCGCAGTACTTAGCAGTTTCTTCCTGCAAATTTCAAAACAATTAAGACATTAAATATTAGTACATATTCCCAATACTCAAACAACTGAATTAACTCACTTTTTTGGCACTTCTAGCTCCAGATCTTTATCATCACTCCCGTCTGTTGGCTCCATAGGTCGCTTACGTTTCCGATCTAAAAACTTCGTTACACTCTCCTGCAGCGGCGTTGTTAGTTTAAAAGCCACGGTACCCATATTTTCGAAATAAGATTCTTCGAAATAGGCTGTAGTAATTGTCCACTTAACTTCCACTATTTGAAAAAATTTTTCTTGCTCCTTACTTGACTATCTACAATAACATAAATAATTCACTTTATAAACTGGCAATCAGTGGTGTTTCTTAATCTTATCAAGAAAAATATACATAAATTAGGTATATGGAAGATAAATTTATATTTCTATTTTAATCATTTTCATATTTTGATTTTTAACTCTATACCATTTAAACTATTTTTTTTTTAAGATAATGAAATACTTGTATTTAAATTTCTAGTATAAAAAAGTAGACCGGTAAAAATGGAGAAGCTGCTATAACTAAAGATAACTCTCCAGTGGTAGAGTAGAAAAACTTTACAGTTCACTATTTGTAAATTAAACTCTTGAGTTTAAAAAGTGATTGGGGCTATTCACAACAGCGGCAGGGGCGCTACTTCTAAAGTGTTACCAACACGGAATGCTGGGAATGTATGTGGTGACATCCATCCTTGATGAGTTATCACCCTCACCTTAAGATATTTTGGTGTATTAAACATAATGGATTCTTTTTAATTAAATGCTTTTCTTTGAATAGTTTTCAAAAATCACTCGTAAAATAAGTCTCTGTGTATGACACAGCATTAAGCAGTTCGGTTTACCTTGAAGAAATCATAATACAAGATCTGCGTTCTGTAGGGTACGGAACTGTAAAATTGCCCCTGCTTTTTCTTGCTTTTTCTTGTTTCAGAGAAATGTTAATACATCTCGGCAATTTTTAATGGAATCGGTCAGCATATCCTAGTTTAAAGTATACCCGCTTTTAATATTAGTAAAGGACGGTATGACGAAACACTTCATTGAAAAACTGCAGAGCTGTATAATCATTTTACGAAAGCAAGAAAAAGCAGTAGCAATTTTAAAGTTCTTAAAAAATTGTTAGTAGTATGAGCCCTAACTACTACTCCATATTGTATATGGATTTGTAATATTTTTTATTTACCGGAGATGGATGGATTCAATTATCATCAGTTGAATTCTATTGATGTAGCCAAAATTCTGAACCGAAAATAAAAATAAATTTTATTTTCTACTATAGTACAATTATATAATAGCTGACAACCGTAAAGATCAACGACAATAACATCCAGAGTACCACAAAATTCCACCCCATTAAGTTACTGAATATGGTTGTCATCTGCCTGGGATATTACTTTATTGTACAAGATAAAACGTATACGATAAACGATAAAATTAGTGTAACTTTTAAGTTGTAACGTAGACTATAGTAGATTATGTTTGGAACATGTCGACGAATACTTTTTTAGGGAAGTACGGCAATTAGTTATGTAAATAAGTTGAAGGCAAACGAAAGTCCTTTTTTAGCAATGATCTATTTATTTCATCTATTTTTATTATACTATATTTTTCAATAAGCTCAACCTACCAGTTCTCACAGTATTCGAAGCACTATTTTAATAATAAAAACTATGCACTTGACTACACCAAAAAGGTAATCTGCATAAGCAATCCATCTATTATTGAATACGTAAACAAACGAATATTGCATTCGGGTGATGTCATCCGTAAACATTAGAGACTGTTTCTACTTTATATATTGTACATTTTAAAGTTTTTGCGAAAAAAAAACAGAAATAAAACGAACTCTATATATCCGACATTTTGGAACAAATAGTTACATGCACATGCTTTGCATAAAATTAATAAAATAATTGCGTTAAACATTTTGCAATTTGTAAATCAAAATTGCAAATTAAAATCAATTCGAAATGTTGAACTGCGAGTTGGGAATAAAAATAGGTTGCAGTACTGACCTGGCATATCTGTAATAGCCAATGAGTCACGCCACCATTGCAATCTGCAACGCAGCTCTATAAAAATCGAAACGTCATCGGCATACGTTCTAAGTAGCAAAAATATTTAGAATGGGTAGGGCAAATCAGCTAACTACTTTACGTTTCAAATGTCTGGATGAGATAAGAAGTTTATTTGGCATTAAAAAAATGATTATTGAAATATTGATAAGAAGCCGAGAAAATATATAAGTAAATCATTATGCGAGAACTATAAATCTTCCACTTATACAAAAGATAAGAAACACAGAATACTTCCACATACAGACTATTTATAGTAACTTCAGCGAGCTGAAGTTTTGAAAACAGAGAAAAGAGTTGAATTTTGAGTGTATATTGGAAGCTATCGGGGAAATGTATGATCATTTATATCAGTGTACATATGTGCATGCGTGATATTTCATATAATGACACAGTTTGAAGCCAGGGTCTTTGACGAAATAAAAAAAATTTTTAAAGGAGGCATTTTAACAGTATATTTAGAATCTCTACAATATTTTGGTTTTAAGTAATATGGTAAAAATCAACTATCACGATAACCGTTTAAACAACAAGTAATATCTAATATGTATATATATTTTATATAAATATTTTTGATAGAAACCTAATCTTAGATTCTCCCTTTAGTGCAACCACTTAAGGTATTATTTTGTACATCCAATTAGAAATGCAGTTATCGTAATTTAACCAAATGATTATGTCTTTGCATAAAATCGAACAAGATAAATTTGCATTGCCGAGAGGTTTTCTAGATCCATATCTAGAAATGTACGCACTCTACTATGGTTCGATCTGAACTTTCCATTTTAATGGCTAAAACTGACAAATGAACCCATTTACTTAAACAAAATAATGCCAGCATTCATATAAACATCTATAAGGTATTAGGAACAGATAACGATCTGCAATATAAGACTTTAGCTGCGGCAATAATCTATATTATTATTATACTAATAATCTATATTCCTAGTAATTTAATCATTACTAGTGATTTGCGCTAGACCCCTTGATTCATCCTGTTTCGTTCAATAAATTCGATTAATTTTGCAAATACATATTAATACACATTTGTGGCGCTTCTTCCAATACATTTTATTAAATATATAAAAATAAAATGGAATTGAATTATATATAAATAAACTACGATATAAATAACACTAGATTATATAGAACATTATATTGAGTTATCTTATTAATGCAACTAATTATACGCTAAAAAGTTCTCTTTAGCTATAAGTTAGCTAATCTCCTCTTCAGCTATAAGTTAGCAGTAAATCATTTACCACTAAGAGAACTATCTATTGAAAAACATCATCTTTCTTTATAACCTTTTGATATATGCATCAGCTAATTAAGTTTGTAATTTTAAGTTTTAAGTTCAATTTATTGATTTATTTTTAGCTTTTTAAAAAAATATCTTGAATGTGAAAAAAGTTTACTTCCCCTAGCTGCGATATCGCACAAGAATGCAACGCCGAAATGTTGACCCAGTTTACGACATCGCTTTGAGATACTAATTTGGGTCACCGTAATTAATAGATTCTAGACATGCTAGAAGCTTTTAACTTGGAAAAATATACAGGAAACGCCAAATAATTAATTCAGTTTTTAAATAAAAAAAAATAAAATTATGTGTAACGCATTTACAGAATATCTTTAAGAATTACACAAACTGTAAATGGAAAAAGGCAAGGTCAGATGCGTATCATAAAAATGAGGTGGAATCGTTTACATTGCGAAAGAAAAATATCGATTTGTTTACATAAATTTTATGTAAAAATAAAAGATATGTATACAAAAGTTTGTAACTGATTGAAACGAAACCAAAAAAAAATATTTTTGAAACATTGGTCTACCACATTGCTTTCGGGTGTGGGGCGAGACAGTGGTTCACCTGACATTTCAATGTTTGCAGACAATTGTAAAGGGCAAAAGGAGATGATATCATCGTAACGAAGGAATACAGTTTTGTTTATTGTGTCGGTAATATTACAATAGGTGATATGGAACCATTTTAGACTTGGCTAAATCTGATAAATTAAGATAGAAGAGAAGATAAGTTAAATACATAAGTTTTGTTATCAATGATTTAATGTGGCGTTTGCGGATATAAAATACTCTGGATATTCAATTTCCATTAATACTCATCATAAATGCTGCCTTGATGATTCTATTTGAACCCTGGATCCAATTCTTTGGTATTTACCTTCAAATGTTGCTATGCCTGACTTCAGATGCAAAGTTACTTATCTCTAGTACTTACTGTTTCTTAAATCACTTAAATAATAGTTATTACTCTGTTTTCTCTCTAGTTTTCGGATTTCAATCTGTCTCCTTTCTTGTGTAGTAGTATTATCGCACCGATATTAAAAATCTATCTGAAGACTTTCTCCAACTCATACATACAAACTATGAGTTAGCACATGATTTCATATTATATGTAGGCAAAAAGTATAAATATATAAAAAAAATTATTAAATGCTAAAGGTCCAATGACAGTCTTGTTTAACTTTATAAGATATTTTTACAACGAAGAGAGACATTTTTTTAATCAATAGAAGAAAGTTTAAAATTAAAATAGTAAATAAATTTCGAAAATCGAAATTATTTTATAAATTTTTTTTATTTTTTTAAATTTTATAGGGCTTCGTGTGGGTCAGATTTTGTAGGCGTCACAGTTAAAAAAACATTGAGAAGAATTGATTGAACCTAAACACGCCCACTCCTTGTCTTTCTGTTTGAAGTAGCGCTGCAATAAATTAAGCAATGCAAGTCAATTATGCATTTTTTCTGTGGAAATCACAAACGCCAAAGTAAATTTTATAATAGTATACCATAGCTTGTATTTATTAACAAATAATTATCATTAATTCAAATGAAATTATTAAATCCATAATAATTAATAATTAACCTATTTGTATATATTATATTGAGCTATATTTCATTTCGCTTTATGTGGATTATATGTTATATAATTAGATTTTATTCAGTTCTCATGGTAGAAAAATGTATCAAAATTGATTAAAATCAATCAAAATTGTAAATCATTATATGTTTTATAAACATTTTAAATTTTTATCTTCTACTATCACTATTATCCGATACATCCATTTCAATCTTCTCGGATAGTCAAGCTCTCATCAGATCACTGATAGACACCTCAGCCACATCAATAATAACTTAAAACTGCCGTGCTTCTCTCAATAATCTAGCTAGGCTTGTTAGGGTTAAACTCATTTGGGTTCCTGGTCACAGGGATATCGCGGATAATTGCAGGGCAGTTGAGCTTGCATAGGCAGGCGCTCTTCTCCCTAAAATTTACTTCTCAGATATAGGCTATAGTTAAACTGGCAATTAAACAAAAATACCTGAGCATGGCCAAGCAATACTGGGCTGATGAACCTCATTGTCAAATATCTAGGTTGATTTGGTCTAATTTAGCCAAGAAACGAACTAGTCAGCTACTTCAATTAATGTGGAACCTGCTCAGCACCACGGTATCTGTGCTGACGCGCCACTGCGAAATAGGAAGGCATGCTGAGACTGGGTCTACCTACAATAACTTTTGTCGAGGTTGTAGGTCTGAAGATAAAGAGGAGACAGTGCTCCATTTTATGTGTCAGTGCACTTCTTTAGTTAGAAGAAGATCAAAAATCTTCGGATCTCCTTTTCTCACATACCTGACTGAGCTGTCGTCCTGTCACGTTAGCGACATGGCGAAGTTTATAGAACTGTCATGTTAGTTTTACTTTACCTAATGGGGGAGTCGTTACCTTCGGCGTTGGCTGTATACTGATTTAAATCTATGGAATTTACAGGAGTAGCATCTATCAAGGCTACTCCTGTGAACTCAAGTGGGCTTTTTGGAATCAAGCCCGCCACTCCAACCTACCTACTATCACTATTTCTATTTTCTATAGAAGTAGTGATAGGAAAGTCTGCTTTTTTAAGCTTAACAATTTTTGGCAAACATTAAGAACATAAATTGCTAATGTATCAGATAGATATATATACATCGAAAACAAAACTTCATTTTTTAATATAAAACTAAACGTCCCGTCTTCACTTTGCTTGACAATAAAACCTACTTTGAATTCTCACGCATTTGCATTTGGTAGAAATCTGGTATTAACTGAAGACGTATCTACGCGTGCGGAAAATATTAAAAAATGCTTAATATGCTAGAAATATAATAATCTACCAAAGACAACTGAACTATGTAAAATGACATCATAATCTCCCATTTGAAAAAGGATTAAGAAAAAATGAATAAATTGTTGATATTGTTTATATACATATACATCTTCAGGCTAAGAGCCAAATATAGCATTAATAACAATGACTTAATTGTCGAAAAAATTAATTAATTATGTAAAGACATCTTGAAAATTGTTTTTATGGATGTGGATTGTCGCTATGGAGTAATGGTTTCTATGGATGTTGATGATATATACGTATGAAGTCTATCTTCAGTTTTTGTTATTTACATTAAAGGAAATAAAAGAATTTATATTAAACAAAATAAATAAAATTGAAATTAATTGTAGGCTTGAAGTAGCACCAAAATCTAATGACTTCATCATGGGACGAGTTTGTTTGTTTGTTTATAAAGTCAACAAAAGCTATTAAATTATCTGTGAACAACCAACTATGTATTTTATTTACCATTTTTAGTTTACAACCCAGCAGAAGCGGATTAAATTTATACAAAACAAACCTCAAACGTGTAAATAATGAATTTTGTAAACAAAAAAGTAAACAAATTTCAGATAAAAAATAATAGAACGCCATAAACAGAAATCAAAAATGAACTGAACGCACACAAAACGAACATTTCAACACTAAAAAAAATTAAAAATAAAACTTTGAAGCTTTTTAGGCGACGAAGAAAAACCATGTCAAGGGCGCTCAAGACGAGTATTACATGTATTCATGACTTCAAGTGACGTAAGCAATTCGAAGCAAAGCTTCTATCCAATATGAAGTTTATGTACTGGCACACACTACATCCACACTCACTTGAATTACATATGACATGAACGACGGCAATGACTTTGAAATAACTTAGATACCCACGGAAATAATCCACTTCATTATGAGAAGCCTAAGAGTCCTATAACTGGTACAAATCTCACTGGCATATGAAAATTCAAACCAGAATTTTACCATAATGTGCGTATCTATATAAAAAATGGTATTTCACGATTTTAGAGTTTGATCCACATTAAAATTAAGATAACCCATTAAACTCTGTACTGCCGATCCCTCACTCTTTACTGAGCGAACTGTATTTTTTGACTAGTATAGTAAATACATATTCTGATGTCAGAAACCACATATATTTAAATCGAATTAAACGAGTTAGCTCTGTTTGTCTATAAGTTTTTTGATCCAAAACATATTTTGGAGTTTCCATAAAGATTATATAAACTTATACAAAGCAAAGATACTCGTAGTAAACCGAAGAATTTGTCTAGAAAAGAGTAAACAAATTAATTTTGTTGCCATATGTCTGGATTAAGTCATCTTTACATAATAAATTGTTCAAATGTTTAAACATTTGGGATTTACTGTCGATATGATCAAAAAATAATGAAAGTCCGGTTCTATAGAAACAGCATAAATGGAACACTAGAACATACATATGTAAACTTGAAAATGGAATTGGTAGCGCTGTTATAATACAATAAAATATAATTATGTATAATATAACTGAATTAAATATTTATATTTAAAATTATTTATTAATATTTGTAATATTTTTATGTACATATAACATAACATAGGTAGAGCATAATAACACGCAAATAATACAATAAAAAATTGCGCATTTTCCCATAACTGAACTATGTTACTAGATACTCCGGCCTACAGATACTATCTCATAGCGTAGAAGATAGAAAAACCAGAACAAATAATCAAAAAATTAAGCAATAGTTGAAGGCCAACCAGTTAAACATGATTTTATGTGCTTAAACATTTGCACTCTTGACATCATGTGCCGCCATTGGAACCAATTTAAGTGGATTAAAATACAAGCCGCCAGTCTAAGTGTTTGCTAATATCGGTAAGAACTTATAAACATAAATGTGAGACCAGACAAGAATTACTGGCGTTAAAAATAAAGTGTATCGAAGCAATTAATCTAATTTGAAAAATCCATGAAGCAGCCAAATAGAATACCCTACCACCAACTATGATGCTCAGAGCAAGCTCAGAGCTCTAAGTAAAATTATTCTAAACATAATAAAGCTAAGTGGAAAATGGTTCGATATAAATGTGCAAATTATTCAAATTACTTCATAATCAAATTATTTGATATTCAAATTATTTAATATTCAAATTATTGTAATTCGAATACTAAAATCCAAATTTTTATTTAATAGTTTAAATTATTCGAATATATATTGTTTAAGAATATTGTTTATAGAATACCATGAACTTTTCAAACTATATTATCATATTCGAATAATCGAAAAATTTACATTATTCGAATATGACAAAAAAATTTCTTTAAGGTGCTCAGGTGTTGCTAAACTCGATATACTATATAAAAATATATCATACGTTCAAATTTAATTGTTTGATTTCGCTTCTATTTGTGAAAATCTCATAAAATTTTGACAATATACAATCTTTTTTACTAGTGTAGGTATGTAATTGCTAATAGATGCCCTCACAATAGGTCTTACATATATATTAAAATTTTGTACATATTTGAAACATAGTTATTGTGTATAAAATGGCATAAAGGCACAGAGCATTATTCCAAAAACTATCTCATACTGTTTTCAGGCGTGAACAATTTTTAAAATATATTCATAGGTAGTGAGTACCTCTTTGATCGTTAAGAATCTAGAGGTTTATTAATACCGTCTTGATACCAACCAAAGCAATCAAGTCCTATCTTATAATCATAAAATTCCACTACCTACAACCAGGTTGTTAACCGCTTCTATTGGCAGCTTTGAGTAAAGGTTTTGAAAACAGCATTTTGCATAGAAGCATTGCATTTGATATCTTTTAGTAAGTTTTTAAATTTATTATAATAATAGGAATTTATAAAACAAAAATTATAGCAGTGGGATTAAATTAAAGACGTAAGTATCAGGTTTGAATACACTACATCTGCCGTCCGTTTCTCTAGAACGATACTCTGAAAGCTTGCAAATACGCTTCTACTGCAAATTCTGCTTCTGTTTCAGTGTAGTCACTTTCAGGTATCTTTATACATTTTTCTATATAGTTTTACCGTGTGTATGGGTACTGAACCCACCCATTAATGATAATAAAGTTCATTTCTTGTGAAACTAGAAGGACATTGACATTGTGAAACCAGTTTTAGCTAAATGAAATAGACAATAACAGATAAAATAATATATACATATGACATGATATAGATGATATATAATATATTTTTACGTTGTCTATGAAAGAAGAATAAATAAGTATTATTTATTGAGTATTAATTTACTCATTTCTTTTCTTAAAATATGTTTTATAATTCTCATTTGATAAGAAATATATGTGAACAAAACAGATTTACTACTATTCAAAATGGCTCTATTAAAAAAGACTACTGAGAGTCAGTAGTACTACCTTCACTTTTTAGATGGAAGTACAAATAACCATACCCGCTATAGAGTATTTCGACCAGGAACCGGTTTCATGTCTGCTGTGTACTTATTTCCCAATTATGGGTAAAAAAAAGCGCATGTAGTGCAAATGAATTACGTCATAATACGATAAATAGTAAATACGGAGACAAAAAAAAAAAGAGAAAAACTACAAAAAGAAACAGTGAAAATATGAACAAAGTCGGTAATTGTGTAGAAAATAAAAGTAAAAACAAAAGTGCTACGAAGGCGTTTTTTTCTTAAACGTTGATTGTTTACTTTCTGCGTTTCAAGCAGTTTCTTACCCAATTTTTTTATATAAAATTTTGAACTATTTTCAGGTGTTGATAACTAATGTGATGAGAGCAGACATTCAAAATTTGAAATCATCAATAACGACACAGCAGGTCTTGAGAAATGGAAGAGAACGCGTATCATTTCGTATGCGGCACACGCAACTCGATTACGAGTTTGGGCTCTGAAGCTCAGTTTTGCGGCTTTGTGGTTTCGTTTGGATATAAGAAATCAATATAAAATATTAAAATAATTTATAAATTTATAATTTTTGTCTTGATTTTGAATAAAAACGAAACGAATTCTCAAAAGCTTGAACAAAATTTATTCTTAACAATTGCTTTGTGAAGCGTTACAAATGCCTTCAAATGCCTTCAAGAGAAAACAAAGAACTTGTTTTATTTTATTTTATACAATTTTTAATTTTGAGCTTTGATGTCAAACACGAAGCTCAATGCTTAACTACGTTTACATTTTGAAAACATTTATTTGACTTGAGATATTAAAAGCAAACAATTGGTTTGAAGACACTGTTGCGATGAAGCTTCCTCCAATGTACAAGGTTGCACATTGGACGACAGTAAAGAATTGATTAAACATACACAGAATTCAATCGAAACATATCTAAAAGTTCAAAATTATACGAAGATTACATTAGGTCTATAAAGAGTGTAAAATATCATCATTTCCATTAATTTATATTCTAGCGAAAATAGTAACTGTCTCCACAGCAACTACTAGATACGTAGTACTGTTAAGTCTTGAAGCTATGTTCAACCTAACACCTATTTCATATATATTTAGGTTTATCCTTCCATACCTTCTGCGTTAAACGATCCATCATTTGTTTAATGAGTTTCCGTTTCACTTTATTGTTCTTCGAGTCATACAAGAAATGGTTTGACGACATACACTTGAAATAGTAAATTTTTCAAACTTCTAAATCACTTAGTACTAAAAACTTTATTCCAACAAATTATTAAATTATTTAAGAAACCATTTCTTTAATATATTGGACTCTTTGAAAAGTAATTTCATTTTTTCTCCACATATGGCTTAATTCTATTTTTTCACAGCTAACTTCATGCCTAAAACCCATTAACATCATATACATTAAGACCGAAAAGCTTTCGGAAATTCTCATTTAAAATTCGCGCGCTGTATATTTTCCGATATTTTAAGTTTATGTAGTTTGGCAGCACTGTCCTTAATTACTATGCCAAAAATGAGCGCGATCTGTCAGACAGTTCGTTTACGGCAGCTGTTGAAACCAGTTCACCTCAGTAGGGCGTTGCGAAAAAAACAATGGAAAAAAATATTGAACAAAGAGTTTGCATCAAATTTTGTGTTTCGAACGAAATTTCGTGTGCAGAATCGTTGCGAATGCTACAAAAGGCTTATGGGGAATCAGTTTTATCGAAAACTCAAGTTTATGAGTGGTACAAAGCCTTCCAGGACGGTCGTACGACCGTCGAAGACATTTCGCAACGCACTACTGAGGTGAACTGGTTTCAACAGCTGCCGTAAACGAACTGTCTGACAGATCGAGCTCATTTTTGGCATAGTAATTAAGGACAGTGCTGCCAAACTACATAAACTTAAAATATCGAAAAATATACAGCGCGCGAATTTTAAATGAGAATTTCCGAAAACTTTTCAGTCTTAATGTATTTTAACAGCTAATACAGCAAGATTTGCTAGTAAAAAAAATTCGAAGAAAGTCATCCAAAGTGTATGGAGAAAATATAACGACCGATTCCAGTGCCAAAGCTTCGATCCGACAATTTTGAACTTGCACAAGGTTCTGGAAGGCCACTTGATACCTACATACTTCAGATAGCTCAGCTCTTGAGATCGTTGAGAGACAAAATTGATCAAATTCGACCCTTCACAACAATTTGAAACGCCTAAGTTTAGTTTCAAGGTTTGACAGTGAGTACCTCATGGTGTTAATATTTGTGAATTGCTTCTCAAACATCAAAAACGGATTCTTCCTTTTTTAAAACGGATTCTTCATTTTTTTTAAACGGATCTTTTTTAAACTGAATTTCCCCGTTATGATTTTTAAAAAGAATCATCACTGGTTACAATGAATAATATATTATTCAATAAAATATATAATAAAATAAGAGAATAATCTTTTATTTTCATAAAATAAAAACGAAGAAATTTTAAATAGATTAAGTAGTTTAAATAGATGTTAATATAATATAAACTTTTATCATAACAAATTAAATAAAATGGAAATGTTTTTATTATTTCTATTTTAATTAAAGTAAAAAATTTTATTTTTTAAACATTTTAATGTTCCCAGGGGAGTTTAAATTATGTAGCGTTTTCTATGCGCTACAAATCTACATGTCCTGGGCGCTTTTGCTTTACTGTAACAGCTCTTCTATGCAGAAACTAAACTCGAGACCTTTATCTGTGCTGTAATAACTGTCTCAGTTTAAAAGCTGTAATATAATGTTTCTTATATCACACAAACCACAGAAATGCTTTTTAAGCCTTCACTTTTATTCTGTATTTGTATCTGTATCTATGTCTCTGGCTAGCCTTAAACCTCAAGCAAGTTAAACGTACTCCACTCGCATTTACCATAGATATGTAAATACTTTAAACTTTGTGGATAAACAGATAGAAACCTGAAACGCAACAAAACACACAAAACGAAACGAGCATCGAACCATGGACACACCAAACTCTACCATGTCTGAGACATGAGAAACCAAAGTCTTAGACCGCACGACCAAGACGACGTATCGCTAGCAACGAGCGAAAAAAATAGAAAATATTAAATGGAAAACGAAATGAAAATTCAGAGCGAATGGAGCGAAATTGTTTAAACTTTGGCACGTTTGAAAAATAAATTTTTATTTGCATTATTAAACATTTTTATTATAAAATAAATAAATTATTTTTCTTCAATTTGTTATTGTTTTTTGTTTTTTGTTTCAAGTTCAACGACCCGACGACAGCTGTTTGGGACTAGTGTGCGATAATAAATAGAACAGGCGATGAAATTATCGTTCATAGGTACACACTAAAATATGTCGATAGAGCAATTAAAGTAGAAAGCGAAAATATAAAGCAAAACTCGAGATATCTTTCTAGGGAACTACAAGACGACAGACGACAGACACGATTATCTTGCTGGAAAGATATAAAATATCGATAAGGTTAAGTGCGTTTTTTTCCATACGTAAACATTTTTTGTTTTTTTTTTTCTCAAATAATAAAAATATATAGGTCTATGTTAGCTAGATAAATAAAAAGTCTATATAATTTTTAAATTTGAATAATTTAAATGAAAACGATATTTCTAAATATCTAAATAAATGACGACCGTCTTCATAAAAAGAACTCTCCATTTATTGTCAATAGGCTTTATGTCGCTTAAAAAATCTTTGATTAGACATTTTATATAAGTTCGATCACGAATTGATATTGATTTAAAAAAAAATCTATAACATTAAAAAGGTGTTCCTCACCTAAAGTAATAGAAGATTGTTGTAGACTATAATGTGTTCAATTAATTCCCAAAAAAGTCGGATCTATGTCCAGGAACTACTCATTTACGATTACTAAGTGCCCCTTCTGTGAAAGATTTTACATTCTTCAATTCATATATATATTATTAACAGGAGTAATATCAAACTCTATTCGATATTTTTGGAAAATTTTTATAAAAAGCAGCAATACGTATTCTATACTATACTCTTCCCTTATTACTGAGGATAATTATAGAAGACATTGTGTCGCTTAAGATATGTTCTATAGCAACAAAAATTTTGTTTATAAGATAACACTTAGCACTGATAAAAATATTTTAAAGTAAGTTTAAGCACAAAATCTCACTTCAATCAGACTGAAGTATATTTTGCAAATTCCAAACGGTTGAAATATACGCTTATACGAATACTATGTATATTACCTCCGTCTGTTGTGCAAATTTATATTTTTTCAATTTCAGAAAAGAAATTTTTATTTTGGAAATTATCTCATTTATATTTTTAATATCTTTTATTTAACTTAAGAGTTTATGTTGTTTTGGTAAACTGATAATATGATGTCACACACTTTCAACAAAAATAGTTCAGTTGCGTTTTCATTAAGTAAAAATTAAGTAAAATGCCAACAACAAACCCAGAGCTGCGCAGAACCATTAACACGACCAACTCAACAACGCGATCATCAAAATGCGACTAAAGCAAGAAAAACCGTGAATATAAATTGGGGAATATATCTGATACTCGCCATTACTTGCTTTCTTATCACTTCAAATAATGAGCAAACCAGTAAGCCATTTGTTTTTGTTAATCACTCTCTCTCTCTCGTTTTTACTCTCCAGCTGTCTTGCTAGAGCAAATGTAGCAGGGAAACAAGTACAAAAATGACACAAATAAGTACGAAAACTACAACAGGCAAGTTGTAGTTATCAATCCAATTAAATGGCGCGATATTACCTTCTATTATGATTATTGCATTAACTAAATACTGCATTGATCACTCAAAAATATGTCTTCAAAATCTACAGGAATCTAACGAGTTATTAATTCATGGTCTAAGAGGGTCATTATGCATATTAACAATTTTCAGAAACACAAACAGTGAACATTCAACTTGACTCTAATATGTACATTGTGACCGAAAAGCTTCCGGAAATTTTAAATAAAACGCAAAATTCTTAATCTTCATCAATATTTATTTTATCTCCTTCAAAATATGCTCCATTAGAAGCGATACACAAATGCAAACGTTTCTTCCAATCATCAAAACATTTTTTATAGGCGCTTTCCGGTATGGCTTTGAGTTCCCTCTGCGAATTCTGTTTTACGTCTTCTATGGATTCAAAACGCGTTCCTCTGAGTGGTAATTTGAGGTTGGGAAACAGGAAAAAGTCACACGGTGCAAGATCAGGTGAATACGGTGGCTGTTCGATGGTATTTATTGAATGTTTGGCCTTAAAATCGTTGATAATGTTGAACAAATTGAGGTGAATCGGAACAAGCCGGGCGTTGACACGTCGCATACACAAATTGTCCACCAAAATCAAACGAGCCATCTCACGACCGATGCCTAGCTCTCGTGCTATCTCTCTAACACTCACATGAGGATTTTTGAACACGATTTCCTTTGCCTTTTCAATGTTTTCGTCGGTGGTAGAGGTCGAAGGTCGTCCAGAACGCGGCATGTCTTCGACGGTCGTACGACAGTCCTGAAAGGCTTTGTACCACTCATAAACTTGAGTTTTCGATAAAACTGATTCCCCATAAGCCTTTTGTAGCATTCGCAACGATTCTGCACACGAAATTTCGTTCGAAAAACAAAATTTGATGCAAACTCTTTGTTCAATATTTTTTTCCATTGTTTTTTTCGCAACGCACTACTGAGGTGAACTGGTTTCAACAGCTGCCGTAAACGAACTGTCCGACAGATAGCGCTCATTTTTGCATAGTAATTAAGGACGTGCTGCCAAACTACATAAACTTAAAATATCGAAAAATATACAGCGCGCGAATTTTAAATGAGAACCTCCGAAAACTTTTCGGTCACAATGTACATATGTACCTACATTAAAATAAGCAAAAGTTGAAGTGTCAGTTACCAGCAAATAAAATTAATACCTACATATATACTTGGTTCCAGAATTCAGCTACCAAGTTATTTATTTTAAGAATTTTGCAAGACTTTCCACATCAGTTTCTGACAGTTCTAATTTTTAAAAAAAAAGGGTTTCCCAAGTATTATAGCTCTACTCTTTGGCGGAACTAGACATTTCCACAATATATAAGAACTTTATAATTATTCCTTTCTCCTGTGGATTTTTACGCTCTAAATTTTCGTAATAACTGAAGGCAAGTCAAACACCCGTAGAGTACATAAACCCATATATATATTCAAGCAGATTGGTTTAGATTATTGTGGCATTCGGAGTAGTTGATCAACTAACTTTGACCCTAGAGCATAACATGTGTTGAATTTTAGCGTTATACAGACTTATAAGAGAGATAAAAACGTTGTGCTTGTAGCGATAGCTCAGCAGCACGGTTGCCAGTTATGGTACTTTAGTACCAAAATTGGTACTTTTTTTTCCGTTTGGTACTCTGGTACTCATGTTCAAAAAATGGTACATTTCGCGGCGACCCAACTGATGTGGATGTGTATTGTTTCTAATACGTTGTTACATAAGTACATTTTATATACATGTGTATTTCTTTAGATTATTGTGGCATTCGGAGTAGTTGATCAACTAACTTTGACCCTAGAGCGTAACATGTGTTGAATTTTAGCGTTATACAGACTTATAAGAGAGATAAAAACGTTGTGCTTGTAGCGATAGCTCAGCAGTACAAAAGAAGTATTCGACTGTTTCTTATTATTCTTATTCTTATTGACTGTTTCTTAAATTATTATCACTCATCTTATGCATTACTCTTGAGGGGATACTCCTAGTATGTGAGCATGTCTACAAAATAGCCAGTGACCACGACCTTAAAGATATTCTAGGTGTCTAAGCAATTCCACATTAATCTAAATTTTAAACAAGTGTTTCAGTTTTTTCAAGTGCTTTTGATTTCTTGAACGATAAATCGTAGTTGTTTTGAATGCCATTGAACTACCGAACCTATATTATGCGTAATACAAGAACGGCACTAATATCATTAAGAACTTGAGCTTGAACTTTCATTAATTTTAAACCATTGATTTCAATAATTTGGTGGCTATAAAAATTTATATTCATAGTGATAACTGTTACAGAATGACAACGCAAGTAAACAGCTAGATCTTTGAGTATCTGAAGTGTTGACTGATAATGAAATACAGTGGGAGACGGACCGACAATTCCGTCATAAGACACGTAAGAATTTATATTACAACTATTAGAAGGCGAAGTACCTTCAATTAGGTTTAAAGCAACAAATCTGTACCACAATAAAAGAGACCTAGCAAATGTTATATGCTGCAATATCTACAAACAATATGAGAATTATAATATATTTAACTTTTAAATCGCGCATCAAAAATTTTCACACGATAAATTTCAAATATTTAGAAATTTTTTCAGTATTCAAATATTTCGATAAAAATAAATATATCGTGGTAATTTAATATTTCAAATGGAAAACCTGGTATTTGTATGTGCCAATTATAGTTTAAAATATAAGAACTCCTGCGGTTGTAAGGAGTAAGGGGCGTAATTATGATTCTGTTCAAAGGGGCATATACAGTTTTTATGCAGTTTACTAAATAAGTTATAATAAGATTCAGCTCCAAAAACTAAAACTAACTCTTCCATCATATCTTTTTCCGATATGTTTCGATGTCGATAAGTTTCTCCAGTGTCATTATCCAAATTTATAGCTAAAGTTAATACTAAAATAAAAAACGAAGAAACATAAATAAATCACAAGCGTGGATCTATCATCCCCTAATTTGACCTGAACTCGCCATTGAACAACATTCTTTAAATTATATATGTAAACGCAATTTTAATACACTATTTAATACTGTAGGGTGCGGAACAATGTGTACTAATACCAACTTCTGCTAGTAATACGAAATCGTTTATGGCTCTGCTTCTTTTAAGTCTATTTTTAGAGTGAAATTTCTTTTAACAATGAGAACAACCGATACATTCTTGTGGAACGCTCCCAAAATATGGGCGACATAGGCGATATGGGGATGTTACTGTGATATGACAGAGCAGCTGTTGAATTCAAAGAAGAGTTGAGGAAGCAAAAACAAATGCGTGAAATCGTTGCTATTTTCGAAGTTAACGCGAAGATGATCGGATTGATACCCCCATGTGCTTCTACGTAGTAAACATTGGCACTCACATTCTCGTCATTGCATTCTCTCTTTGGCTTCTTCTTCTTCTTCTGCTGCTGGCTCTGATGCTGCAAACTTACGACGCAATTTTTTAAAACAAATTCAGAAATCATTGCACTTTAAAAGCGACAGTAGCGCCAAAATCAGAGAGATGACGGCAGTGGTGGTGGGAGGCATAAGTTGGATTGCATTTGATTTCCATGAATAAAATATAGACATTGTCGCTTTCTTATTACATTTACAATTAAGAAAAAAAAACAAATAAATTAAAAAGAAATCCTATTGAGTGCAACAGTTTCAAATTAAAAACACACAAAGATATTATTATTTCAAAACAAAAACAACCCCCTCCCTGCACTTTATTTACTAACAACGAAATTTCAACCACTTTAATCCGAGATGTGGGTCAAAATCACTTTGTCGTTAGTGGCTACTGCGACTTCGCTACTCCGTCGCGACTGCACTTCCATGCGAACCTTTTTCTTTATCACATTTTGTACTCTGAAGTCATAAAAACGCAATAAAACAACAAGACACTGAGAATACCAAAAGGAATTGTATTCTCATTTGACTACGGAACCCTACAGTTCCATAAAAATTAACAAAAAAAAATAAAATAAACCAACAAAATCTGAAATAAAATGCAGCATGCCAAATAACAGTTTACTTACAGTTATAAGTCCTCCTCCGTTATTATATTTATGCACTTAATAAGTATATATGTATTAACTATTTTATTATTAACTAATTTCCATAAAAAAAAATTGGGAAAGTTGTTTTGCTATTTGTTTTAATAAATATCACATAATTTTTAAAACACAAACTTTATTATGATTTTACTTATTTACACTCTCAATTATTTGGAAAATTGTTTTGTAAGCCGATCGCACTTCGCGGAACTTCCGAACATTACAAAGCACCACAAACTAATGAACAAAACAAAACACTAGAGATTGTTATTGTTTATCAGCAATGGTTCTTCTTCAAACTAAGATGTACAATTCACAATAGAAATTCAGTTATGAGTCATGTACAGTACGACATTTGATTTTGCTCTAGAGTAGAAAGTGTTTGCTTAATATGAACAATTTTTTTTTTAATTTAGAAAATATTTAAAACATAATTTACAGAAGTCTATTTAAACAGCCCAAGTAGCGGTTATTTTACCTAATTATGATATTTAGCTGTAGTCAGTCTTAAAAAGAATCATATATGCTGAATATTCAAGTTTATTCAAACAGCGCAAGTAGTTGTTATTTTGCCTAATTATAATATTTAGCTGTAAAGAGTCTTAAAAAGAAACATATGTGTTGAATATTCCTTCTCACTCTAACTACCGTAAAAATGCACGAACTAGTATTACAAACCACGGACTGTCACCAATAAGCACGGACTACAACCACTATTTGAGCAACATTTATTCTGCTAACAGTTTTGGCACAATCAAAAATGTAATAGAATAATTCCGTTGCAAATAAGCAACATTTAGTGAAAAATGACCCTAAATTATTCTATGAAAAAATTCTACGTTATTTTTTTCTAAAGCAAATGAAAATCGTTTCAAAGCCTTTTCAATCGTGTTTTTTTTTTCTTTACCAAGTGATTTACATGCGTCTAATCAATTACTCCAATTATTCGAGGAAATTTCACGAAATCTTGATAAGCACAACTTACTTAGTTTGCCATTATAGACGTGATTCATCTTTCGAAAAAGATAGCCACAACCACAAAACCTCACAATATTAACTCATAAAAAACTACAGTTAAAGACACGTTTTACTAGTATCCTGTAAGTGTGACTGCATTAAATCCAAAATATTGGCAGTAGTTCTTTTTTGAAATCGAAAACATGTGAAAAAAACGATAGCATTCTACTTGTTGAAGTGGTATGATGTTTCGTTCATATTGTATTATTGCCTCTCTATTATTTTTGGGTTGGACTTCACGTTACTCTCATCACTCTGCCATGAATTCCATTTATACCACATTCAGCATCTCAAAAAGCTGAACACGTATTTTATATAAATTCGAATAATAAATAAAATATATGGATTCAAAAAAATGACAGAACTGACTTTATGTTGTGCTATATCAAGATGAAGTGGGTTCTAGTTATTATCAAAATATTCACTTCAATTTCTAACTGGCAATTAAAAACAAAAACCAGGCATCAAATTACACAAAATCCGTTAAAATTGCAAAAAATCCATGAATAACCAAGAAAAATTGGCTGGTACCAATTAGCCTAGCGTCTTTACTTAACCATATAATCTGTGGTTAAAATTTAAGTTAACGAAAACAATCTATGTTGATCAGTTAATTCAACCAGCAGTTAAAAATCCCAAGACTGAATAGACCGGCTTAAGTCTTTAAATACACAAAATTGAAAATTTTAACACCACACATTGCATTTATGTGTCATCTTTTGAAATATGATTGCTTAACGAATGCAACCTTGTGAAATTTAGAATTTAAAACCATGTGTCAATAATATTTATGAGGCTAATTTGGTAACACTGGTCGTTCACTATTTTGACAACCAAATTTTGTCAAAGTTGCTAATCATCATCGCGAGTTGAAGTCTTATAATTAGAGTGAGGAATTACATATCAAAATCTTTTTTACATATTACAAAATAATTTTTTTTCAGTTTTTATTATTTTCCTACAAAAACAATGTTCGGTCGTCAAGGACTTGGTGGTAGTTCAAATGGCAGTGGAAATTTGGTTGAGTTTCGTGCCGGAAAAATGAATATGGTTGGTAAAATGGTACATCCGGACACAAGGAAAGGCCTTGTCTACATGTCGCAAGGAGATGATGGCCTAATGCATTTCTGTTGGAAAGATAGAACAACAGGCAAAGTAAGCTTATAGTCACTTACAATAAATATTAATACATTATATCCTATGTCGAACCATCAGGTTGAAGATGACTTAATTGTTTTCCCTGATGATTTCGAATATAAACGTGTTGATGCTTGTAAGACAGGCCGTGTTTATGTATTAAAATTTAAAACATCTTCACGTCGCTTATTTTTCTGGATACAAGAACCTAAAACCGATAAGGATGATGACAACTGCCGACGTGTTAATGAATTGCTCAATAACCCTCCCGTAGCTCAACGTACCACTGCTGATGGTGGCGATTTGCAATATATGTTAAACAACATGTCTCAACAGCAATTAATGCAATTGTTCGGTGGTGTTGGGCAGATGGGAGGCCTAAGTTCTTTACTTGGTTCGATGAAGTAAGTTAAGCTTATAAATAATTTTTTTTCGCTTTAATTGATATATTACTGCATTTAACAGCCGTTCAGAAGGTAATTCCCGTTCAAGCACTACCCCTTCATCCAATCGTAATTCCAGTTCAGTTAACTTGCTAACCCCTGAATCTGGCATCAATGTAAGAACTCCATCAGCACCAAAGGCAAAAGGTTCCAAAAGTACCACTAGCAGCACATCAGGAGGCAATTCAAATAATGCCGGTAAGAAAACCTCGAATTTATTCAGCAACACCGACTTTCAACCCTACTTATCCAACCTTTCACCCGAAGCTGGATCTGGCCGCTCACTGAATATCGATCTTTCAACAGCACTTGCCGGCTCCGAAGCTATTAATCAAATCATTTCCGATCCAGAACGGGCAAGCATACTCTCGGTACACTTGCCTGAATCAGATGAAACCGATGAAAGCAAAAAACAGCAAATCAAAGACACTATTGCCTCACCACAATTTCAACAGGCCTTATCACTTTTCTCCAACGCTTTGCAATCGGCACAACTCGGGCCTGTTGTGTCGCAATTTGAACTTACGCCTGATGCAGTTGCAGCTGCTTACTCCGGCAATTTAGAAGAATTTGTTAAAGCTCTAGAAAAAGCATTACCAGAAGGCGCTACCATGAGTGCTGCAAAGACTGAAGAACCTAAGGAGGAAAAAGATAGTAAAGCCGATGACAAAAAAGACAACCAGTAAAATGTACATCGCAGAGAAAAAACAAAACAAATTTTATATTCGTTTAAATTTTTCCTCTCTATTTGGCCTTAAACATTTATTTTAAATTAATTTCAACCTTACAAAGAGGTTTTAAAAATTAACCCCATGTAACTCGTTTCAGAAAATAAAGTAAAGCATTTACCAACGCAGTTACGTACGTATTATTTTCGTTTTGACGAAACAAAATTGTAAGAAAGAATAATATATATATATTTAAAGTAGAAGTGGTTCCGCCCTTTAGTGTTTTTGAATTTGTTTAAAGTACAATTCTGAATATATTTTTAATTCAATTTTAAGTTACATGAAAGCTTATGTCATGAATGTATTGTTTCTGGTTTGTTTAGTTCACAAAGATTCTTATTTAATAAAAATAATTATTGAATGATTGTTATTTTTATGTTGAGGGATTTATTGTAGCCCTTTTATGTCTTTCTCCCAGTCCTGTATTCCTAATAAATTGTAATATTGAACTATCTTTATATATGATGCCCATTTAGGTAGTTCTTCCTAAATGGAAGAAACTCAAATGGCCAAAAATTAATAACAACACACAAATATGATTTTATGTTGTTTTATTTAAATTATAAATTCATCTATTCACTTCTTCTGATAGAGCTGTTCTATCAAAAGATGAGTCATATTATATGCTTTCTTATATTCTTTGGTGTGTCTTATCCAGTTTTTCTTTATCTGTTTCCAGTTACTTATATGTTTTGAGAGCAATGTATTTGGATCAGTCTCCTCAGGTTCTTCACGATCCGATTTATTCAAGAACTCGTAATCGAATTGTGGTATATTAGGGAAATCATTTGCTGCCAACCTCGGCATGCGCTTTATCTCCTTATCTTTTGACTCGCAAATTGAATGTAACATTTCCTCTGCGTTGTCTTCTCGCTTTACTGGTGATGGAGAACGACGTTCACGGTAGTTTATTATGTTGTTACTGCGGGGCTGATTCATTATCCATGCACGACATATCGGAAATAATGACGAATTTTCATTGTATTTAGCCAGATCAAGACTGCGGTCAAAGAGTCTCATTATAAAACTCTCACTTTGTGGCTTTTGTGGCATAAACGCGTTTTGTCTGTTTCGTTTACACTTCTTGGATGGAGTAGTTATTTTAAAGTGCGCAAAATGAGTTGTGCGCGCTTTGTTCCGTAGCGATTGGGTAGCAGCTAGACGAGGGCGTCCACGGCTTGGTATAGAACTAGCAATGGATCTCTTAGATGTCCTTACAGCTTCAGCTTGCTTCAGTGCCTCTTTTCGCAAATTGCGGTATTTTAAAAGCTGAAGCTTCCGTTTTGCTGCTGACGACCTCATTATTAGGTTGTATATAATATGTAATAAAATATATTCAACAGATATATGTTAAATGTAACGACTTAATTTTTTTAATTCAATTTTGAAGATGAAATTTAAGATTCAAGCAGAACGCTAGAGTTTACACATTTCCAATTTATTTATTTCTGATACTATAATATATAGATGTGGCAGTAACAGACAATGTAATATCTCATGTAAATCTTTCGCAATAATTAAATATTGCAGTGAAAATAATGTGATCATTAGTATTACTAAATATATTACCATAATGCAGAAATTTTTTAATTGAAAATGGTGGCACTTTCCTTGACAAATTAAATAATTTCTACAACTCTTTGAATTCTGTTTGATACAGTTGAACTTGTGCAACTTGGTTGCAACGTCTGTTATGAAGTAGTTTGGATTTTTTTCACCATTTAGAAAATATGCATTTATTATATATTAATTTTTTAATAGTTATAGCATTTTCATATTAATTCTATTTAAAAATATGTAAATTCTTCTGATATTACTTATATTACATTATTCTATTAATTCTATAAAAACATCAAAATTATTCTTATAAATTTGTTTTTTTATTCATATGTGTATGACATACGAGTGTATAAGCCGTACAAATACATACGATTAGTCGGGAAAACTATTTTAAATGACAATGACAATGACATTTAAAATGACAACTTATTTAAATGCAGAAATTCATTCATTTCTCAATATAATTGTAATACCACCAACTGGGGTATATGACAGCAGTATATTTACATATAAAGCGATTTACTCATATATATATTTATATGCTTGATACAAATCAGGAGTTGTTCAGAGTAACTGACAAAATTTTCCGCACCCTTCCGCTTGTAATAATGGATCAGAATCGTTTTAATAATAAACAAATGATGGCACGATTACTATTTCTGTGGGGACGGAATATTATCACAGGTTTTAGTAAAACCAACAATTTAGAGGAACTGTTTCCACTTCTTTATGTATAGATAAAGTTGACTTTTCGTAGTTCTAGGCTGTTTAGTTGCAAATTTTTATATGGAATGTAACAACACATAGGAATGTCAATAACTAATTAATTTTTTGTGACATGTGAAAGTATGGAAACATAACACTTTATATACCTTTAATATGCCAAATAAAGCTCGACAAATATAAATTAAAGTTGCTTAATTAACATATAGGACCTATGAACAACCTATAAAGTATAACAGAGTTTATATTTTTTAACTGTTCTAATTAAAATATAACCAAATAAACTACAATACAGATCATCATTTTTACTCGAGTATAATTAACAAAATCAGACTTTTAAACAGTAACTCGCATATTCATTATTTTCTACATGATAATTCATTGGCTGGAACAGTCTGGTTTATAATTTCGCAGACTTCGTGATTAAGTCTGAAACATTGAAACTCTCAATGAGCAAAGTTGTCGAAAAGGTTATAAGTCAATCTACACGCAGCGTATATCGATAAGATGTACTTACAGCTTCTATTCCTAAAGCCTTACCAAAGAATATGTATGCTTTAACTTCAGAAATACGCTGTGTGACAATTGCCCGTTAATAGTTGTTTTAGCTCTTCCGTTAAAAAAACACTAGCACGAACGTAAGATATTTAAATAATGACATATATTAGTATCCGATATTTATTGTATCGAAAAATATTCATATATATCACGACTGCATCCTTCATAAGCTTTTGCTGATCCAGTACGGATACTACAGCTTTGCGAGATGTAATCGAATAATATCGAATCATGGTAAAATGCAGCATTTCGGTTTAAAATCGGTTGCCATCGCACAAATGGACTTTCCAATAGCATGTTTACATTCAGTAGAGGTATCTATCTGTGAATCGTCCACCTTTTTCATATCACTAACAAATCAAGGCATATAGGAATTGGTTCAACAACAAAAATTCATACAGACGCAGTATCCTCCGAAGTTGGACAGCAACTTAGTTCTAACAGATTTTCGTCTGATATCTCTAAGAAGGAACAGCGCCATAATGGCGCAGCAAAGAACCGTCATAAACATTTTTAGATCAAGAGATTGCCATGTACTATATATATGTCACGCTTGTTATGCATAAATACTTCAATCCCCAATGTGTGTCTCAACTGCAGTTTACTTTTCATTGTGACGTACATGTATTCTTATGTCCCAAGGCAAACACTAATTTGAGTCGACCTATTGAATTGGCCTCGACCCAAGTTAATTTCAGCTAAAACCCACCCACTCCTCATCCATTCCTTGTACCAAAAATCCCTATTATTCTTAGTTATTTCGTATTTTGTCATTTCTTTCATGTCCTCTTCTATATGTACATATCCTCACCTAATAAAACTTTTCCCTTTTTATGCTCTAAAGTTCCACTTTGCATATTCATTTCGATAACTGAGCAATATCCAATATTACGTTGAAAATAGTACTATCCCAGAGAAAAACAAATTATGTGAAGGTTTTTTTTTAAAAAAATTAAATATATTTATAAGTATTCCGATTCGTGGACTCTCCGCTAAGTTGCGTTGAACCCCACCCTCTTCACCAAGACACCACTTTCCCTTAACATAATCCATACTTTCTGGCTTGGATGAATTTAGTTTTGCCTAAATATTAAGGCTCTCTATTCTCTCTCTGCAGTAGGTTACTGGAATCTTCCATTTTCATTCCTAAGAGGTGGTTTTAGTAGGTTTAAGTCTCACACTGTGGCTTTCGATACTTTCCATCTACTGTAACAAAAAAAGCATTCCAATATAGTGCTGATCGAATGACTGAGTGTTAAATTGAAATCGTAGAATTGAAAGCATTCCAATCTAGTGCTGATCGAATGACTGAGTGTTAAATTGAAATCGACGGTATTTATGATAATCAAAAATATATTACAAAGCAATATTTTATTTGTATAGTTCACTATACTTTTTATTAGCTCCATTTTGAAGGTTTTTTATTGTATATTTTATTTTCGGAACACTAAAAAGTTGAAGCGATTTAGTAGCTAAAACATCGCAAAACTTAAAGCAAATACAAACAAACATATTTTTATATGCTATAAATAAATAATATAAAAATTATGATTTGTCAGTTTGACTCAATATCAGAAAAAGTAGTTAAATTCTAATTTCCGTAAAATATTTTATCATTAAGTATGCACTAAATGGCAGCATTTCTCATCCAATCCCTTTCAATACAAACTTTTGCATACAAATTTTAAGACTATGAATTTCAACATATAAAAGAAAATAATTCCTGAATTTAAATATAAATATAGGTACATAAACTCATGCCAAACATAAGCTATTAAGTTCACAGATAAAAAGATAAAAAGATAGAAGACACCTGACAGGCTATTCTCTTACTCAGTGGTTATTCCAATTGTACGAGCATGCTACCTTCAAATTTAAACAATATCTTTTGGAGCGCTTAAGAAGTGGACTGAATTTGAAACCTGATGAGTCAGTTCGCCTAATGTCTCCTTGTGGACACCACCAAAGAGTATTAATTCACCATGGCCGGCTACTAAACTAGATAGTATAAGATGGCGCTCTGGTGCCCCTGGAATAATACCGAAATCCTTGTATTCCACCCACTCCAGATGTGGATCAACTTCACTTAGCGCTGCTGATAGCTCGCAAACAAATAATGAAAGGACATTTCGCTTCATGCGCTTAGGAGGTGGTTGTTTTACAGATTTCTGAACAATCATAGCATTACGACAAGAGTTGCGGAGTGCATTCAACTTCTCTTCCATGCGCCTGATGCGTTCGCTGTGATCTTTAGAGATGCTCCGTAAACGACTCACATTAAAAGCTGCCATTCGAAAACGATCCTGTGCAAGATAAGGGTAAGATAAAGCAACACAACATTTTAGAAGAATGTAATTTCATGAAACTTATTGTATTAACTCACTTCATGCAATTCATCAAATCGTTTAGGAAGTAGTGGTTCATTTTCTCTGCAACGTAGTGCCAAATTTCTTTGCAACCGATTGGCTGCTTCAATGTCATTCGGATTATTGCTTCCGTTACTACCTGCTGCAGAATCGTTGTCGGCACGGCCATTTAAGCGTGGTGAAGTTGAGGGACGGTTTTGATTCCGTTCTTCAGCAGATGGCGCTGCTGGAACAGGCGCATGTAAATCACTAAGGCGTCCTGTGCGTGGTTGTAATTGATTATTGTTATTGTTTATATTGTTAAGGAAATTGTTAGCATTCTGCTGATGTTGATCAAGTATAGCTCTGCGATTAGCTAGATATTGTTCTTCAGGTCCATTCGCCTGCAAACCAACTAGCCTATAATTATCAACACGATTGTGATTTGGAAGTATACGTTGCTCCATACCAATGCCCCAACCAGGTGGTGGTTGTCTTTCAAATGGGTTATTGCGATTGTTTGGCTGGGCACCGTGACGAGGTCCAGCCATGCCACCACCAACTGGCACTCGTGTTTGTTTCATGATCTGGAAGTCTTGGGGGAGAGTTGGCGTCGGACCTAATGCAACTAATTTGGTTCCTATCTTACATGCTGGATTACACCACATATGTGTGGCAGCATATTTTTTATTTCTCATTGGAATTGCACGCCATGCCCATATATCTTTCGACATATCCAATACCCAAGCGTCTTGTTTAATATCATTTGGGCCACCGCACCCACCAACTATAAGTATGTGCGTGTCATCCAAATTAAATTGAAATTGCCCATATCGTGGCGGTGGTTTCTTATTGTCTGCCAAACGAGGTTGCCACCATCGCTGATCTAATAATTCTAAGCACCATGTTTCATTTGAATTACTATTAATACTTTCAGCTATACGATAACCACCAAACACAACCATGCGATCACCTATAACAGTAGCCGAATGCCCAGCTACAGGAGGAGGACTTGACGACGAAGTGCACACATGCCAACGGTTGCTTGCAAGTTCGTAAAAATGTAACTCATCAAACAGGCACCATGGCTGATATGGAGGATGCAAGGATGGGTACCTCCATCCACCGAACAGCACCAACTTTTCACGCCATTCTACTATAGTTGCACTGCCTTTTGGAGAGGGATATGAACCCAATGATAAAGGTCGCTCCCAACGCATTTCAGATAAATCAAAACGCCACAAATCATTGAATGTAGTGTCTGATGAGGAACCGCCACCGAATATATACATTGAGTTTCTATGTCTAACAGCAGAGTGAGCAAACCGTCCAGCGATGAATGGTAAGCCCTGCTTTAAAGAATCTGCCGTATTTGCTGCTACGTCTGTCGCAGTTTCCTGAGTGAAAACCTCCCATCGCAAACGGTAGTCTATTAAACCCTTATGCAAGTTGTTTCTGCTTCGACGTATTAAATCTATAAAAATATATGCATTCAACAATTTCCAAATACAAAATATACATCTCATTTGATCTTAAAAACATACTCTTCACTATACTGCTCCAACGCTTGCACACAAGACGGCAATTGTCCAAATCTTCATAAGGTGATAAATACGTTAGGATAAATTCTATCATTTCGTCAGGCAAGTCTTCCATTTCAATCAAGGACGAGTAGTTGTCCTTGAACTTATCCTTATCCATATTAGATATTTGATGGTAACAATCTACGTAGGAGACTGCGAGCCCACGCCTCTCGGTAGACTCCTTTTATTTATTTTTACTGCTTCAGACTTTATAACAATTAGAAATTTCTTCTTTTAATTTTATTGCATTTTCCTTTTAATTGAATGTTAATCTAACATTTTTAAAAATTATTTGAGAAAAAACTACTAATTTTCATTTTTCTTTCTGCTGCTATTTCGCATTTTTTTGCATTGACAGACGGGCAACTTATATGAGAAAATTACCACCTGCGTTGCCAACTAACAATATTTATGACTTTAAGACTGAGATGACATGAACCAAAAAGCAAGCGTTTATTTATTTATTATTCTATGCAACTCAATTTTATATTTCATAAAATTTTCTAACAAAATGTAAGTATGTATGTACAACGACGTAATTTATATTTTTGATATAAACAAAACAAGATATATGTGACATATTTTCTATGAAACTCGATTTGCAGACCATTGATTTTAATTCTATTCTATTCTACCTATAACATTAGCAAATAATAAATCATTTTATTTCAGATTTGTTTGTACCCATATGAAGAACAAATTTGTCTAAACATGTTTGCTTGTTTTATATTGTATAATAGAAAAACAAATTTATTTAAAAGAAACAATAACAATTTTTAAGCAAATTTTTTTCCTCCACGCTATATGCCGATACAGCTAACTTCCAGAGATATCGAAGTTTATATTTGTAAGATTTTTTACATTGATTACAGAAACACACATAACTTAGCGCCAGCTAGTGTATGCAGTTTGTATACAAACGACAAGTTAATTGGTGGGTCTACCTGCCATTAGTAGTTCTCATGTAAAAATTTCTAGCTTGACAGGCCGATATCTCGAAAATTAAACCAAGATTGCTATGTAGTGTAAATATTTTTCAAAATAGATGTCTTTACTAAAATCTAAAGTCCTACCTATAGGCATTCCCAATAAATCGAAATCATTCCGGTTTAACATAGAACTGCATACGTTCTTGATTTATTTACGTATATAATGATAGATAGATTGTTTATTTATTCATATACTACCAATTTTCCTCCTTATCAATTCCTCTACTTTATTAAACACTTTTCTTCTTTGTCGAATGGTTCACTGTCATTACTGCTTTCTCACAACTATATTAAAAGTAATTATTCAAAAGTAAGTCAAAAGTAATTATTAATTAAGTACAACGTTGTGAATAAAACCTATAAGTATTATTATTTCATTACGAAACATATTTTCGTTCTGGCCGGCAGTACGTCGTGCTTAATATACAAATCAAAGACGTGTTAAGCCTACAAGTCACTTATTCGCTCATATGCTTTTTACTTTTGATTCTAATTTTACACACACTTATTAATGCTCGCTTTAAGCTCCATACATTCACTCATTCGAAACCAATTCGCTTGCTATTCATAAATTTATACGACCCATTATTTGTTGGTGACAAGAGAATTGAGACGGATATATTTTATTTGCATATTCATTCCCAATGCAAATTGTTTTTGCATTTTTATCCTTTATATATAGCTTCATTATATATAAAATATCTCACATTTTGTAAATGTATCAAAGAGAATTTTGACCTATAAGAATATCTTTTCCTAATACTCACTTAAAAAAGATAATAACATTTATAATATGTCAGGAGCGTCCATTTCTCTTACAAACATATAGTTATCAAGACTTATAGTCATGCCATTAATTGACAATCAGTGTTTCATGTCTGAGTCACATCCAATTATTAATTTTTCCATTCTAATTGCCTCTCTATCTGTTCGGTATTCGTGAGTCATTTAATATTGCATTTAATAACTATTATTCGACCTATGGACTTCTGCACAATTCATTAGGTTATTTCAATGAATAGCAAATAAATTCTAATATTTTGTGGCTTTTGTATCAACAAATATTTTTCCTATTGAAACCAGCAGATATCAAAAAATACAGGGACTGCAGTGTATCCATTTAACAACTGGAGCCAAGTCTTTTCAGACGTGGAGGCGCCACTTAATCTCACCCCCACCCCAACTAAATTTGGCTGACAATTTGAAATCGAAGCCGACTAGTTTCGACTGTGCTTGTTTTCATCTTTTTATTAAAGAATTTATTATTTAGGAGTGAGGAGATTTCGGTTATTTTTAGAATTAAGTATGTTTTTAAATATAATTGAAGATGCTTTTCAGATGACAATTTAATTTGCAACATTCGCTCTTTGTGCGCAGCCCACGCAACTTCAACCACCAAAAATAAGAAAAATAAATAAGCAAATCTGATTAGCTAATATTTCTTTATTATTTTTAAGTTTGAATTTGAATTACTCAAAAGCTGAACTTACAATTTAAAAAGTTTAATAGAAAAAGATAAGTAATTTTATTTGTAGAAATTGCCTACTCTAATTTAAAACAAATGCTTTATATTATAGTCTCTATTACATATTTGTTCTCTATAACACTTTCTTTTTCTTCTTCTACTTCTTCTTCTTCTTCCAATCAACACCAGAGCACAATCAATAAAGTTGAGAGTGATAAGTGGTTTTGGTTCAGGTATTTTTATATGCAAATATATATATGTGTGTGTATGTATCTAAATCTTGTATGTATGCTGTAAGAATTTTGTATTGAAAGATTATGATTTATTGTTTTATAATTTTTATGTTTTTTAATGTTAATTTGTTTAATTTTGAATTAATTTGTGAGTGGGTTGCACTCAATTATAACTAATTTAGGTTGTTTAATTTAATAATTATTACTTAATTTCTTTGTTCAACCTTGAGCAATTCGACATCGAATGTTAGAGTAGCATTTGGGGGAATGACACCTGGATGACCGCGACTGCCGTAAGCATAATCCGGCGAGCAGATCAGTTTAGCACGCTGTCCAACGGAGAGTTGAGCAACACCTTCATCCCAACCGCGAATTACTTCGCCCATGCCAATGGTGAACTTGAATGGCTTATTGCGATCGCGAGATGAATCAAACTTAGTACCATCATCCAAAGTACCAGTGTAGTGAACAGACACTACTTGCCCATTTTTCGGGAATGTGCTACCTGTAAAAAGCACAATCGGATGTGCAAGTGTAGGTTAGCACATTATTGCACACAATATTCAACAATCTTTTGTTTGACACTCATTTCCATGAAACTTACCATCACCGGGTGAGATTGGAACTACTTGTACGCCCATTTTCTTGAATTGTTAAATTCCAAAATTAATTCAACTGAATAAAATGTCGGCTTTTCACGAAAAGAAAATAGCGAGCGTGCAACTGACTGCGGCGTTTTGACGAATGAGCGTGTATGGAAAATTTTCGAGTCTCGTTTATGATATGTCAAAATGGCGCTCTTTTCAGGTAACAGTGTTGCATTCCAAAAAAATTGCTTTCACTTTGTGATACCTCCTACAGACGACAAATAGCAGTATTCGCAGAGGCTACACATAAAATTTGTTCAGCAAGTTTAGTATATTAAGCGATAAATATCTATTATTTGCAAACAGATGACTAAAGCCATATCATATATTTCTTATTAAATTGACTTCCTTAATTTAATATAAACGTTTTATATATTTGAATTAATAATGAAATTAATATATATTTTTTTTATTAAAATATATTTAAATTAAAAACTAATACTACTATTTTTATTCATGTTATAAAATAAGTTTTAAAATAATTTTTAGAAGTTGTTTAGAAAAGAGGAATTTATGTTTCATCTTCTATTTCTGTGCCATTTTTGCCTAGTAGAAGATATAATACTCTTCTCTCACCTACTTAATAAGGCTGTTACTGTTTTACATAAATATGGGATTTGTGTTTGTTCTTTTTAACGTTCTCTGTGAGCCGATTTTTTCGATCCTTATATCTATTTTGATGGTCTTCTGGGTCTAGTTTGAAAGCAACGTTTCGATCCCTGATATTATAACAATTATTATTTGTAATCAAAAAGCTTTGGTATGCAAGGCCGCCGCATCAACCTATCCGAACTTTGTGTCATTTTAATATGTAATGAAGGAGCGCGAAGTATCTCACCAAATAGTGGCCAAGAAAATTTTCATTACAACTTTTTGACAAGTTCTAAACATTTGTAAAAATGTGTTAAAATAGTGACTGTTCGTCAAAAATCTGGTAGAAAAACGAACTGAAATAATAATTTTATTACAGATGGACAATTCTTAACCAACAAATACTCTGTTAGAGTCCTACTTCACACCCGCCAGCAAAGTATTTCATGCCCCTCAGCAACAGCGGATCTGATTCATACCGCTTTTTTAAAGGGAGCTCAATTGTAACGAAGCAACTCGTATTTATATTTCGTTGCTTGCTTATTGCAACGATTGTATCGATATCACAATTTTAGTTTGGCTTGCTTTCTGTAATTTACTTGATAAAAGTACTCGCCGGACTGTCAACAGTAATGCCGCTGACGTCTGTTGGTATTGTTCTCAGCGTAAATAGCACAAGAGAATGTATATGCGTATATATGTAGTATGTATATTTAACAAGCTTTTATGTATTAAGTAAGTTACTTTGTAAGTAAGTAAGTAACGTACCGTACGGGTGGTAAAAATTATCATCCCTACAAACTGATAGATTGTTCGCCGTCATTTGAAGTAGGTAATTAGAACAGCTTCCACAAAACTCCCTAGCATGCGAGTCAAGTTTTATTCATATTGATGGAAAATTAATACAAACGTCTTACAACATTTTAACTAGTCCGAATTATTTTGCTCACGTATTTGAATACGTAAGTAAAAAATTGTAATCAAAATAGTGTGAAACTTTCCAAAATCTTGTTCGTGTTCACTCCTGGAGAAGACACAAGACAAACAAATTAACACACACCATATTTTTGTCGATTTCAAAGCCGCCTTTGGCACTACAGCACTCTTTATGTTTCCATTTGTAAGTCTGGTATCCTAATGAAACTTATATGGCTATGTATAATGAGTTTGTTTATCACCACCGCCAAATCCGTATGAATTATGAAGAATTTCTCCGAACCGTTCGATACTAACATTAACATTAACATAAACATTATAGGATTCAGATAGGGTGACCCATTGTTGTGTGATTTATTTCATCAAATAATTCAAGCAGAAATGCTGTTTGCTGCCGCTGATAATGATGTTGCTAGACTGTCCACCTGCCCCGTCAGTACGGCTTTTTCAAGCTTAGAAAACCATGTGAAGATAAATGAGGATCAAACAAAGTACTTTATTTAAATAAGCATATCATACGAATGGCTTGGGTTCCACGTCACTCTAGACAACTATAAGTAAAAGTACTGAGATAGACTTTATTTATTTGGGAACTATCGTGAACAACAAAATCACGTCAACCTGGAAATTCAACGAAAACTCGCTCTTGTCAATCGATGTTCTTTTGGGGTGAGTAATAGAAAAAGAAAAACTTTCTCTTGAAAAACAAAAATCACGTTATACAAGTCTCTCATAATCCCTGGCCTGCTGTATGGTGCAGCCGCTTGGTAAATAACCAAGAGTAACGAAAATGCAATAAGAGAATATTAGGAGAAGATCTTCCGTAATTCTTTTGAAGCTCAGTAATTTCATTTACGTTGCTTAAGAGTATCGAATTAGATGGAACGATAAGATGTATGAGCTATACGCATATATTGTCAAATCGTAGTTAAGTGAATGAAGATACTCTCCGGCAAAAAAGTTGTCTAATTCGGTGCCTGCTGGTGCGAAAAGCAGCGGAAGCCCTATATAATGACCAATCATGTGAAAGAGCTCAGTGTAATCAGCTGGAGACAAAAAGCAATTGATCAGGCTACTGGACGCGGACAAGTAAGTATTTGATTATATAATTTAAATATAAAAAACGTCTTGAAATTTTAAAACATTTTATTCGATTAAAATTTATTGTGTTTTCAATTTAAATTAAGCTCGCTTAAATATATTAAAATATTTATATATTCAGACTTTTAATTCTACTAACAAAATAAATATAATTTATATATATATATATAAATATGAAGATTATTTCTATTAATTAGTTTCATAAATATGTACTACAATAATTTCTTTTGGTTTAAAAAATAAACAATGCATTGAATTGTTAATATTAAATACAAATATACAAATTTAGAAACTTAATTTTTAAATTATGGACACAATATTTACGTTTTAACACACTGGGACTCTGCCTCTTTCTTCCCACTTGCAATCGTAGTGAGGACAATCGATCCGATGCTTTCGGATGCTAATTTAATAATTGTTTGATTTGGTTTTGAGATTACAAATTTTAAAAATAAATGAAGTGCTTAACTACAATAGGATTCAATAAAAAAAGGTACAATTCAAGAGACAATAAAAACCATAACTCCATAAATTTTGTAAAACTTGATCATTAAAAAAATATTAATAAAATCAGGTCAGATCAATTTAGAGTGGCAGCCTTGTTCACCAAAGCTCACTTAAGCACAAATAATGGTCCGTTATAATACCACGTATTCCTTTATATCAGTTGGCGGTAAATTTATTCACTTATCATTGCCTTAGAACGCAAGTTGATTATTTATTTCTATTTCTTAAGCAGAAGTGTCCTACCGATAAGCCAACGGCACGGCATGTTAGTTCTAATAATCAAGCCAAACTGGCTTTCTAAGAATTTTTAAATTTATAGGTAAGGTTGAATTAATTAACAATGAAAATCAAATTCCTATTATGCTCCCACCTATTGAATACGTTCACGCACCATTGGCCTTATTGCTATTACGAGTGCTTGTATTACACCTCCGATCTAACACAAATCGGGTAACAGCAACAAGCTGATCTTTTCAATGAATCTTATATGAATCATTCCCCCTCTTAAATGACATCAGATCAATGACACATCTGTTTTACATCACAGTCAAAATTAAAAAGAGTTTAAGCACAATTACCATTATCGATACAAATACTGACGTAACATTATCTATTATATATGATTGTTGGATAGGGTGATAATTCGAGTTTCTACATTTTGGATAGTTTAGCACCATTAGTCTACAATTCAAATTTACTAAGTTTAAGTATAATCATCATTACTTCCTTGTATGCAGAACAGTGATCAAGCTTCAAGTATCTTTTTTGACGTACAAATCAACTTGACTCAAGTCCAACTTTTAATTATTAAATATTATTATAATTAAATATTGCTTCAAATGCAATATATATGTTCATTAACGAATTCTTTAACTGAATACCGCGTACAATCCGTTCAATGCGTTTATCAATTTATAAGAGCAAAGTTGCGCAGGCGATCAATAATCGTTGACCACCCCAATTATTGTTGTTTTCAATGTAAGTTAAGACTTAGAAGCATTAAAAACAACAACAAACCTGATGATTAACGATCATTTCATCGCCTCCTTAACATCTCGATTTTCAATTTTTTAACTTACATAGACAGCAACAACAAATGTGTTGATCGCAGGGACCGTAACAGTTATAAAAAAAAAATAAAAATCACCTTATAACTCTTATCATTTGAATTTTAAAATAAAACTCATAAAATAATAATTAAATTTGCTTTATATTATATTTATCAAAAATCATTATTTTCTGTCTTTTATTTTTTTCGCGCATAAATAATTCTTAAATTCTGCTTTTAATTTAAAAACCCTTTTTATTTAACTGTTATTATTGCGTTATAAATATAAAAATCGTGAATAACTTGCACTGATCTACCGAATATTTTTAAAACGAATATATAGAATGCATTTTTCATACAAGGTAGTTGTTTTTGTAATTCCATATAAAATGTATTAAAGGGTTGGAGCACGTAAAGAGTTACTTTTGGTTTTTGTTTTTGTATTTAGCATTCATATCTTGTATTTGTATTTGTGTTCTTCTACTAAACACAAGTTGTTAGAATGATAACTATATACTTAATTGAGAGTTTAGACAACTTGTTGTTGCTGCTTTTTTTTCATAAAAATTTTTGAAATAACTGTTATTTTCGGTCCCTGGCTGATCGCATGCATAACATGACCCGAATGAAAAGAAAAGGACGTTTGATAGTTGCAATATCTAACATCCAATGGTGTCATTCGAGCACGTTGAGATATTGTGCGCATTGTTTCGATATGACTTTAAAGAAGCAAGTTGGTGATTTGCACGTTTTAGATACATATATAAGTAAATAATTATACGTGTTTTCAAGACGTACAATATTACTTCAAAAGCAAGTAGCTTATTCTACATCTCTGCTACAGTTCGAATATCTGAATTACATTGGAATATTGCTATTGTTGGTGGTCACGTGTCAATGAATATAAATCAATGAAATTAGTTATATACACACAATTATCAACATTTCGTCTTGAAACTTGTTTCACACATGAAAAAATAAAAGGTGAAAGATAGATACTATTTCCAACCCCAACAGTTTGGATTTTTTTGATTTTTAAACAAAACGTCTCCGATTTTTCTTCGATAAGGTTTGTGTAGTTCAATCGGTCGTTTCGAAACTGTTTCAGGCAATTTCATTATGCATATTTTTTCAGCGTAGGTGCCACGCTCATACACTGTAGCTTTCGGTACTGGATTCACAATCGTCATATCGGGGTCATAATGTATGAGATGACGTATGCCGTGAGGATTATGCTGCTCCATCTCGCAATGTTGCAGAAGCTCGCGCTTTGTGAGGAAATCGAAGTTGCAATAATTACAATGGTAATTTACTGATTTGGTGTGAAGTATTTGATGACGATTTAATTCGTGTTGAAATTCAAAAATGTCACCGCATTGGAAACATATAAAGCGCCCACTATTTTGTCTGTCCAAATGATAGTCAAGAAAAACTCTAAATGGGAAGAGAACAAAACGGAGTTAATAAAGTTATATTATAAAAAAAAAAAAAATTGAATAACTGTAAAATATTAAGTAATGCATTAAACCAAAATATATTCATTTTATATTAAATATATTTAAAATATAATATTTATATTAACCCCCCTATTCTGTGAACTTGACAAATTCACATATTGACCAGGTTTGCCCTGAATACCAAAAAGCTTTCTGCTTGATAAAGATCTTGATTAATTGTCAATACTTGTTAAATACTTGTCAATACTGTATTAAAAATGCAGTAAATATAATTTATGCCCTTTATACTTTACAAGCGATCGATATGTAAGTGATCGGTTTACAGATAAAAAAAAGTAATTGAAATTTGACGATTTAGTTTTTTAAACTGATTTTTCTGAATTTTCTTAGTACACGCATTTCTACGATTAGGCACACTGATACTTACTTTCTGGTGAAAACACATCCACATTTTTTACAATGAAACCACGCGTGACGAAAGTGATCAACATAATCATGCATCATTAAACTAGGCAAAGTATAGGTGCGAAAACTGCAATCAGGAACAAAACAAATAAAAATGTTGGAGTCTATGCAATCTTTCAAACGATCCAATAGATAAAGGTCTGTAAAAAACAAGAATGTTAATTATAATGATATTTTTAGTAAACTTTCCATACCGTATTCCTTGTAACTAGAAATCTGTTGTTCATAATCTAACATATCGGAGTACTCTAGCATGTTGCTATGATCTTCCACCCAGTCTCCAGTAAAACGCATTCTATTTGAGTACATGGTATCTGCAACAGACACCTCATCATCGTCTGTGTCATCCGTATTAAAGTCGCCTTTATTAAAATCTTCGTTTTCACTATCCAAATCAGTGATGCGGGTGGGTATTTGAGTTAGCGCACGGGAACGCGCACGCGTCATTCGTCCAATTGTTGTGTACGTGCTCAACTCATCATCATCGTCTGTTACATAATAAGAATTCTTTAGAACCTGTAAAAGAGACTCTCGTAAGCAATGTAAGGAAAAGCAATGTACTAGACTGGCTTACCTCATTTTTGGCCTCACATATTGTACGATGAAAATCGTATTCATGCGCAGTGGTATATTCGGAATTGCATATGTCACACTCAAATATTTGTAAATGGCAACTACGTTTGTGTTTGCGGAGTATGACGATGCTATGGCAAGAAAACGAACAATCGGTACAATGAAACAATGGTTCGTATTTCACATTATCTGGCATATCTGCGTCCATATCACTGCAACGTATATATATCGCCGATTTGGATTTCTTACGCATTGATAAATTTCGATATCGTGTATGGCAGTGACGCATATGCCTCCCGTAATAGTACTTGCGCGAGTAGGCCCGTCCACAATGTTGGCAGATTAATGTTTTCGGTGTATCGGATTTTTGTTCATAGTTGTTTACCTTACCTCCAGACTCTGTAATTAATGCGGATTCGGAGTGAACACAATATACTTCCAGCATAGACTGTTGTTGAGTATCTACAGAGTGAATTGAATGCAGTGAACCGCGAACACTACTACATAGTTGTGAAGTCGCACTTGATGATTTATTGTTCATTATCCTGCTTTCTTCACCTGTACTGGTACTTGATGTAATGGTTATTATCGAAGTTATTTCAGGTGGGTTCGATAAAATTAAACACTTCTTTTGATTTGAATCAGAGCCGCATAAGTTATTGTTCTTAGGCACTGCTTTAACTACTTCAAGGCAATTATTTCGACTAGTTTCACTGGTACAAGTAGACATCATTGCCTCTTTTAAGACACCTTCTTGTGTTTGTCCGTTTGGCTTATTAACTACATGCATTGGATCTTGAGTTTTTTTGGGCTTGCGTTTGTAATTGCACATTTGTCCATTTGGTGCGCCCTGTAAATGGTTTTTACCAGTTCGAATGCTGTCTTTTTGCGCATCAACTTTTACTACGCATTGTACGCATATACTGTTTAAGGTACATTCCTGTGTTATATATGAAAACATTAAATTTAAAATGAAATCTGATATCTGTTAACTTACTGAAGAAATGTTTGGAGCATTGAACTCTTCCTTCGTAATGGTTTTGTCACTAATGTTAACCATTTCATCTTCGCTTTTCTGACCACAAATTGAGCACAGGTGTTGTTCTACTTGATTATGGTGGCCATTCTGAAGTATAGGTGGTTCCATTATCTTCGGATTGGTTAACTGGACACTTAATTTTAATTCAGCCTTTTCTTGGAGCGTTTTTTTCGGCGCCAAACCACGTTTACGTTTCTTGCTACCAGTAGCTTCATCCGTTTGGAAAATATTTGCCACGCCTCCATTCATGCTGCGCGACTGTCTTTCATTCACCACTTTTTGATTTCCATAAAAGCACTTATTTTGTCAACAAAAAATTCGATATTAGAAACTCTAATTGACACCAGCAGAAATAAATATAAATATATATATGTACATTAATGTCAAACACATTCCCCTTGCACACAAACACAAACAATTGCAAATAGCACCGTTGAACGATTGAACATAGTTGAACGAGTTCTGAGGTTGAAAAACAATATAAGAAGAAGCATTTCCATTACTAAACTGTCAAATTATTTTCAACCACCGCCAGGGTTGTCGCTAACAAGTAATTATATTTCCATTTCAATCAGTGCGATGGTAACATTTTTTTTGTTAGTGATATAGAATTGTATCAACCACTACTAACAACAATCGATTCCATTTAAAAATGATTATTCTGTTTCAGAAAGTTGTTTTCTTTATAAATTATTTATTAGTGTATTTTCGTGTGTCATTTGTTTAGTTTTATTAGCGTTTCAAGTTAATAGTTTCATAATTCTAAAAATAATAAATCAAACTTATTTTTATATTGTTTTAAATCTAACTACAGTTTGTTTGTACAAAAAAGAGATTTTCGTATATAAATAAATATTTTTTTGTAATTTACATTTATACTTTTAAGTCTCACTTAGTTTTAGTTTTATTCATATTCTAGAAATAAAAATTAATATAGGCGTTTTTGGTGGCTTGCAAGTGAGGTAAAAAATGCATGCTGACCTATATTCGCTAAGCGAGACATTGGCATCACTGTTGCAATCTGTCAAGTGTTATGTTTTGACAAATAGCAAAAAAAGCATAATGCAAGTAAATTAAATTTTGAATAAAAATAAATAGTTAATATTAAATTGATTATTGGAATGCATAAAGAATTAAAAGGAATGTTAAGAATGTTGGAAATTTCAAGATAAAAGATTGAAATTTTTTCTTTTTTCCCAATTTTCAAATTTATGATATATTTGAATTTTATTTAAATTTTTGTTTATATTTGATGTTTGACAAATGATTACAATATTCGTTGAAATTTCCAATGACGGTTCACGATAGTTCGCTTATTGCGTTGGTAATACTTTTGTCCTTACTGCCCGAAGTTATTGTTGTTGTTTTTGTTGTGGTTTGAGTTAGTGCTATTGCGCACTTTTACTCTTTTGTGGCTTGGGGGCTTATCCCTGCTCCACACTAAGCTTTAACTATACTAGAATTATTATAATTTATTTATCTTTTAACTGATGACGGACTGTAGATCAGCATATCTTCCTGTGCGTCCTAAGGTGGACTTAAGGTTTGTTAGGGAGAGGTTGGGCAACGTATCGACTTTTGTGAACAATTTTAAGGCTCTGTCCTATATATATTTTTTCACTGATACCAAGGAATCTTAATTAGTCTTCTTGAAGCCAGATTTTGTACTATCTGTAATTGCTTTATGGCAGTATTTGAGGCTTTGATGTATGTTACACATTCCGAAGTGCTTGGCCAGTAAACAACTACTGGCCAAGATAGAGAAAATAGTTTTGTTTTGCGTACATTTCAGCCAGTGTAGGCCAGCAACTTGCTGTTTTCTGTCACACTTGCGAGCCATCGAAAACACTTTTTCAAATGAATATTGAAATTATTGGTCTGTTCCACGAGGTACTCATAGTAACTTTGAGTAACACTGTGTATACATAAGTGCGTTCCACCAGCAAATTTTCGAGCAAATGAAAGTATCTAAGAGAGCGTAACATCCCTGTCGAAAATTGAAATTCTACACAGACGTTACTCGTACATTTTAGGTCTGTTCCACGAGCTACACATAGTAAACCATGAGTAAAACAGAAGTAAAGTACAAACTGAGAGCGTAACACAAATAAAGTGCCAGATTACGCCTTTTACACAAATTTTCATGGAACAGCTTTGTGTAAAGTCTGGTGAAAACGGCTGTTTTTTGAAAAACAAAACAGTAGAAATAGAAATTGAAAAATAACAGACAAACACATTAATAATAAAATAATTAATATATTTTATTAATTTATTTTTAAACTTATTTTAATATATTACATATTATTATTATTAGGACACATTATGTTAAAAACATATTTACTTTTAATATAATAGTCTTTATGTTTAGTTAGAATTAAAAATTTATTTAAATAATGTAATCTTAAAGCTAAGATAGAACTAAGTATATATTTATAAAATGTGATGTTAATATGTTAATTAGAATTAAGTTCTTTATTGCAATATTAATAAAATTAATTAATGAAAAATAAGCAATATACAAATAAACACTTTAATCCAAGTTATTTTCTGTTTGTAATTCATTCCAAATCGAATCTCTAACGATACTTGATCTAAAAGGGATGTGGTTGTTGACATCATTATCTTCCACAAATTGTTCTGAAAATGTGAATTCTAAGTCGTTTTCATTTGCAAGATTGTGCAAAACGCAACATGCTCTTATAAAGTGACACGGTTTTTCAACTCCTTTAAATTTACAGTAGTACAGCTGTCTAATACGTTGTTTTAAAATACCAAATGCATTTTCTATTAGTATTTGACCTGACCCCAATTTTCTATTGAAATTCTTTTGTGCACGAGTAAGACGCCCGTTGTCTTTATATGGCGTAATGATGTGTTGTGTACAGGGGTATGCGGAATCAGCCAGTAGATAGTATTCTGTAAACGTAAGAGGTTTTAATTAATCTCATTTCTTTTACCAAAGAACTTACCTCCACACTTCGATGGTAGTCGCATATAAATAGGAGAGTTTTGTAAAACCCAACTGTCATGACAGGAGCCTGGATGTCCGACAAATATGCTAATAAATTTTCTGTTTTCATCACAGATGGCTTGCAAGCATAATGAAATATTTCCTTTTCTGTCAATGTAGTCGTCATTACGATCTCCAGGAGGATCAATAGTTATACGAGTGCCATCTAGGCAACCTGCAAAGTAACATGTATTAATATATATGCAGCGTTAATATGCACATAAATCCTTACCTATAACTTATGGAAAATTGCATAAGCTTCGGAAAAATGTACTTGCTTCTTCCTTTTTTGATGTGCTAGGCCATGCAATTATATCCGGACACATGTTGCTAAAGAAAGTTATCATCCTTCTTATAACTCGGTTTACTGACGATAAAGAGAGATTAAAGCGATCTGATAAATCTCTAAAACAACATGCTTCGTGACCAGCAAACCATAAAAAAACAGCAACGTGAGCTTCTGAAGAAATGTTCAGCTCACTTACTCGCAGTGCAATAAAGTCGGTACTATTTTGAAATTTTATAGCCAAAGAATTAAAAAGGCTCCGCGAAATGCGGAAATGAGTTTTGAATTCCTTGTCGTCATATTTGCAAACAACATCTTGTATATAATTTTTTATACACACACGTTTTCTTTTTT